>NC_063366.1:24832676-24865615 GCF_021869965.1 Rhincodon typus | reverse complement strand
GTGTGTGTGTGTGTGTGTGTGTGTGTGTGTGTGTGTGTGTGTGTGTGAGAGAGAGGCAATGAGAAAGAGTGTGTATGTGGATGGGAGAGGGGGAGAGTTTCAGCTGCTTCATCAATGATCTTTCCTTCAACATAAAGGTCAGAAGTGGGGATGTTCACTGATGATTGCACAATGTTCAGCACCATTCGTAAGTCATGACATCGGTGGTGGGGAAAATGCTGGAGTCAATCATTATGGATGTAATAACTGAGCATTTGGAAAACAGAGACAGAATTGGTCATAGTCAGCATGGATTCGCTAAAGGGAAATCACGCTTGACAAATCTGGATTTTTTTCAGGATTTGGCAAGTAGAGTGTACAATGGTGAATCAGTGGATGTTGTGTATCTGTACTTTCAAAAGGTTTTTGTTAATGTTCCACACATGAGATTAGTAAGGAAAATTAAAGCTCACGGTATCGGAGATAATGTACTGACATGGATAGAGAACTGGTTGGCAGACAGGAAATAGGGAGTTGGAATAAACAGGCCCTTTCCAGAGTCTTGGCAGTGATGAGTGGGGTGCCATAGGGGACCTCAACTGTTCACAATATACATTAATGATTTGGATGAAGGAATTGAATGCATTATCTCCAAGTTTGCAGATGACACTAAGCTGGGTGGCAGTGTGTGCTATGAGGAGGATGCTAAGAGGCTGCCAGGTGACTTGGACAGACCGGGTGAGTGGGCAAATGCAATATATACCATGGATAAATGTGAGGTTGTTCACTTTGGTCACAAAAAATAGAAAGGCAGATTATTATCTGAATGGTGGCAGTTTAGGAAAAGGTGAAGTGCAACGAGACCTGGGGGTCATGGTGGAACAGTCGCTGAAGGATGGCATGCAGGTGCAGCAGGCAGTGAGAAAAGCTCATAGCATGCTGGCCTTCATAGCGACAGGATTTGAGTATCAGAGTAAGAATGTCTTGCTGAAGTTATACACAGCCTTGGTGAGGCCACATCTTGAGTATTGTGTGCAGTTTTGGTCTCCTAATCTGAGGAAGGACATTGGTGCTATTGAAGGAGTCCAGCAAAGGTTCACCACACTGATTCCGAGGATGGCAGGACTGACATATGAAGAAAGACTGGATCGATTGGGCTTATACTGACTGAAATTTAGAACAATGAAGGGAGGCGTATCTCATAGAAACATGTAAAATCATGATGGGACTGGACAGGTGTAATGAAGGAGTGGTCGACAACTCTCTGACAATTAAAACTGAAACACCCAGAGGAGCTTGCCTTGCCTCATAATCTGTTAAAGGAAGTGTGAAAAGCAATTGTAAAGGATGGGCAGAAGGGCTAAAAGTTAATGGTAATATTTGAGAGCTGCATGAGAAAATAGATTGTACAGGATGGGCTGAAGGGCTAAAATTGTTGATGATAATAGACAAGCTCATGATCTTGAATGAATCCTGTGAACATTCCTTTACAAGATGAAGATGACACCTGCAGCTCATTTTCCTATTCTGTGTTTTCTGTACCAGACAGCAGTTTTGTCTTTCAGTATCTGCTTTCTTTATGCTGGCTGTTTGTTACACTGTATAAGAGAGAGAGAGAGTTCCAAGGTGCAGGACTTCGCCTCGGCTTGGAGTTGTGCATCATGCCAAGAACAAATCTGAGCCTCTAGACTTGCCATCGATCAAGGGGCCCCCAATGGGCGAAGGGCGTGAGAATTGTTCTTTGTTCCCTTTTCTCTTCCATTTATTATTATCGCTATACTCATTTATTGTTACCACTATAATCATTATTATTACTTAATAAACATTCATATTTAAGCAAATTGCTGTTGTTGAACCTTCTCTTAATTATATCTACCCGAATCTGAAAAGAACCACTTGGATACACACTGTCATCCAATATAGCAGTATACCTGCCTCTCACTTCCCAATCTGTTATAAAGGAAAGGTGAAATAAAATGAACTCCTGACTGTCACTGTACAATCCACAAGTAACAATTTATTTATCTAACTTTAACAGTTAACAAATTAACAGAACTACAAATAAACCAAACAATCCTGCCTGAACTTCTAACTATTCCTGAATAAAACAAAATTCTATTGGTATGCTGTTCCAATAGACAGAAGTGCCACTTGTATAAACCAAATTAATTTTAAAAAAGCTTAATGTCTTGAAATTACAGCCAGGATAAGTCTTCCAGAATGTTCTTTGCCTTGTCTGCTGTCCTCCAGTCAGGAACACCTTCCTCTGTCGAATTCTTGTGTCAGGAACATTAACTAAGAGTGCCATAGTACTTTTATTGAGGTGGTGCTTGTTCTGAGATCTTAGAGATTTCTGTGAGAGCCAGCGATTTTCTCTTTTTTTTAGAGCTGATGGCTGTTAAGAGCTCTACTCTTAACAGATGACAAGTTACTCTCTCACCGATTGGCAAATGTCCTCTTCTTTTATACCCTTGATGACCAATTCTTACAATAGGATTGGTCCAAGATTGTAAAAACCATCAGATTTAAATTTAATTGGGCTTTGGTATCTAGAACCTGGTTTAAATTAATTGGCTTAATTCAAAAATCCGTTGTCTTGGTAAAAATGCTGTTTTGCCTGCTATCAATATAGTCTTTTGATACAATATTTCAATTTCAAGAATTCTGTGCATCTGCTGCTGCCTGCAAACATTTTTTTAAATCTCCAAGCCTAAAAAACACATCTTTTAAAGGAACCATGCACTCTTACCCCCTATCATTTTACAAACAAAATTTTAATTTCACAACACCTCCCCCCTTAAGAAAAAATGAATATCACGATGAAAAGATGGCTTGTTTGTTTTCTCTCTCTAAATTTTAACACCATTATCTACTAGATACATAGGACATTAATCTAGATTGACACATTCCATACAAATTCTATGTACATATGTATATAGAATTGAACACAACTGTGTCTATCTTATGTACACATTTTCCTTTTAAACACATGATAACACATCCACAATAAAATTTTCATGACCCGAAACATGTACAATCTGTAAATTAAATGCTTGTATCGTAAGAATCCAATGAAATAGTCAAGCGTTCTTGTCTTTAAATCTTTCCAAAAATGTCAAACGATTGTGATCAGTGTACACAGCTGTCTCTGATTATATTGTTTGCAATGTAACCATTAAAATGTTGTAAGGCCAGTACCAAACTCAATAACTCCTTTTCAATATTGAATATTTTCTCTGGTGGATATTGAGTTTGTTTGAAAAATAACTGATTGGCCTTTCAATTCCACAATCATCCACCTGTAACAACACAGCTCCAACCCCTATATCACTGGTATCGATGGTGGTTTTAAAGGATTTCAAGAAATTTGGCACGGCAAACACTGGTGCGGTGGTTAACACTGCTTTTAAATTCTCAAATGCCTCCTGGCATTGTTCTGCCCATGGAAATTTTGTGTTCTTCTTCTTCAAAAAATTTGTCAGTGGTGTCACCATGCTACTAAAGTTTGTTACGAACTTCCAGTAGAATCTGCTCAGTCCCCAAAATCTTCTTCTCTTTTCAAAGATAGTCTTGGAAATTATTCAACGACCTTTGTCTTAACGTTCTTTGGTGTCATCCATCCATGTCCGATGTGACCTAAAAACAGCATTTCTGCCTTTGGGAATTCTGTCTTTGCCAAATTTATGACCAACTTTGCCTTCTGTAGCCTCTCAAAGAGCTCTGCCAAATGCACCATATGATCTGTCCATGAGTGGCTAAAGATCACGATGTTATCTATGTAGACAGCACAATTAGTCAATCCTGCTGCAACTCTGTTCATAAGTCTTTGAAATGTGGCTGCTGCATTCTTCATTCCAAGAAGATACAGCCAATTTGCAGTTACAAATGCAGAAACTTCTTTCACTCTCTCTGACAAAGGTACTTGCCAGTAACCACAAAGTGAGTTCAACTTTGTGATGTAAGTGGCCGATCCAACTTTTTCCATACAGTGCTCCAGCCTTGGAATTTGGTATGAGTCTGATTTAGTCATGGCATTGAGCTTCCAGTAATCCATGCAGAATCATTGGGTGCCATCAGGTTTGGGAACTAATATGATCGATGAACTCCACTAGATTTGACTTAGTTTGATGATGCCTTCTTGGAGCATCACATCCACTTTCTTCTGTACCTGTGCTGCTCTGAGAGGATTAAGCCTGTAGGGACATTGTTTTATTGGAACAGCATTCCCTATGTCAACCTCATTTACTGTAGCATTAGTCCTCTGTGATTGGTTCGCTCACCGAGCTGGTTCATTAGTTCGCAAATGTTTCATTACCCTGCTGGGTAACATCATCAGTGCAGCCTCCGATGAAGTGCTGTTGTGTTTTCCCGCCTGGTACTTAAACTCCAGGGTCAGTTGGATTTGATTACCTAATTTCCAGTTATCCTTCACAGTCCTCCCCGTTCTATTTCTACATATGTCCTCATAGTGCTGCAACAAGCCTTTCAATTCAGCTCTCTGTTTCTGAGACAGATAGCTTACTGACCTATCCCATTCTTTAAGGGCTTCCTCATAATTTATTCTGTGGCACATCGAATTCCAAATCATCTGGACTTGATTCCTCACTCTGAGTTGCAGTAAGTAATACCTGTTTCTCCTGTTCCTTTTCCCTGTCATCGTAATGTTTCAGCATGTTCGCATGACAATTCTGATAGTTTTTTTTCCTGTCCGGCATCTTTATCAGATAATTCACCTGAATTAACTTCTTCTCAATCTGATGGGGACCACTAAACCTTGCTCTGAAGGGATCTCCTACCATTGGTAATAACACTGATACTTCATCCACACAGGCAAACATACAAATTATGCATTTCTTATCTGCTTCTTGCTTCATTGGATGCTGTGCCACCTTCAAATGTTGCCTAGCTAATTCACCTACTCTGTTTAATCTTTCTGTCATCTCAGATTCATAATCCAATTGTGAGATCTCTGACTTGAGATCTATCAACTTTTCCTTAATTAATTTTAAAGGCCCTCTTACTTCATGTCTGAATGTCAATTCAAATAGAGTAAACTGAGTTGATTCATTTGGAACTTCTCTAATAACAAATAATATAAATGGTATACCTTTATCCCAAGCATTTGGATAATCCTGGCAATAAGCCCTAAGCATGGTCTTTAGGGTCTAATGCCACATTTCCAATGCTTCCTGGGATTCAGGTTGGTACGCATTTGATTTAAAGTATGGGATGCCTAAACTTTCCATGACCTTCTTAAACAATATGGCAGCAAAATTGGATCCTTGGTCTGATTGAATCTCCCTGGGAAGTCTATAATGGACAAAGAAAGCAAGCAACTCTTCCACATTTTTTTTACCTTGACATTCTGAAATTGAATTGCCTCCAGGAATCTGGTAGACACATCCGTTATGGTTAGCAAATACTGGTTCCCACTTTTGGTTTTGGGGAAGGAACCTACACAATCAATCATAACCCGCATGAAAAGTTTTTCAAATGTGGGAATTGGCATCAAAGGCACTGGTTTTATTACTGCCTGTGGTTTTCCTACCATCTGACATGTATGACAGGTACAGCAACATTCAACCACATTCTTATGTAATCCAAGCCAATTGAAATGCTTCTGTAACTTGGCCTGAGACTTCCTCACTCTTAGGTGGCCTCCTACAGGTAATTTGTGTGCTACCCTCAATGCTTCCTGTCTGTATGCTACCGGCAACACAATCTGGTGAACTTCCGCCTATATCTCCTCTGCACTAACCTGTGTAGGTCTCCATTTCCACCTTAGGATACTATCCTTAAGGTAATAACATTCGGGAATACATTCTGATTCTTTTTCCAAGTAGCTTATGTTGTAAATGTTTTATTGTCTTATCTTTTTGTTGTAACTCCATTAGTCTTTCAGAACGAAATACCTCTGCCTGATTCTCTATCTGCTTAAGTGTTTCCTTTACCATTTCATCAAACAAGGTGTCAGCTAGCTGGACCTCAACTCCTTTGTCTTTCTCTTTTGTTTTCCCTTCATGCTTTAACTTATGACTTGTCACCACATAGTCTGGAAAAATTGCAGGGTAATTTTTGTTTAACTCTTCAGTTCTCTGATTTTCTTTTGGCTTTTCCATTGAAATGGGCATCACTCACACCTTTGATCCGCCTAGGTTGTTTCCAAGAACAAACTGTATTCCGTGAATAGACACTCTTTCAATCATTCCCACTGTAACTTCCTCAGTCTTGATTGGAATTTCCGGCCTTATCTTACACAAGGGAATGCTAAATCTCTCTATGTATTCCATAGATTATCAATCTGTCGGGTAACATTTCAGAAGGAGTGCAAAAATATTTTCATCTCTTACTATTAGAGACTGACCAGTTCCCGTTTCTCTCAATATTGTAACTTCTTTACCTTCTCCCCCATTCTACCCGAGTAAACCTTACCCACAGAGGTAAAGTATTTGAAGAGATTGGGCTCTACTTTACTTTCCAGCTCATGACTAGGCTGTGCACTGTCCTGCAGCTTCTTGACTTCTCTTAGTATTTCCTTCACTACCTCAACTAATCCCATTGGCTTACCCGCTTTTACCACATTTTTTTTCCCAGTGCCTTCTTAATCCACTGGCACTGTGACTTTATGTGTCCCCTCTATTACAGTGGAAACACCTTAGGCCTTAGGCCTTTCACGTCTTTTCCACCCTGTTGGGTTTCCTTTTTCACATGTGGCAAACTATTCCCAGTGTGATCTACTTTTTGTTTTTCTTTGAAGGATCTCCTTTTTTGCCAATTTCCATCCCTCATGGAATTAAATTGCTGCCGGAAGCTAAATTTTGATTTATGCACGAAAGTGTATTCATCCGCCATGTCTGCAGCTCTTTGCGCTGTTTTAACCTTCTGGAAGTGAGTTTTTGAACTCTTCCAGTGAAATAATCTCTCTAAGATCCTCATATGTCTTTTCTATCTCTAATGCTCTCACCCATCTATCAAAGTTGCTCTGTTTAATTCTTTCAAATTCAACTAAATCTGACCTGTTTCCTTTCTGATATTTCTGAACCATTTGTATATTCTTCTGGTACCAATTTGTAGGCATTCAAAATAGCCTGTTTTACTTCTTTATTGACACCTCCTCAGACAGCACTGCAAACAGCTCACTAGTCCTGCCTACCAACTTGGTCAGAAATAACATTACCTACATGGACTCTGGCCAGTTCATCTGTTTAACCAATATGTCAAAGGACATGTAAAAGGCTTCTACATTTTTTAAAAATCAAATTTTGGTAATGTTTTGACATATTTGTATATATTTCTATCAGGCTGTTGGCTACAATGAGTTTGCTCATCCTCACTTCTGTTTTGTACTTTTCCTTCTGCCATTTGAAGTCTTTTTGCTTCAAGTTCCAACTTCATCTTTTCAACTCAAAAATTCTTTCTTCGCTCTCTTTTTCCCTTTCTAGCTCCAGTTATCTTACTTGCAATTTAATTTTTTTAAACTCCACTGTACTTAACTAACTCCTTTACACTTTCAGCTTTCAGCTTATCCCTCATTAAACCCAATTCTAATCCTTTTGCTAAGTCTAAAAGTATATCATTCCTCTGTCCTTCTAAACTTCCTTGGCAAATTTGGGAAGCATCTTCAAACCCCAGAACCTCTTCAGCAATGTTAAGAGCCATTTCCCCCATTTTTGATTTAACCAACCGTAAGTAACTAAAATTAGACAGATTTCTACTTCTCACCTAAGTTATGTTTAAAGACCTAGGACATTAATCCCCAAGTCTATTTAATTTTTTACAACTCCGTTCAAATCCATTTAGATCCCAGACATGAACCAGCTAGATCCCAAACTCAAGCCCACAATCTGTTACGAAAAAGTGGTCATCCTCCTGTGATAATTAAAACCAAAAAACCCAGAGAAGCTTGCATCGCCTCATAATCTGTTAAAGGAAGTGTGAAAAGCGGTATACCTGCCTCTCACCTGCCAATCTGTTATAAACGAGAGGTGAAATTAAAGGAATTCCTGACAGTCACTCTATAATCAACAAGTAACAATTTATTTATCTCACTCTAACAGTCAACAAATTAACAGAACTACTAACAATCCGAACAATTCCCCCTTAACTGCTAACTATTCCCAAACGAAATAAAATTCTAAATGTATGCTGTTCCAATACATAGAAGTCCTACATATATAAACCAAATTTTTTTTAAATTAAATCTTAATCTCTCAAAATTGCAGCCAGAATAAGTCTACTGGAATGTTCTTTGCCTTCTCTACTGTCCTCCAGTCAGGAATGCTTTCTTCCATTGAATTCTTGACTCAGGAATATTAGCTAAGAGTGCCATAGTACCCTAATTGAGATGGTGCTTATGCTGAGATCTTAAATGTTTCTGTGAGAGCCAGTGATTTTCTCTTCCTTCAGAAATGATGGCTGTTGAGAGCTGTTCTCTTAACAGACGGCAGTTTGCTCTAACACCGATTTTCACATGCCCTTTTCCTTTATACCTTTACAATAGGATTGGTCCAAGGTTGTCAAAACCATCAGATTTAAATTTAGTTGGGTATGGTATCTAGGGCCTGGTTTAAATTAATTGGCTAAATTCAAAAATCTGTTGCCTTGGTAAAAAAGAAACCTGCTTTGCCTGCTATCAGTATAGCCTTTTGATATAATGTTTCAATTTCAAGAACTCACTGCATCTGCTGCTGTCTGCAAACATTTTTTTAATCTCCAAGCCTAAAAAACATTTTTAAAGGAATTGCGCATGCTTCCCCCCATCACTTTAAAAATTCTAATGTCCTGCCTTCCAATTCACAAGTACTATCCCAACTTCGCAACAAGGCTGGATGTGGGAAGAATGTTCCCGCTGTTGGGGAAATCCACAACTAGGGGTCATAGTTTAAGAATAAGGGGTAAGCTACTCAGGACTAGGATGAGGAAGAATTTCTTTACTCAGAGAGTTGTGAACCTGTGGAATTCTCTCCTACAGGAAGCTGCTGGGACCAGTTCATTGGATATATCAAATGGGCAGATGGACGTGGCCCTTGCAGCTAACGGGATCAAGGGGTATTGGGAGAGGGCAGGAATGGGATACTGTGATTGCATGATCAACCATAATTATATTGAATGGTGGTGCAGGCTTAAAGAGCTGAGTGGCCTACCCCGCACCCATTTTCTATTTTTCTGTGTTTCCTCAGATACTGAAGCTGTTAATATTCAAATGCAACAAGATCTGGACAATATACAGGCTTGGGCTGACAATTGGCAAGGAAAATTTGTGCCACACAAATGCCATGATATGAACATCTCTAATAACAGATAATCCAAACACTACTCCCTTGACACTCAATGGTGCCACCATCATTGAATCCCCCTCTATCAAGATTCTTGGGGTTATCATTGACTGAAACGCAACTGGACACACCATCTAAATACAGTGATTGCAAAAGCAGGCCAAAGGCTAGGAATACTGTGGTAACTAACTCACTTCCTGAATCCCCAAAGCCTGTCCATCATCTACAAGGCACAAGTCAGGTATGTGATGGAATACTCCCCACCTGCCTGGATGGGTGCAGAACCAACAACACTGTAGGAGCTTGACATCATCCAGGACAAAGCAGCCCACTTAATTTGCACCACCTCCACTCCATCGACCACCAATGCCTCACTAGCAGCAGTGTGTACCATCTACAAGATGTACTGCAGAAATTCATCGAAGAAGCACCTTCGAAACCCATGACCACTTAATCTGGAAATGACAAAAGCAGCATATATTTAGGAACATCACTATCTGCAAGATCCCCTCCGAACGACTCACCATCCTGACTTGGAAATATATCCCTATTCCTTCAGTGTCGCTGGGTCAATATCCTGAAATTTCTTCCCAATGGGCATTGTGAGTCTACCCACAGCACATGGACTGCACCAGTTCAAGAAGGCAGCTCGCTACCACCTTCTCAAGGGGAATCTAGGGGCAGGCAATAAATGCTGGTCTCCCAGCAATGCCCACACCCCATGAAGGAATACTAAAATTTAAAATTAATGCATTCCCTGTAAATCTTCCTGTGCTCACTGTTTTGAAACAAATGTATTCATTGTATTTGCTTAAGGTGTTATTTGGATTGACACTAATACATAGTGTATGACTATACTGTTCTCAATGGATGGACACAAATGTATTCATTGTGCAACCTTACTGTGCTTGTTGGATTGACACTAATGTATACACTCCACAGCATTAATGTGTTCACTGTACTGACACTCATGATTTCAGTGTGTGTCCTTACTGTTTTCATTGAATTAACTCTAATGCAGGCAATCTGCCACCTAAATTGTTTGACACTGGAAATGGTTTCATCTACAAGTTAGAGTATATAGGTGAAAAAACATCTGAAGATGAAACACTGACTGTCGGTGAGACAGTGACTGTAGGAGAAGCACTGTCTGTAGTTGAAAAACTATAGATGAAACACTAACTATAGATGAAATACTGTTTACAGATGAATCACTGTGTGTTGGTGAAACACTATAGGTGAAACACTGTCCGTAGATGTAACACAGTGAACCAACTGTAACTGTATCACTGTCTGTAGATGAAAGACTGTCTCCTGATGAAACATTGTAGATGTATCACTGAGGTAACAAGGTGTAGAGCTGGATGAACACAGCAGGCCAAGCAGCATCAGAGGAGCAGGAAAGCTGACGTTTCAGGCCCTTCTTCAGAAATCACTGTCTTCAGTATCACTGTCTTCAGAATGAACACTATCTGAAGAAGAAATATTGTCTGTCGATTAAACACTGTGTGCAGGTGGATCACTGTGGATGAAACATTGTCTGTCGGTTAAACACTGTGTGCAGGTGGATCACTGTCTGTAGATGGAAGAATGTCTCCTGATGAAACATTGTCTGTAGATGTATCAATGTATTCAGACTGAACCCTGTCTATAGGAGAAATATTGCCTATAGACGAAAGACTGTCTCCTAATTAAACACTGTCAGTAGATATAACATTTTCAGAATAAATACTTTTTCTTGTTGATGAAACAGTGTCAGTAATTGAAACACTGTAACGGAAACATCGTCGATAAAATACTGTAGATGATACATTCTCTGCAGATGAAACATTGTGTACAGACAAAACGTGGTCTGAAGTTGAAACATTGTCTGTAGATGAAGTAATGCCTGTAGATGAAGCAAGGTCTGTAGGTGAAACACTCGATGAAACACTGTCAATGAAACACTGTGTATTTGATTTGATTTATTATTGTCAAATGTACAGCATTACAATGAAAAGTATTGTTTTGCATGCCAACCAGACAAATCATCCCAAACATAAGCACATCAGAGTAATAGAACAGAATGCATAATATAGTGTTACAGCTATAGAGAAGGTGCAGAAGAAGATCGACTCTCATGTATGAAAGGATTGTTCATAAGTCTGATAACATCAGGCAAGAAGCTGTTCTTAAATCTGTTGGTATGTGCTTTCAAATTTTTGTATCTTTAGCCTGATGGAAGAGGGTGAAGAGAGTATACCCAGGGTGGGAGAAGTCTTTGATCATGTTGGCTGTTTTCCTGAGGCAGCAGGAAGTGTGGACAGAGTCAACTGAAGGAAAGCTGGATTTTATGATGGACTGGGCTGTGTTCACAACTTTCTGTAAGTTTTTTGTGTCTTGGGCAGAGCAGTTACCATACAGAGTTGTGATGCAACTAGATTGGATGCTTTGTATGATGCATCTATAAAAATTGGTAAGGGTCATTGTGGATGTGCTGAATTTCCTTTGCCTTCTGAGGAAGTAGAGGTTTTGGTGTGCTTTCTTGACTATAGCGTGGACATGAATGACCCAGGATAGATCATTGGTGGTATTTACTCCTAGGAACCTGAAGCTCTCAACCACCTCCACCTCAGCACCATTGATACAGCTAGGGGCATGTCCTCCATTAGCAGTATTTCAACAACAGTCAGTATTCATTCCACAGACAGTTTCATCGACAGAGTGTTTAATCAACAGACAGTGATTCATCTGCACGCTGTTTAATCTACAGTGTTTCTTCTACAATGTTAATTCTGAAGAGAATGATCCATCTATAAACAGTGTTTCATTGGGAGACAGTTGATGAAACATGTCTCTCGATGAAAGACTGTCTCCCACTGAAACACTGTAGATGCATCACTTTCTTCGGAATTAACATTGTAAAGGAAACACTGTCTGTGGAATCAACACTGTCAATAGTTGAAACACTGTCTGTAGATGTAGCAATGTATTCAGATTGAACCCTGTCTATAGGTGTGCACATAGTTCACTATCTGTCAATGAACTACCAATTGCAAGTGAAATACTGCCTGTAGGTGAAACACTGTAGATGAAAATCTATCGATTAAACATTGACAGTAAATGAAATACTGCAGATGAAACAATGCCTACAGATGAAACATGGTCTGAAGATGAAACACTATCTGTAGATAAAAGACAGTCTCCTAATGAAACATTATAGATTTATTGCTGCCTATAGATGAAACACTCTGTTGATGGAACACTGTCTGTAGTTGAAAGACTGTAGAAGAAACACTGCAGAAGAAACATTGTCTGTAGATTAAACACTGTGTACAGATGGATCAGTGTGTCGAAGAAACACCGTCTGCAAGTGAAATGCTGGCTGGAGATGAAACACTGTAGCTGAAAAACTGTCACTTAAACACTGTGTATGAAACATCACAGATGAAACACACTATCTGTAGATGAAACACTGGAGTTGAAATACTGCCTGTAGAAGAAACACCCTATAGATTAAGCACAGTTTGCAGATAGATCACCATCAATGATATACAGTTTACAAGTAAAATATTGTCTGCAGGTGAAACAGTTTATTGGTGTAAAGCTGTCTGTTAATTAAACTGTGTAAATGAAACACTGCATATGAAACTGTCTGCAGATGACACATCGTCTGTATATGAAACACTGTGTAAATGAAACACTAACTGTAGATTAAGCTGTACTGATGAAACAGTAGCTGTAGATGAAACATTGTTGAGGAAGCACTGAGTATAGATGAAACACAGTCTACAGCTAAAACGCTGTAAATGAAACATTGTCTGTAGATGAAACAGTCGGTACAATGAACCTTCTGTAATTGAAACAGAAACTTATAACTCTGATGAACAGTCACCAGACTTGATACAAAATAAAAACCGAAAGAACTATAAATCAGAAATGAAAACAGAAGTTTTTGGAAAATCTCAGTAGGTCTGGCAGCATCTGTGAAGAGAAATCAGAGTTAATGTTTGAGATCCGGTGACTGCTCCTCAGCTTTTCCAGCAACTTCTGTTTTTCTACCAGACTTAATACGTTAACTCTGATTTCCTCTCAGAGATGCTGCCAGACTTGCTGAGTTTCTCCAGCATTTTCTGTTTATATTTTACTTCAGATCTCCAGGATTGGCAGTTCTTTCTTTTATGTAAGCAGGATAAACTGTCCTCTGAAGCAAAGAGTATGACAGAGGTACTAAATGAATATTTTGCTTCTGTTGTTACTAAATTAGAAAATGGTGATGATGACCCAGTTGTAAATGTGGGTGTTGAATAACTGAGCAGCATAGTGATAGGTAAAGCTGCTAAAAAGACTGGCAGTACTCCAGGTAGAGAAGTTGCCAGGCCTGATTGCTGAGAAAGGTAAGGGAGCAAATTGTGGACCTGTTGACAAATTTTCCAGGCCTCTTGGAACACAGGATTATCATGGGATACTGGACGATTGCCAATGTGACACCGTTGTTTAGGCAAGGGGCAAAGAATAACACAAGAAATACAAACATGTCAGTTTGACGTTAACAGTGGGAAAACTGATAGAAGACTGAGAGATAGCAGGAGGAAGAGCAACCAGCAGAGGGCAAATGAGAGGGAGAGCCATCACTTTGGTGCATGCATTAGAGCCTAGAAACCATCACCTGTACTGAAGAGCAGATTGTCATGGGCCTGGTATCACTCTTTGCTTAAGCCCAAATATTGCATCACTGCAGTGTTTCTCACCCTCCTCCCTCATTCCTCAACCAAAAGTTGAGGTGGGGGTGAGACAGACGGACAGAGAGAGAGGAGAAGGAGAGAGAGGGTGGGGCTAAGGAGGAGAGAGGGGGGAGGTGACGAGAGAAGGAGAGAGGGAGGGAGACGGAGAGGGAGGGACGGAGAGAGAAAAAGAAGTACAGGTAAACTCTGGTAACTTTCCTCTTCAGTTGTAGAGCCGTTAGGGCAGTGACATGCTCCTCCTGCAGCATCCCTGATAACCACAGCTGTGGAAAGTGCACCCAGCTGCCGCTCCTGGGAGACTATGTTAGGGAGCTGGAGCTGGAGCCAGAACTAGAGCTGGAGCTGGAGCCGGAGCCGGAGTGCGCTCGGGACCAGCCGAGATGCTGGGCGCATCACGATGAGTTTCAGTGAGGTGGTCACACCTAAGGTGCAGGCAGACAGGAGGTGGGTGACCACCAGGAAAGGCAAAGTGAGTACTCAGAGAGTGCAGGACTACCCTGTGGCCATTCCCCCCGAAAACAAGTTTACTGTTTTAGATACTGTTGGGGGGGTGTGACCATTCGGGGGAAAGCAGCAGTAGCCAGGTAAGTGGCGTTACGACTGACTTTGGGGCACAGCAGGAAAGAATAAAGGTAAACAGGACCTTAGTTAGGGGAGTAGACAGGAGATTATGCGGCTGCAGATGGGAATCCAGGATGGTGTGTTTCCTGCTGGGTGCCACAGTCCAGGATGTCTTGGAGCGGCTGCAGAATATTCCCAAGGGAGTGGGTGAGCAGCCAAAGACATTGTGCACATTGGCACAAATGGCACAGGTAGAAATAGGGATGGGGTCTGCACATTGATTATAGAGAGCCAGGAAAAAAGTTAAAAACCAGGACCTCGATGGTGGTAATCTCCGGATTACTTCCAGTGCCACATGCTAGTGAAGTTCAAAACAGGAGGAATGGCAGATGAATGCGTAACTAAAGAATTGGTGCCGGGGGCTGGGATTCAGATTCCTGGATCATTGGGATCTTTTCTGGGGCAGCACGGTGGCTCAGTGGTTAGCACTGCTGCCTCACAGCACCAGGGACCCAGGTTCAATTCCACCCTCGGGCGACAGTCTGTGTGGAGTTTGCACATTGTCTGTGTGGGTTTTCTCCGGGTGCTCCGGTTTCCTCCCACAGTCCAAAGAAGTGCAGGTTAGGTAGATTCGCCGTGCTAAATTGCCCGTAGTGTTCAGGGGTCTATAGAGTAGGTGGGTTATAGGGGGATGGGTCTGGGTGGGATGCTCCAAGGGTTGGTGTGGACTTGTTGGGTTGAAGGGCCTGTTTCCACATTGTAGGGATTCTATGATTCTACACTTTCTGGGGCAGAAGTGACCTGTTCAAGAGGGATGGGTTACACCTGAACTGGAGGGAGACAAATATCCTGGTGGGCAGATATGCTCGTGCTACAAGGGAGGGTTTAAACTAGATTGGCTGGAGGGGTGGGATTGTCAACAGTAGGGAGGCAAATGCGAGGCTGGAAGGAGATACGGTAATCAGAAATAGCAAGTTGAAGAGAGAGATCAAGTTGGAACATGACAGAGAGTAAGAATGCCTGTTGGATTAAACTGCATCTATTTCAATGCAAGAGGGCTGACAGGTAAGGCTGATGAACCCAGGGCATGGATAGATATGTGGGACTGCAATATTATTGCCATTACAGAGACATTGCTAAGAGAGGGACAGGACTGGCAGCTTAATGTGCCAGGGTACAGGTGCTTTAGGTGGGACAGAGGTGGAGGAAAGAGGGGAGGGGTTAGTTGCATTTTTGATTAAGGAGAGTATCACAGCAGTAGCCAGAGATGAAATAACTGAGGATTATCCAATGAGGATTTGTGGGTGCAGCTAAGAAATAAGAAGAGGATGGTGACGCTATTGGGATTGTGCCAAATGCCCCCAAATAGTCAACGGGAATTAGGGGAACAAATATGCAGGGAGATTGGGAAGACATGCAGGAGCAAAAGGGTTGTCATAATAAGGGATTTTAATTTTCCTAACATAAACTGGGACTACCGTAGTGTTAAAGGCTTAGGTGGGGTGGAATTTGTTAAGTGTGTTCAGGAATGTTTCATCAAGCAGTATACAGGTGTACAAAATGATCAGAGGTATAGATAGACAGCCAGAGACGTTTTCCTAGGGTGGAAGTAGCTTTTACGAGGCGACATAGTTTTAAAGTGAAAGGAGGTAGATATCGGGGAGACGTCAGAGGTAGGTTCTTTACTCCGAGAGTGGTAGGGGCGTGGAATGCATTGCCGGAGAGGGTATGGAGTCGGCCTCATTAGAGGCATTTAAGCGGCTATTAGATAGGCATATGGATGATAGTATAAGGTAGCGGTGGAGGTTAGATAGACCTTAGGTTTCGGGTAAAAGTTCAGCACAACATCGTGGGCCGAAGGGCCTGTACTGTGCTGTACTGTTCTATGTTCTATATAGAGGGTCCTGCTCGGGAAGGGGCAAAACTCAACCTACTGTTGGGAAATAGGGCAGTACAGGTGACTGAGGTGACAGTGGGGGAGCACTTTGGGACCGTGACCATAGTTCTATTAATTTTAAAATAGTTGTGGAGACGGATAAAACTGGTCACCAGGTTCAAGTTCCAAACTGGGGCAAAGCGAATTTGGATGGAATTAGACAGGAGCTTGCAAGGCTTGATTGGGGTAGTTTGTTTGCAAGCAAACGGTCCTCTGGCAGGTGGGAGGCCTTTAAAACTGAGACAACTAGAGCCCAACAACAACAACAACAAAAACAAAGTTGCTGGAAAAGCTCAGCAGGTCTGACAGCATCTGTGGAGGAGAAAACAGAGTTAACGTTTCAGGCCTGGTGACCCTTCCTCCTTGTTCTGAGGAAGGGTCACCGGACCCGAAACATTAACTCTGTTTTCTCCTCCATAGATGCTTCCAGACCTGCTGAGCTTTTCCAGCAACTTTGTTTTTGTTCCTGATTTACAGCATTCGCAGTTCTTTTGGTTTTTTTCAGCTAGAGCCCAAGATCTATATGTTCCTGTGAGGGTGAAGGGCAAGTTTGGCAGGAGTAGGGAACCCTGGATGATAAGAGAATTTGAGACTTTGACCAGAAAAAAGAAGGAGGAGGCATGGCTCAGATACAGGCAGCTAGGATCAAGGGAATCCCCAGAGGTATATAGGGGATACAGGAGTTTACTGAAGAAGGAAATCAGGAGGGCAAAAATGGGGCATGAGATAGCTTTGGCTGAGAAGATTAGAGTGAATCCAAAGAGATTCTTTAAAAGGAAAAAAATAACTAGAGAAAGAATAGGACCCCTCATGGACCAAAGTGGATATGTATGTGCGGAATCACAGGAGATGAGCGAGGTTCTCAATGAAAATTTCTCCTCTGTGACATGAAGACTTGGGAACTTGGGAAGTTAGTGGCGATATCTCGGGGGCAGTCCATATCACAGTAGAGGAGGTGTTGGAGATATTTATATATATATAAGGTGGATTAATCTCCTGTTCCTAACCAGATATATCCAAGAACCCTGCAAGAAATGAGAGAAGAACTGGCAGGAGCCCTGGCTGATATATTTGCATCATTGTTAGCCACGGGTGAGGTCCCAAAAGACTGGAGGGTAGTGAATGTGCCCTTATTCAAGAAGGGCTGCAAAGAAAAACCTGGGAACTGAAGACCAATAAGTATAACATCTGTGGTAGGTAACTTACTTGAGAAGATTCTGAGGGATAAGATATACATGCATTTGGAAAGACAGGATTGGATTAGGACTAGTCAATGTGGCTTTGTGCATGAGAGATTATGCCTCACAAGTTTGTTAGAGTTTGCTGATGCAGTGACCAGGAGGTTTGATGAGGGCAGGGCAGTAGACGTAGTCTATATGGATTTCAGTAAGGCCTTTGATAACATGCCAGATGATAGGCTGCTCTGGAAGGTTAGATCGCATGGAATCCAGGGAAAGCTGGCAAATTGAATACACAATTGGCTTGATAGTAGGAAGCAGAGAGTAATAGTGGAAGGATGCTTGTCAGACTGGACTTTGACTAGTGGTGTGCTTCAGGGGTCGGTGCTGGGCCCATTGCTGTTTGTTATCTATTTCAATGTTTTGGATGAGAATGTACAAGGCATGATTAGTAAGTTTGCGAATGACACTAAAATATGCGGTATCGTGGACAGTGAGGAAGGTTATCAGAAATTGCAGCAAGATTTTGACCAGCTGGAGAAGTGGGCTGAGAAATAGCAAATGGAATTTAATATAGATAAGTGTGTGGCGTTGCATTCTGGAAAGTCAAATCAAGGTAGGAGTTTCGTGGTGAATGGTAGGGCCTTAAGGAGTGTAGTAGAAGAGAGGGATCTTGGAGTTCAGTTGCATGGTTATTTGAGAGTGAAATCACAGGTAGACAGGGCAGCGAAGAAGGGTTTTGGCACACTGGCCTTTATCAGTCAGGGCATTGAATACAAAAGTTACAAAGTTATGTTGCAGTCGTACAAGATGTTAGTAAGGCCGCACTCTATCATTTCTGGTATGTTATTTGTCTGTTCCTTTGTGTAAACAGCAGCGAAGTATGAATTTATTCTGTCAACTATTTCTTTGTAAATTCTCCCATTTCTGTCTGTAAGGGACCTACGTTAGTTTTCACCAATATTTTTATCTTTACATACTGACAGAAACATTTGCAGTTGGTTCTTAAGATCCCTGCAAGCTTATTCTCATATTCCATTTTCCCTTTCTTAATCGATCCCTTGGTCCACCTTTACTGACTTCTAATCTGTTCCCAATCCTCCGGTCTATTTTTTCCAGAACTGGTACCAATGCTTCAGAAATCTGAAACCTTCCCCTTCACACCATCTCTCTAGTCACATATTCATCTGATATATCATGCCTTTTCTACTCTGACTAGCACGTGGCACTGGCAATAATCCTGAGATCACTATCTTTGCGGTCATTCTTTTCAGCTTGCTTCCTAATTCCCTATGCTCTGTTTTAGGAACTTACCCTTTTTTAGATCTATGTTTTTGCTACCTATGTGTACCATGACCACTTGCTGTTCACAGCCCACTGGAGGTCCTGTAGGCGCTCTGAGACCTCCTTGACCCCCAGACGGAAAATTAGAAAGCAGGACTTCACAGGTTGTAATCTCTTGATGGCATGTGCTAGGGAATGTAGGACAGTTGGATACAGCAGTTGAATACGTGGATGAAGAGTTTGAACAGGAGGGGAGACTTTGGATTTTGAATCATTGGGTGCATTTCTGGGAAGGCTGGGATCTGCATAATTCTGACAAGATTCACCTGAGCTCGAACAGGACTAACATCCTTGAGGTAGGTTTGCTAGTGCAGTTGATGGGGTTTAAGCGGATTTGGCAGGGGTGAAATGCAGAGTGGAAGTGCAGTATGGGTGATGCACTGATGAGCGTATGCAGGAAACAGGTTGGTCCAAAAAGCAATATGTTCATAGTCAGATTAAGGCACAAAGGGGCATGGCAAAACTGGATGACGTGCATTTTAATGCAAGGAGTCTTTTGACTAAGGTAGATAAGTTTTTATTTAATTCACTCATAGGATTTGTGCTTTGCTGGCTGGGTCAGCGTTTATTACCCATCCTTTGAGAAGGTGGTGGTTGAAATTACTCCACAAAGTATTCCATCACTAAGTAGCCCTTTGCTTCCATGTGGAAAGTTCTAGACAGTGATCCCGCTCCATCAAAGCCAGCTCGCAGAGTGAACAGAACCCCTGACACTCCTGTTTATATCTATCAGGCAGGTCTTCTTGATGGGCCCAGATTTACAGCCCCAGTGAGGGAACTCATATTCTATGAGTCCACCTGCCTGACCTTGTTAGAGTCACTACAGGAGTGAGCTGCCTTCTTGAACCTCTACAGTCCACATGCTGTAAGTAGACCCAGAATGCTGTTAGACAGGAAAATCCAGGATTTTGTCCTAGTGACACTGAACGAATGGCAATACAGTATCAAGTCAGGGATGTGAGTGACTTGGAAGGAATGTGCTGTCATTGTTATCACAGAGACATAGTTGAGGAAGGGAACAGAATTGGCAGCTCAATATTCTGAGGGAAAGAATCCTCAGGTGAGATTTAGGGAGTCAGGGCAATGTTAAAAGAGGAGTCAGTTTCACAATATTGATCAAGGATTCAATTACTAATCTAAGGATGGATGATATGTTAGAAATTTAAAACCAAAGGGCAGCAATTACTTTGCTGGGGATTAAGTATAAATCTCCAAACAGCCAGAGAGAAATAGAAAGACATTTGCCAACTGAAATCAACAGATCTTGGATACCATCTTTATAATATTAAAAAAGTAACAATTTATCATTAAGAATGTAATTTTAGCAGAGCACAGATTAAAATAATGCAAGACAACTTAATTAATATCTATAATATATAACCCGAGCTTCTTTGATTGTGAACAGCCACCCATACACTGACAGACTGACAGACACACAGAGTTAAGGGATACATTGAAAAATAAAGAAGAATCATAATTTGCCACTTCAATAACCATTTCAATGATGTGTAGCAAGCCTTCATAAAATCCTTGGATGATGGATTGTATCAGAGGTTCATAGGACTGTATATGCCGCTTAAATTATGAATTTACCAGCCAAGGTGAACAGCTTCTGCAAACTTGTGGGGATCTGCCTGTTTCTTAGAGGCTGACATTCTTTTCTCAGAACATTCAACAAGTCGATAACTGGAGAATCTATAACAGAACATAGAATATAACAGCAGAAGAACAGGCCCTTGGCTAACCATATCTGTGCTAGCCATGATGCCATTTTAAACTAGTCCCATCTGCCTGAACATGGTCCATACCCCTCCATTCTGCCTGTTTGTGCATCTATCTAAATGCCTCTTCCAAAATGCATCACCTGATATTTCTGTCTGGATTAACTCCATCTGCCATTTCCGTGCCCAAATATCCAGCATATCTATATCCTGTCTTCTCTGTCAATCCTCCTCACAATCCGCAGCTCCCCCAGTCTTTGTGTCATCTTCAAACTTACTAATCAGGCTACCCACATTCTCCTCCAAGTCATATATATACATATATCACAAATAACAGGCATCCCAGCACTGATCACTGCTCATCACAAATCTCCAGGCTGAAAAGCACCCTTCCACCGTTACTCTCTGGTATGACTAAGCTAGTTCTGTATCCATTTTACCAGCCTACCATGGATTCCACATGACTTCACGTTCTGTATCAGTCTGCCATGAAGAGTCCTGCTAAAGCCCATATAGACAACATCCACCACCCTGCCCTTATCAATAATCATTGTCAATTCCTTAAAAAACTCAAGCAAGTTTGTACAACATGATCTTCCCTGCATGTTACCTATCACTAATAAGTCCATATTTTTTCAAAAGTGAGTAAATCCTATTCCTAAGAATTTCTCCAATAATTTCCCTACCACTGATGTAAGGCTCACCGCCTGCAAATTCCTGGATTATCTCCGTTGCCCTTCTTAAACAAAGGAACAACGCTGGCTATTTTCCAGTCCACTGGGACCTCTCCTGTGACTAAATAGATACAAAGATTTCATACGAGGCCCTAGCAAATTCCTCAACTGCCTCCCTCAGCATTCTGAGATATATCCCATCAGGTCCTGGGGAGCTGGTCACCTTAATATCTTTTAAAACACCTAATACCTCCTTTATTATAACATGCCTAAGAAAAGCTTTATCTCAGACAACATCCTGGTGAATCTCCTCTGCAACCTCTCTTATAAAGGGTGCCAGGATGAGGGACATCTCTGACCGGCTTGAAAGGACATTGGAAAAGAAAGGGGAGGATCCAGTTGTTGTGGTCCATGTTGGGACAAACAACATAGGCAAGACTAGGAAAAAGGACGTGTTTAGGAATTATCAAGAACTAGGAACTAAATTAAAGGACAGCTCCTCAAGGGTTAAATTCTCCAGATTACTGCCCAAGCCACGTGCAAATTGGCATAGGGACATGAGAATAAAGGAAATAAACACGTGGCTGAAAGGGTGATGCGGAAATAGGGGTTCCTTTTCATGGGGCACTGGCATCAGTATTGGAACAGGAGGGATCTGTACCACTGGGACAGTATCCACCTGAACCGAGCTGGGACCAATGTTCTCGCAAAAAGGGTAAATAGACTGGTCAACAGGAATTTCAACTAGAAAGTGGGGGGAAAGGAATAGTAAAACATCAAGAAGTATAATGGCCAATGGGAAACAAAGCAGCAGGTTAACATCTGTGGAGGTTAATTCAACTGCATGGAAAAATATGAAAAAAAAACTGAAAGGAAAGGAGAACTCAGGAGAGGTTGTTAACATCTCCAACACAGACACAAAATAGGACAGAGTGTTTGGAAAGGGTTAGGAATCTAACTTCAAGCACATCAGATAAAGTGATGACAATGCGAAGAGGGACTGTAAATACATAAGTACAAGGTGTTGTATCTGAATGCATGAAGTATACGTAAAAAGGTTATTGAGCTTGTGGAGCAGATTGAAATTGGCAGGTATGATGTGGTTGGCATCAAGGAGATATGGCTGCAAGGGGATCAGGACTAAATATCAAAGGATATGCATCCCATCAAAAAGACAAGCAGGTGGGCAGAGGGTGTTGTGTCGCCTTATTAGTAAGAAATAGAATTAAATCAATAGCAAGAAATGACGTAGGGTCAAATGATGTTGAATCTGTGTGCAAAGAGTTGAGGAACCACAAAGGTAAAAAAAAACATATTGGGAGTCATGTACAGGCCTCCAAACAGTAATCAAGATGTGGGCCACAGGATACACTTGGAGATAGAAAAAGTGTGTAAGAAAGGCAAGATTACAGTGATCATAGGGGATTTCAATGTGCATTTGGGCTGGGGAAAATTAGGTTGGTGATGGATCATAAGAAAAGGAATTTGTGGAATGTCTATGAGATGGCTTTTTAGAGTAGCTTGTTGTTGGGCCCTTACTAGGGAACAGGCAATACTGAATTTAGTGATGTGTAAAGATGCAGACTTGATAAGGGAGCTTAAGGTAGAGGAACCCTTAGGAGACAGTGACCATAATATGATAGAAATTACTCTGCAATTTGAGAGGGAGAAGGTGGAATCAGATGTAACAGTATTATAGTTGAATAAAGGCAACTATAGAGGCATGAGGGAGGAGCTGGCCTAAACTGACTGGGGAGAGGAGCCTAGCAAGAAAACAGCGGGGCTCTGTTTGGGTCTCTGAAGAGTTGGAAGCTTCTCTGAATGAGCCCTAGATGCTACTTTCTTTGGAATTTTCCAATGTATTTTTTCCCTCCTGGATCGGAGACCTGCATGTGAGAATTTGTGCCAAGAGTTTCTGGGAGTAATTTGGGTGACACAGCAAAAATTCATCCCTAGCAAATAGAAGCATACTAAAGGGATGAGGCAACCATGGCTGACATGGGAAGTCAAGGACAGCATAAAAGCAAAAGACAAAGCATATAATGTGGCGAAGAGCAGTGGGAAGCCTACAAAGACCAACAGAGGACAACGAGAAAGAAATAAGGAGGGAGAAGATTAAATATGAGGGTAAGCTAGCCAGTAATATCAAAGAAGATTGCAAGAGTTTATTTAGATATATGAAGGGTAAAACAGAGGAACAAGTGGACATTGGGCCACTGGAAAATGATGCTGGAGAAGTCATAATAGGGAATTGAACAAATACTTTGTGTCAGTCTTCACGGTGGAAGACACAATTAATATCCCAAAATTTCAAGAGAGTCTGGGGGTTTGGGAGGGATGTGGCAGGCACAAGTACGGTGCCCATCACCAAGGAGAAGGTGTTTGAAAAACTAAAAGGTCGGAGGTTGGATAAATAACCTGGACCAGATGGACTACACCCCAGAGTCCACAACTTGACGGGGTTTAGAAGGATGAGGGGGGATCTAATTGAAACTTACAGAATACTTGGACTGATCAGACAGTGTAAAGATGTTTCCATTAGCAGGAGAGAACTAGGACTAAGGGCATAGCCTTAGAGTAGGGAAGACTGGTGAATCTATGGAAGTCATTGTCACAGAAGGCTCTGGAGGTCAGGTCTTTGAGTATATTTAAGACAAAGATAGATAGGTCCTTAATTGTCAAGGGGATCAAGAGTTACGAGGAGAAAGTGGGAGAATGGGGTTGAGAAACTTATCACCCATGATTGAATAGCAGAGAAGACATGATGGGCTGAATGGCTTAATTTGTGCTCCTATGTCATATGGTCTTATGGTCTTATAGTGCAGAGACCAGAACTGCACATAGTACTCCAGATGCGGCCTAATGAAAGCCCTGTACGGCTCCAAAGCTCCCAGCCCTTATAATCTCTGCCTCAACTGATAAAGTCAGAAATCACATGACACCAGGTTATAGTCCAACAGGTTTATTTCAAATCACAAGCTTTCAGAACGCCAGTTCTTCTGGCTCCAAAAGCTTGTGCTTTTATATAAACCTGTTGGACTATAACCTGGTGTCATGTGATTTCTGATTTTGCCCAGCTCCATCCAACACTCGCACCTCCACATTAACTGATAAAAGCAAGAGTCCTGTATGCCATTGTAACTCCCCTATTAACCTGTCCTGCCACCTTCAGGAATCTGTGGACAAGCATCCCAATGTCCCTCTGTTACTCTGAGCTTCCTCATGTCCTGCCATTCTCTGGGTACTCCCTTGTCTTGTTCCTTCTTCCAAAGTACACCATCTCACACTTTTCAGGGTTAAATTCCATCTGCCACTGATCTTCCCATCTGACCAATCTGTCTGTATCTTTCAGTAACCTAACACCTTCCTTGCTGCCAACCACCCGGCCATCTTCATGTCACCCACAAACGTACTTATCATACACCCAACATTCTCATCAATACCTTTTATATATATATATCACAAACACTAAGGGACCTAGCACTGATCGCTATGGTATGCATATGGAACCACACACACAGCCTTCTACCTCTCTGGCAAGGTACCCAGGATCCCACGTGCTTTTACCTTCTTCATCACAGTCCCATGTGGGATTTTGTCAAAGGCTTTGCTGAAATCTATATAAACTACATCAACTGCTTCACGCTCATCCACACATCTGGTCAACTCCTCAAAAGTTCTCCCAAATTTGTTAGGCATGATCTCCCTCTGACAAAGCCATGCTGACATTCCTGATCAAACCATGTTTCTCCAAGTGGAGATTAATTTCTTTCCCTCAAAATGTTTACAATGGTTTCCTGTAATGGACAAGGCCCTCAAAATATCCCCACAAAATATTTTAAGAAGGTAGCCTAGACTCTAAGTTTTTCTTATTTTAATGATAGATGGGAAGTTCATGTTCCAAATGTGATGCGACTGGTCAAACTACCCAACATTAAGCAAAACACAACTGATTTAAATGCTGTAATAAAAATACAAACAAAAGAAAGAGGAATTTAGAATAACTTAACTCTATTGAAAACTTAACAAATAATAGATACAGTACCTATTACTAATAAACTGTTCCAATATAGTAACATCCCATAAACACACCGTTGGCAAAACGGCAAATTCAGACACAAATTCTCACATTCAGGTTTCTGATCCAGGAGGGGAAAAAAAAAGCACATTGAGAAATTCCAAAGAAAGTAGCATCTAGGACTCATTCAGTGAATCTTCCAACTCTTCAGAGAACCCAAACAGCTTCTGCTGCTAAAGCTAAAAAAAAGCTAGATAGCCTGGTCTGGGAGAGCTGACAACTTCCAATCAAGCTGCTTCCATTGTTCCAACTTTCTAAAAAAAACCTACTTAAGCTGTCTTCAGTAGCCAGTTCAGTGCATCTGAATTTGCAACATCTCTTCAAAAAAAACCCCAGGACGAAATAACCTTTTCAAGTGACAGCATCATCTTACTACCTACTGCTGACATGAGAGTCATTGTTCTGCAATTCCAGTGGGTGGGTTTTCTCCAGGTGGTCCAGTTTCCTCCCACAGTCCATAGATGTATAGGTTATGTAGATTGGCTGTGCTAAATTGTCCATAATGTCCAGGGATGTATACAGTAAGTAGATTAGCCTCGGGAAATGCAGAGTTACAGGGAGAGGGTGGGTCTGGGTGGGATGCTCTTCCAAGGGTCAGTGTGGACTCAATGGGCCAAATAACGTGCTTCCACACTTTAGGGATTCTATGATTCTATGAGTTCCCTAGTTTATCTCTACCACACTTCTTAAAGAGAAGCCTTGTTCCATTCTGGTGTTGTATAATTCTAACATTTGATGAAATGTTGCATTTTTGAAATCCACTCATTGGTTTCCATTTAGCACTAACACAGGTTATAATTCCATTTCAAAATTGATCTCTTATGTCCTGACCCAAGTTAGCTTAAATAAGCTCAGCTCTGATTTACAAACATCTCAAAACCAGAAGCTTATTCTGATTATTGTCTCTGTGCCAATTCTCATTCGAAACAATCCAAATCTAATCTAAAGCCTTTTTCTCATCATATCCCAGTGAGTCAGAAGAATTTCAAAACAAAGTCATGTTCATTTTAGATCTGAATCATATTTCTGACCTCTGTAAGTTTATAAACGTAAGAAATCAACTTTTACATTGTTAAAAAAGAAACATGCTGTCAAAGGTTGCACCTTGACTGAGAAAACTAAGAATTACACTAATAACCAATTAAGGATTATCAGTCAGTCCTACAATGTATTCTACTGCTGCCTGCTAGAATATACATATATTCAGACACAGAGCCCTGTCTCTGCATGCATAAAGGACATGTCCAGGCATTGTGGCTTTTCCAATTAGATAAACATGGGACACATCCATTCCTTGGCGTATTACCTATGATATTAGCCTCAACAAATCAGAGTCAACTTGCCTTTTGGAATTTAAAGAAATGTTTGGCAATAATTGTTTGCTAATGCAATCCCCATGGAAACAGTTGAGCCACAGTACCCATGTCAGTCAATCAATAACATTTTCTCATGTGGTATGAATTGTTGTTCCCTTTGAGATTTGGTATTCTTGTGATTCTGTCCTGACGAGTGCAAGACAGAAAGCTTCAACAGCACGTGTCTTTTTTCAGCTGTACTTGAGTTCTAAACTGCCAAATGACTATGAACTACTTTCACGACAAGTATGTCCTATAAGGTCAATCATTTATCAACTCAACCAACGTTATAATTCCATCCCCTTTTTCAGTGCCTGTCGCTGTGATATTCTAGAAGTTCCAATCAACAAACTCTTGCATCTCACTGCCCCAAGAAGGAAATGTTGGCAAACAAGTGTATTTAGGAAGGAAAAAGGGAAAAGTGGTGGGAGTACCAGCAACGAAAGAATGCAGGATCCGTGTCAATCTGAATTTTGGAAGATGTGATGAGGAAATGAGAAAATGACAATGTTATTGGATTTCACATACTGTACTTTAAGTACAATCTGTGAAATAGGTTTCTGTCATTGTTGATCCCAGTTTAGCAAAATAAAGTCATTCACAATCAGATTAAATTTATTAACTTAAAGGGAAATGTCCACTTCAGACAGGAGCTGATAAAGAAAATAGCCAAAAGTTTGGGGCAGGTTTGTTTTGCTATTTCTTACTATTATTAAGTCATATTGTTTTTATTTTCAGTGGATTATTAAATAAAATTACCTGTTATAAACTGATCTTTGTGTTCTTGCTTCAAGCATATCTGTGTTTGTTTCTCATTTCAAGACCAGAATCCATTCCATTTCATTAGTGCACATTCCTCTTTTACTCATAAGCTGTAAATAGCTGGACATAATCGTGATGTGTAGGTGCTGGTGTTGGGCTGGGGTGGATAAGGTCAAAAATCACACAACACCAGGTTATAATCCAACAGGTTTATTTGAAAACACCAGCTTTCAAAGCTCTGCTCCTTTCTCAGGTGTCGTGTGGAAGAGGAGGTATACTGACACAGAATTTATAAGCAGAAAGGTAACAACCCTAAAAATGGCTCACTGACTGCTTCCTGTTCAATCTTTAATCAGCTAGAAAGGAGACACAGGTTTTTATTGATTAAAATGCAAACCCCAGAATTTCTTTGAAGTCATTGTCCTGAGATAATTAAAGGTTTTATCAATGTATACAAGAGGTGACATCTCAGGTCAGACTTTGCATTTTAGGTGTTAAGCCTTGTGTGAGTGTGCGTATGTAAGTGTGTTTGTGTGCGTGTGTGTGTGTGAGAGAGAACAATGTGTGTCAGTGTGTGTGTGAGAGAGAAAGTGAGTGTGTGCAGGATTCTCGGCAGTGTGGAGGAACAGAGAGATCTTGGGGTTCACGTCCGTAGATCCCTCAAACTTGCAACCCAAGTTGATAGGGTTATAAAGAAGGTGTATGGTGTGTTGGCTTTCATTGGCAGGTGAATTGAGTTTAAGAGCTGTGAGGTTATGCTGCAGCTCTGTAAAACTCTGGTTAGACCACACTGGAATATTGTGTTCGGTTCTGGTCACTTCATGACAGGAAAGATGTGGGAGCTGTAGAGAGAGTGCAGAGGAGATTTACCAGGATGCTGCCTGAACTGGAGGGCAGGTCTTATGACGAAAGCTTGAGGGAGCTTAGGCTTTTTTCATTGGAGCGAAGAAGGACGAGAGGTGACTTGATGGAGGTTTACACGATAGTGAGAGGCATAGGTAGAGTGGATGGTCGGGGCGGAAATGACTATTACGAGGGAGCATAATTTTAAGGTGATTGGCGGAAGGTATAGGGGAGATGTCAGAGGTAGGTCTTCACACAGAGAGTGGTGGGTGTGTGGAATGCGCTGCCGGCCCTGGTAGTGGAGTCAGATACTTTAGATACTTTTAAACGACTCTTGGATAGGCACAAGGAGGATAGTAAAATGTAGGGTATGCAGGGTAGATTGATCTTAGTAGGATAATAAGTCGGCACAACATCGTGGGCCAAAGGGCCTGTACTGTGCTGTACTGTTCTATGTTCTATGTTCTGTGTACTATGTATTTAAGTGTGTTTGTGTGTGAGTGAGTGTGTGCGTGTGTGAGAGAGAATGTGTGTGTGTGAGTGAGTGTGTGTGTGTGAGTGTGTGTGTGTGTGTAAGTAAGTGTGTATGTGTGCTTGTAGGGGTTCTTGTGTGTGAGAAAGAGAGAGTGCGTGTGTTTGTATGAGAAAGTGTGTGTGAGAGAGAGAAGGTCTGTGTGAGTGTATGTAAGTGTGTATGTGTGCATGTAAGTGTGTTTGTGTGAGAGTGTGTGTGTGTGTATGAGAGAGAGAGTGTGTGTGAGAAGGTCTGTGTGTGTGCATATGTGTGTTTGTTTGAGAGTAAGTGTGTGTGTGCACTTGAGAGAGAGTGTGTGAATGTGAGGGATTGTATACATGTGAGGGTGTGTGTGTATGATTGTGAATGTGTGTGTAAGAGAGAGTGTGTGTGTGGGAGAGAGTATCTGCATGAGTATGCAAGTATGTGTGTGTAAGTGTTTGTGAGAGAGTGTGTGTGTGCATGTGTAGGTGTGTGTTTGCGTGTGAGAGTGTGTGTATGTGTGGGAGTGTATAGTGTGTTGGGTCACCTGTAGTCTGATGTGAACCCAAGATCCCGGTTGAGACCGTCCTCATGGGGACCGAACTTGGCTGTCAGCGATTTTGCCTTGTGTATCCCAAAGTCCGCCTTGTAGGATGTTTACCTGAAACTCGGAGGCTGAATGCCCTTGACTGCTGAAGTGTTCCCCCACTGGGAGGGAACATTCCTATCTGACGATAGCTGCATGGTGTCCATTCATCTGTTGTCGTAGTGTCTGCATGGTCTCGCCAATAAACCATGCCCCGGGGCATTCTTTCCTGCAGTGTATGAGATGGACAGCGTTGGCAGAGTCACATGAATATCTGCCATGTACATGGTGGGTGGTGTTCCCACGTGTGATGGTAGTGTCCATGTCGATGATCTGACATGTCTTACAGAGGTTACCATGACAGGGTTGTGTGATGTTGTGGTCAATGTTGTCCTGAAGGCTGGGTAGATCGAATAACAGTCTGTTTAAGGTTTGGTGGTTGTTTGAAGGCGAGAATTGGAGGCGTGGGGAAAGTCCTGGCGAGGTGTTTATTGTCATCGATAATGTGCTTAAGGCTGTGAAGAACATGGAGTAGTTTCTCTGCTCTCAGGAAGTACCGGATACCGTATCGGACGTATCCCATGTCTGTCTTCTAAGGAGGTCATTACAGTTTTTCACTGTGGCAAGTCGGAACTGGCGATTGATGAGTTGAGCATGGTATCCTGTTCATATGAGGGCATCCTTCAACATCTTCAGGTGTCCATCACATTCCCCCTCATCTGTACAGATGACCCCACCACACTTTATACTCGCGCACACAGACACACCCACACAGACACACACACACACACACCTCCAAAAGCTTGTGTTTTCAAACAAACCAGTCAGACTATAAACTGGTGTTGTGTCATTTTTGACCTTGGACACAATCATGTTGATCAGAACCTATCACTTAGTGGCTCAGTGGCTGTTCCAAGGCAAGTGCATTTAAGGGTGGCCGCAGACTGCACACAAACGCATGTCCAGAGGACAAACAGCGATCTTGACAACAACAAGCCAATCAGTTCTTGAAGGCAGTCCTCCAATCTATAGTCATGGCAGTGGTTCATCTGCATTTGTCAAACTGGGGTAGGATTTACACAGTCAATGGTAGAGCCCTTGGGAGTGTTACGGAAAAAAGACATCTAGGGGTACAGGGTTCATAGCCATTTGAAAATCGTTACAAATAGACAGGACGGTGAAGAACGCTTTCGGCATGCTAGTTTTCATCGGTCAGAGCATTGTGTTTTGTTACAGCTGCACAAGACGTGAGGCCACATTTGAAGTACAGCATGCAGTTCTGGTCGCCCTATTATAGAAAGATATAATTAAACTAGGAAGAGTGCAGAAAAGATTTACTAGGATGCTGCCTGGACTGGAAGGTTTGAGATATAAGGAGAGGTTGGGACTTTTTACACTGGAGCATAGCAGACTGAAGGGTGACCTTATAGAAGTCTATAAAACGATGATGTGGAGGCGACGGATGGACAAGGTCAAAAATCACACAACACCAGGCTATAGTTTAACAGGTTTATTTGAAGACACAAGCTTTTGGAGTCTCATTCTTTATTCAGGCGTTAGTGAGAGAGGTGGCATCATGATCAAAAGGTCATAGAACTGATGCAGTGTTAAACAAATCTAAGATGGCATTTAAATCTTTAATCAGTCAGAAAGGATTAATATGCAAATTTCCAAATTTCTTGCACGTCACTGCCCCGAGATAATTAAGGCTTTTATCAGTTCCCTCAGTATACCAGAAGTGACATCCCAGGTCAGCCAATGCATTTTAAGTGTGAGGTCTTGTTTAGAATCTGGCTGTGTATCAACTTGGGGTCAGACTGGTTTTATTTCCAAAGTAGGAATTTATAAAATGCCACATTGACTGTTTACAAATTGTGTGCTTTTTGAACAAAACAAGCAAAACAGAATGTATCTGCAATTACAAATCTGCAAATGTAAATTCACCCCATAGATTTATACATGTGGGTGTGTGAGCGTGTGTGTGTGTGCGTGAGCGTGTACGTGTGTGTGTGTTTGTGTGCGTGCATGAGTTTGTGTGAGAGAGAGAGGGGGAGAGAAAGAGTGTGTGTGTCTGTGTGTGTGTGAGACAGCGAGAGAGGAAGAGAGGGAGAGAGAGGGTGTGTGTATGTGTGTGAGAGAGAGGGAGAGTGAGGGAGAGTGTGTGTATGCGTGTGTGTGTGTGTGTGTGTTTATGTGTGTTTGTCTGTGTGTGTGTATGTGTGTCCGTGTGTGTGTGAGGGAGAGAGTGTGTGTGTGTGTTTGTATGTATTTGTGTGTGTGTGTGTATGAGAGAGGGTCTGTGTGAGTATGTGAGTAGGTGTGTTTGTGTGAGTGAGAGTGAGAGTGTGTTGGGGTCACCTGTAATGTGACATGAACCCAATATCCCAGTTGAGTCCATCCTCATAGGGACCGAACTTGGCTATCAGCTTCCGCTCCGCGACTCTGCATTGTTGTGTATCCCAAAGTCCGCCTTGGAGGATGTTTATCCGAAGACCATGAGGGGTATAGGTAAGGTAGATAGCCGACAGGTTTTCCCCATGGTAGAGGAATCTAAAACTAGAGGTCATAGGTTTCAGGTGAGAGGGGAGAGACACAAAAGAGTCTAGAAGAGCAATTTATTTCACACAGAGGGTGGTGAGTGTCTAGAAAGGGCTGCCAGAGTTAGTAGCGGAAACGAGTACAGTTTCATCATTGAAGAGACATTTAGACAAGTGCATGGATGGATAAGTATGGAGGGATATGGACCAAAAACAGGCAAATGGGACTAGTTTAATTGTGAAAGCAGGACGATATGTGGAAGTTGAGCGCAGGGCCTGTTTCCATGCTGTAGACATCTATGACCCTAAATCAGGGCTATGGGTGAGGATTTGGGATGACGGGTGAGGATTGGGGATGAAGAGTGAGGATTGGGGGTGACGGGTGAGGATTTGGGATGACGGGTGAGGATTGGGGATGATGGGTGAGGATTTGGGACAATGGGTGAGGATTTGGGATGATGGGTGAGGATTAGGAATGATGGCTGAGGACTTGGGATGACGCGTGAGGATTGGGGATGGTGGGGGAGGATTTGGAATGATGGGTGAGGATTTGGGATGAAGGGTGAGTATTTGGGATGACGGATGAGGTTTTAGGATGACCGGTGAGGATTGGGGATGATGGGTGAGGATTGGGGATGATGGGTAAGGATTTGGGATGATTGGTGAGGATTGGGGATAACGGGTGAGGATTTGGAATGATGGGTGAGGATTTGGGATGATGGGTGAGGATTTGGGATGACGGGTGAGTATTTGGGATGATGGGTGAGGATTGGGGATAATGGGTGAGGATTTGGGATGACGGGTGAGTATTTGGGATGATGGGTGAGGATTGGGGATAACGGATGAGGATTTAGGATGCGGGGTGAGAATTTAGGATGACGGGTGAGGAT
>NC_063366.1:24828103-24832576 GCF_021869965.1 Rhincodon typus | reverse complement strand
GAGGATTGGGGATGACGGGTGAGGATTTGGGATGATGGGTGAGGATTGGGGATGACGGGTGAGGATTTGGGATGATGGGTGAGGATTGGGGATGATGGGTGGGGATTTGGGATGATGGGTGACGATTGGGGATGACGGGTAAGGATTTGGGATGACGGGTGAGGATTGGGGATGATGGGTGAGGATTGGGGATGATGGGTGGGGATTGGGGATGACGGGTAAGGATTTGGGATGGTAGGAGAATTGGATTTTACAGTACAGAAGGAGGCCAGTCGATTCATCCTGTCAGCACCAACTCCCAAAAGAGTCATCCAGCTAGTTCCACTCTCCAACTTATCTCTGTAGCCTTCTAAATTCATTCCTTTCAAATATATATCCAGCTCTCTATTGGAACGTCCTAAGGAATCCACCTCCACCACTCTCCCAAGGAGTGCATTCCAAATCCTAACAACTCTCTGAATAAAGTAGTTTCTCTCATCTCATTCCTCACTCTTTTGAGACAATTTTGAAATTGCAATCCCTAGTTACTGACATACCAGCTAACGCAAACAGAATATCCTTCTTTAACTTGTCAAAATTGTTCATAATATTGCACACCTCAATAAGGTCCCCTCTTAATCTTCTCTGCTTCAAGGAGAATAAGCCCAATTTCTCTAATTTTTCCTTGTATCTAAAATCCCTCATTCCTGGTATCATTCCAGTAAATGAACTGTCTCCAGGTTTTAACATCCTTCCTTAAATAAGATGTGCAGAACTGAACACAATATTTATAAACCCAAGGAATCTATCAGCCTTCTTAACTACTGTTCACCTTGTAAGGTCACCTTCACCTAAGGTCCCTCTGCTCCTGTACTCCACTCAAAGTTGTACCATTGAGCCTGCATTGTCTCGATCAAACTGCATTACCTCACATTTCTCTGCATTCTGCAGGTGTCTGTCCATTTGACCAACTTGTCAACATCCCTCTGAAGTCACTCAGCATCATCCTCACAATTCACTATTCTCCCCGAGCTTCTTATTATCTGCAGTGATGGTTTAGGACTTGGAATGATGGTGAGAATTTGGGATAACAGTTGAGGATTTGGCATGACGGGGTAAAGATTTGGGATGGAGAATTTAGGGTGAAGGGTGAGGATTTGGAATGATGGATGAGGGCTCAGGGTGTTGCCTGGGGTTTTGGGTTGATGTGACTGACCAGGCTGATTCCCAGGATGGTAGGACTGACATATGAGGAAAGATTGGATCGACTGGGTTTGTGCTCTCTGGAATTTAGAAGAATGAGGGGGGAATCTCATAGAAAAATATAAAATCCTAATGGGGCTGGACAGTCTAGATGTGAGAAGGAATGTTTCCGATTTTGGGGAAGTCCAGAACTGGGGGTCACAGTCAAAGAATAAGGGGAAAGCCATTGAGGACTGAGATAGAGAAGAATTTCTTCACTCAGAGAGTTGTGAACCTGTGGAATTCTCTCCCACAGGAAGCTGTTGGGACCAGTTCATTAGATCCATTCAAGAGGGAGTTGGACATGGCTCTGCAGGGGTACGGGGAGAGGGTGGGAATGGGATATTGAGATTGCATGATCAGCCAGGATCATATTGAATAGTGGTGCAGGCTCGAAGGGCTGAATGGCCTACTCCTGCACCTATTTTCTGTGCTTTCTGTGACCCCCAGGACTATTCAAGTATGTTATGGAAAAGGACAGGGGTGGGTCTGAAATCAAAGTTCTCAACTGGGGGAAGGCTAATTTTAAAAAGATCAAATGTGATTTTGCCAGAATGGGCTGGAAGCAGATACTTTCAGATCAACCTGTCTCAGAACAGTAGGATACATTCAAGAAGGAATTCTGGGGATCAGAGAGCCAATATATTACTGTAAAGAAAAAGGCTGGGACCATCAAATCCTGTGAACTGTAGATATGGAGGGATATACAGCATTGGATTAAGAGAAAAAGGGAGACTTATGGCAGATATTGAGGGCTCCAAACAGCAGAAACTCTAGAGGTATATAAAATGTGCAAAAGGGAACTTAAAAGGGAGATTTGGGGAGCTAAAAGGGGCATGAAATGGTATAGGTCAGTAAAATAAAGAAAATACAGTTGTTTTACAAGTACCTGAGGGGTAAACAGGATAATGAGGGAAAGAATACGATCATGGTGATAATTTGTGCATGGAGCTAGAGGATGTAAATTGGATTGTAAATGAATACATTTGGTTGATGTTTGCAAGTGAAGGGAATGATATGTTTATAGACTTCAAGGAGAAGGCCTGTGATACAATTAAAGAAACTAGCATAGACTGAGAGGCAGTTCTGAGTGGCCTGGCCACTCCAAAGTAGATAAATCTCCAGGACTGGATGAAATGTATCCCAGGTTGTTGACGGAGGCAAGAGAGGGGAAAGGGCCCCTGGCATAATTTTGAATTCCTCTCTGGCCACAGCAGGGGTCCAGAGGACTGGAACTCAGTCAATGTGGGCCCATTGTTCAAGAAGGGAGCAAGGGATAAACCAGGAAACTACAGGCCAATCAGTCTAACCTCAATGGTGGGAAACTATTGGAAACAGTTCCGAGGGACAGAACTAATCCACACTTGATGAGGTGGGGATTAATGAATCGTTTTGTTTAGGGAAGGTCGTGACTGACCAACATGATTGAATTTTTCAAAGAGGTAACCATGTGTGTAGATGAGGGCAATGCTTTTGATGTAGCTTACTTGGATTTCAGCAAGGCTTTTGATAAGGTCCTGCTGACTGACAGTGAAGATAAGAGCCAATCAGTTCCAACGAAATTTTGCAAATTGGATCCACAATTGGAAAAGAGGCAGGAAGCAGAGAGTAATGGTTGAGGCATGTTATTTCTGACTGAAAGTCTGTGTCTGGTGGTGTCCCACAGAGTTCAGTGTTGAGGCCCTTACTGTTTTTGGTTTATGTAAATGATTTTACACTTGAGTGTGGAAGGTTGTTCTGTATTTTCACAGACAATACAAAAATTGATGGGGTGGTAAATAGTAAAGAATTTAACCTTAGACTAAGGTGTATAGACAGGCTGGCCAAATGGAATTCAATCCATATCGATGTGAGGTGATGACCTTAGGCAGGACAAACAAGACAAGGGAATACATGATGAACGGTAGGACCCTGGGAAGCACCGAGGATCAGAGCGACCATGGTGTGCGTATCCACCAGTCCCTTAAGATAGTAGGAGAGGTAGATAACGTAGTTAAGGAGGTATATGGAATATCTGCTTTTATGAGACAAGGCATAGCGTTAAAGAGCAGGAAGGTTTGGCTGGAACTGTATAACTGCTTTGGCTACAGCAAGAGTATTGTGTAGAGTTTGGACATCCACGTTAAAGAGGGATGTAATTGCAAGAGGATGCAGAGGGAGATTTACCAGGATGTTGCATGGGTTAGAGAGTTTCAGTTAATTAAAGAGATTGAACAGACCGGGGTATCTTTCCTTGGAGCAGAAGAGATTGAGAGGGCGAACATGATTGTGATGTATAGATGTATAAAATTATGAAGGGCCTTGACAAAGTAGACAGGAAGAAACATTTCCCTTCCTCTGCCTCCCCAGCATGGACAGAATGGGCTGAAGAGTCTATTCCTTAGCTGTACATCTGTATGACTCTATGGTGATGTTCAATGAAAGGTGCAGAGTCATTACAACTAGCCCCACTCCTCTTCTTCACTCTTCAGCTGGTCATTCCAAAATTCAGTAGCGCTGTATGCCGATCCTGTCCCAATCACAGCCTCCAGTCGCCTGTCCTCAGCACCCTCCCTATGCCCAGACCGTGTCCTCAGGACCCATCCCATCATAGGCACCACACCTACCCTCAGGACTGTCCCATTCCCTGGAGTCAAACACAAGACCTGAATTCTGCTTTTGGTCGTGAATCCTGGTCCTAGATCCCAATGCCTCAAAATCTATCCCAACTCCAGCCTTCTGCCTCGCTCTGTGGCAGATTGGTCTCCTCTCAAAAACTGGGCCCGGAAAGAGCAGACCCACAGAATGTGGGAAGATATTGTTCAACCTGGACTCCACAAAACTCAAAAGGTCAAACCTAAAAACGTGGCGTGAGACAGAGGGAATCCCAAAGACGTGGACATTAGGAGCAGGAGCAGGCCATTCAGACTTTCAATCCTACCTAAACCATTCAATATGATCATGACTCATCATCACAGGAACATGGGGATACACTTCACATAAACATGGAGACAGATGCCCACATAAACACAGAGCAAATTTAGAGAAATCTCCTCTCAGTGACATTGACTGCACATCACAGGGTCCCCCACCCAGTCCTCTCAATGACACCCCCACCCTCTCCCCTCAGTGACACTGTCACAGGGTCCCCCTCACCCTCCCCTCAGTCACACTGTCACAGGGTCCCCACCCGCTCCGCTCAGTGACACTGTCACAGGGTCCCCACCCGCTCCCCTCAGTGACCCTGTCACAGGGTCCCCACCCGCTCCCCTC
>NC_063366.1:24817310-24828093 GCF_021869965.1 Rhincodon typus | reverse complement strand
CCCTGTCACAGGGTCCCCACCCGCTCCCCTCAGTGACACTGTCACAGAGTCCCCAACCGCTCCCCTCAGTGACACAGCAAATCTTCACCTTTCCTAGCACAACAGGCATCTTGCAGCTTTCGCTTATGCTCTTCGCACTCAGTCATTCTGCTGTTACTCATACAGCACCAGCCTGTGTGGTCTACATGAATGTTTATCACAGAGGGAGCACTGAACTGTCTTGTGGTTGGTCACATCACTGTGCAGCATAATGGTATTTCAAGTCTAAACAGTAAGAGCAGCACCGTGTCCTTCAGAATGAAACTTGACATTTGGGAGTTCGGGGTGATGCCTGTGGTACAGACAATGTGACTCTTTGGAACTCAAAGGTCAAAAGTGGAACCATGTTAGACTTCATTGATTGTATACAAGAAGAAAAAATGCAGACTGTTCAGACAGAGGTAACATGGATTTGTTACTTTTGTTTGACAAACCAGTGCAACTCGCGACACCATCTTTTGGAATGTCAGTTTCAGCTTTACCTCCAAAAAGGAAGGACAGGTCTGTCTCTCTCTCTCTGACACTGTCTGTGCCTCTCTCTCTCTATTTGTCTTTCTCTCTCTCTCTCTCACTTTCTCTCTCTCTTTCTCTCTCTCTGGGTGCAGGTCCATAGTTCTTTGAAACTGGCAGGATGGTGAAGAAGACATTTGGTACAGTTGCCTTCATTAATCAGAAAACTGAGTACAGGAGTTGGGATGTCATGTTGACCTTTACAGGACATTGGTTAGTCCACTTTTCAAATATTGCAGACAATTCCGGTCTGCAAGGATGTCGTTAAATTTTACAGGGTGGAGAAAAGACTTAGTGGAACATAGGTAGTGCAGCAGTCTTAAGAAAGCAATGAGGAGAGCAAAAAGTGTGTATGTGAACACACTGCAGGTAAGATGAGGGAGAATCTGGAGATATTCCGTAAGTAAATCAAGGGGAAGGAGATAGCAGGGAAAGAGTACTGCCCATTAGGAGCCAAGGGGGCAATTTGTGGGTGAAGCTGTAGGACTTTGGTAGAGTGTTAAATGAATAGTTCACACCTGTCTTCACTCAGGAGGAAGATGTAGGTACAGAATTCGGGAAGAGGGAATATGAGGATCTTGAGCAGATTTGACATAGGTAATGAAGAGGTATTGGAGGTTTTGACAGCCTTAGACAAATCCGCAGGTTCAGATGAGTTGTATCTCAGGCTGCTGTGGGAGATGAGGGAGAAAATTATAGGCCTCTTACCCAATTTTTAAATTCCTTTCCAGTCAGGGTGAGGTGACAGAGGGCTGGTGGACAGCTAAAGTAGTTCCACTTTAAGTGAAGTGTGGTAAGGATAAACCAGAGAATTACAGACCAGTGAGTCTCACATCAGTGGAAGGGAAACTATTGGAGAAAATTCTGAAGGAGAGAATTAATCTCGACTTGGAGAGGCAAAGATTAATCAGGGATAGTCAGCATGGCTTTGTCAGAGGGAGGTCATGTCTAAAAATGTGGAGAATCATTTAAGGAGGTGAGCAAGTTGTGTGGACAAGGGTAGGGCAGTTGGTGTCGTTTATATGCATTTCAGCAAAGCCTTTGTCTGTCATGGGAGTGTTATGAAGAAGGCAAAAGCACATGGGACCAGGGTAATTTGGCAAATTGGATCCAAAATTGGCTTAGTGACAGGAGATAGAGAGTGGTGATAGAAGGCTGTCTATGTGGCTAGGGGCCAATGTGCAGCGTGTTATGGACCAGATGAGACCTTCCAAAGGATATTATGGAGATAGCCTAGAACCTAACTTCTTTATATTTTTAAAGGCATTTGTGAGATGATGTGCTCCAGATTTGATTCCATGAGTCCACCACTAAGCTTTAGTCAAAACACATTATATTCTTAAAACACAGTTAAAATACAATAAAAAGAAGAATTGGCACAACTTTATTGAAATAGTTAACAAGATAATGTGTTATTTGATTTGATTTATTGTAGTCACATGTACCTAAGACAGTGAAAATTTTTGTTTTGCGAGCAGCACAGGCAGATCATAGCAAACAAGGATGTACAGATCATAGGGTGTTTAGACAGAGTGGGGTATACAAGATTACAGCTGCACAGGAAGTGCGCTAAGCAAGACCAACATTAATAAAATCAATATTATTTTCTGCAGTCTAATAACAGGAGGGAAGAAGCTGTGCTTGAATATGCTGATGCATGTGTTCAAGCTTCTGTATCTTCTTAACCACTAATCATCAACTGTTCCAATATAGACTACATCCCATAAACATACCTTTGACAAAAAAGGCAATTCAGTAGAACACTTAGACAGTTATTATTCTGATATGCGCCTCTGTCCAGTTAGGAAAAAGAAACAATCTGCTCCTTTTGATTTTTAAGAGGAAGCCTCGTTGTCTAAGACTTCACTCCAGCAGCCAGGAACTCAAGCTTTTTGCTCAGCAGCCAGCAGAAACCTTCTCACTGACTGACAGCAAAACTAAAAATCTTCATGGATCTGTGTGAGCCCGGACCCCGGACACTCACAATTGTCTTTCTTTTTGAAAAGTACCCAGTGAGAATTTGAAAGCTATTTATCAACTGCCTCTCTGAAGGAGATATTTTGGTACCAATCTGACCACACCCCTCTGCTGAAGAAACAGCACAGGACAACTGTCTTGCAGGCACAGTACCATTACAACTCCCCCTTAAAATAATGAACCTTCCATATACAAAGATGGCCTCATTTTCAAAGCTTTCGCCTCCCGCTATTAGCATTCTGCATTGCATATACATTGTATTACTGTAAGCATGCAAATATTCAATAATACAATCCATTTCAGTCTGTTGCTCCATCACCAAATACCACCGTCTTCCTTCATCAAAGTTGTGGCAATCCGTCAGCAATCACGTTCTCTCATCCTGTCCCGTTTATAATTTTCAAATTAAAAGGCTGTAACGAAAAGTGCCATCTAAATAGTCTGGTATTTTTATCTTTAGATTTTTCTGAAAACATTAAGGGGTTATGTTTTGTATAAACAATTGTCACTGATACATTGCTGGCTCATAAATGCTGAAATATTGCAATGCCAGCATCAAACTCAAGGTCTCTTTCTCATGGTGGAATATATCTTTTGATGAACATTCAGCTTTCAGGAAAAATACTCAACAGTTCTTTCCGTACTCTTGTCATCTTCTTGCAAGAGTATAGCACTGGCACCCACATCACTCGCTTCAATAGCTATTTTTGTGTAATTGGGTATTGCTAGCACCAGGCAGCAGTAAACGCAGCTTTCAGGCTGTAAAATTCCTTCTGACACTCATCCATCCACTGACATTTTCTGCTCTTCTTCAACAGGTAAGTCAGTGGAGCAACACACAGTGAAAATTCAGTCCGAATTTCCAGTAAAAAAAAACACTCAGTCCCAGGAATTGTAGTACTTCCCTCTTTGTCAATGCTATGGGAAATTCCCCAATGACCTTTGTTTTCACATCCAATGGGACCATCTGTCCATGTCCAATGGTATGGTCTAGGAATGTGACTTTGGCTTTTGTGAAGTCACTCTTAGCCAGGTTGATCACCAAGCCCACCTCCTGAAGTTGACTGAACAATTCTGCTACATGCTGCAAATTTCCTTCCCTCGTATGACTAAAAATCACCAGATCTTCGATTACATACACAATTGGGTAGTCCCTAAATGACCTTATTGGTTAATCTTTAAAATGTGGCTGGTCCATTCTTCATATTTTAAACTGGTAATGTCTATTCAATGTCACAGAAGCCAAAATTTTCTTTGCTCTTTTGCAGTATCCTCTGAGTAAATCCACCTGAGGAATATAAGTTGTTCGTTCCACTTTCTCAATGCAGTCTTCCAAATGTGGAATAGGATACAAATAGGACTTCATATTGCATTGACTTCATGATAGTGCACATGTAATCATTGGGTACCATCTGGTCTTGGCACCATCACTATGGGTGAACTCCATTCACTGCAATTCACTTTATGTCACCTCTGAGCATGTTTTCCACCTCTTTTTGAACCTGTGGTAATTTTAGAGGATTAAGCCTAAAAGGATCTTGTTTAATTGGAACAGCATTTCCTACACCTACATCATGCATAATCAGTTTAGTACTTCACAACTTATTCCCACGTATCGCCCCATGTGATTGTAATAACACTTTCAGGTCATTTTAACTTTCCTGTCAAAGGTAACTCAATTATTTATTCCAATTTTTGAGAAATTCCTTTTTTCCCCAATTTAGTTTGAGGAAGGTCAAATGTGGAATCATCTGTATTTGGTTCTTCATGCTGAGTTGTAACCAGTAACACATTCTCCTTTTTCTTTCCCTCCCTATGAAAATACCATTTGAGCATATTCACATGACACACTCCGAGTTTTCTTTTTACTTGGCATTCTTATCGAATAATTCATCTCAGTTTCCTTTCTATTTGATAATGCCTACTAAACCTTGCTTTTAAGGGTTGTACAGTGGCTCAGTAGTTAGCATTGTTGCCTCACAGCATCAGGGACCTGGGTTCAATTCCACCTTTGGGCAACTGACTGTGTGAAGTTTGTACATTCTCCCCATGTCTGTGTGGGTTTCCTCAACCAGTCCAAACATGTGCAGGCCAGATGGATTAAACATAGGACAGTGCAGGCTCTTCGGCCACTATGTTGTGCTGCCTTATCATCCTACACTAAGATCAAACTAACCTGCATACCCTTCATTTTACTATCATCCATGTGCCTATCCAAGAGTCACTTTAATGTCCCTAATGTATCTGACTCCACTACCACGCTGGCAGTGCATTCCACACACCCACCACTCTCTGTGTAAAGAACCTACCTCTGACATCCTCCAATCACCTTAAAATTTTGCCCCCTCATGATATCCATTTCTGCCCTGGGTAAAAGTCTCTGGCTATCCACTCTATCTATACCTCTCATCATCTTGTACACCTGTATCAAGTCACCTCTCATGTTTCTTCGCTCCAATGAGAAAAGTCCTAGCTCCCTCAACCCTTCCTCATAAGACGTGCCCTCCAGTCCAGGCAGCATGCTGGTAAATCTCCTCTGCACCCTCTATTTCAGCAGCGGGAGTCATGAGACCGTGAGCCAGGGGGCAGCCAGGAAGGTAAGTTTGTAATTAGCAATGTCAAATGTAGGGATGGGCAAGATTGTGTCTGGGTGGGATGCTCTTTGGAGGGTCAGTGTGGAATCAATGGGCAGAATGGCCTGCTTCCACGGTGTAGGGATTTTATGATCTAACAATTCACCTCCCACTAGTAGTAATACTAACACTTTATCTCCACGAGTGAAACAACACATTTTGTCTGCTTCCTGTTTTATCACATGCTGTGCTATTTTTAAACTGTCTAGTCAACTCCTCTGCTTCATTTAATCTCACCCCAACATTTGACACATAGTCTAATAACCTAGTCTCTCAGTGCTGACACATCAATTTTCCATTCATTAGTTTAAATGGTCAGCTCACCTCATGTCCAAAAACTAATTCTAATGGACTGAATTTAGTTGATGCATTAGGTGCATATCTTTATCCCAAACCTCTGGATATTCTTGACTACAGGTCTTTAAAGTTTGATGCCAGCGTTCTAATGCTCCCTGTGATTCTGGATGGCATACAGTTGACTTGAATTGTTTTACTTCTAAGCAATCCATAATTTCCTTGAATAATTTCAATGTAAAATTTGATCATTGATCCAATTGTATCTCTGTGAGTAGTCTGTAATTGTAAAGAATTTCAGAAACTTTTCAACACCCTCTTAGCTGTAATACTACATAATGGAATGGCCTCTGGAAATCTAGCAGACTCACCCGTTATGGTCAAAAAATACTGATCCCTACTTTTGGTTTTAGGAAGGGGTCCTACATAATCGATTAAGACTCTTGTAAAACCTTCCTCAAATGCTGACAAAATTTAACCACATCTTTATACTGTCTAGGCCAATAAAAGTGCTTTTGTATTTTGGCTTCAGTTTTTCTTCCTTCCAAATGACCTCCTACTGGTAATGCATGTGCTACCTGCAACACCTCCTTTCTATAAGCCACCGGTAATACAACTTGATGACCTTCTGTCCATTTTTAATCCACCTGATTATGTGATGGTCACTATTGCCTCACCGAAATTTTATTTTTAAGATAGTAACATTCTGGGACACACTCAGATTCATCTTCTGTGTATGCTTTTTGATACAACTGCTTTATCTTTCCATCTTCCTGTGGTAATTCAGCCAATTTTCCTGAACTAAAAATATCCACTTTGTCCTCCACCTGATCGTGTTATTTTTTTCTCATCTATTTGATTAAATATAGTTTGATGTTTGAACTTCAACTTCCTCATCTTTATTCCTTGATTTCTCCTGAGGCCCATTCCAGCATTTGAGGAAGCTTTTACAAGAGTTTTAATTGATTATGTAGGACCCCTTCCTAAAACCAAAAGTAGGGATCAGTATTTGTTGACCATAGCAGGTGTGTCTGCTAGATTTCCAGAGGCCATACCATTACATAATATTACAGCAAAAATGATTGTAGAAGAGTTTCTGAAATTCTTTACAATTGTGGACTACTCAACAGAGATACAATTGGATCAATGATCAAATTTTACATTGAAATTATTCAAAGAAATTATGGATTGCTTAGGAATAAAACAATTCAAGTCAACTGTATGCCATCTAGAATCACAGGGAGCATTAGAACGCTGGCATCAAACTTTAAAGACCTGTAGTCAAGAATATCCAGAGGTTTGGGATAAGGGAATGCACCTAATGCATCAACTAAATTCAGTCCATTAGAATTAGTTTTTGGACATGAGGTGAGCTGGCCATTTAAACTAATGAATGGAAAATTGATGGGTCAGCATTAGAGGCAAAAAGTAGGAGTAGTGATGAGGCATATGATAAAACCTTTAAAAACCAAAAGAACTGCAGATGTTGTAATTCGGGAACAAAAACAAAGTTGCTGGAAAAGTTCAGCAAGTCTGGCAGCATCTGCAAAGAAAAAAATCAAAGTTAACGTTTCGGGTCCGGTGACCCGAAAAGTTCTGAGGAAGGGTCATTGGACCCGAAACATTACCTTTGATTTTTTCTTCACAGATGCAGCCAGATCTGCTGAGCTTTTCCAGCAACTTCTGTTTTTGTTCCTGATAAAATCTTTGGTTATCCCTGGGCAGTGACTTGAAAGAAATTCTGGAATTTGCATACTAATCCTTTCTGAATGAAGTAGACAGTCAATGTGGCATTTTACAAATTCCTACTTTGGAAATAAAACCAGTCTGACTCCAAGTTGATACATAGCCAGGTTCTAAACAATGCCTCACACTTAAAATGCTTTGTCTGACCTGGGATGTCCCTTCTGGTATACTGAGGGAATTGATAAAATCTTTTGTTATCTCGGGGCAGTGACTTGAAAGAAATTCAGGAATTTGCATTTTAATCCTTTCTAATTGATTAAGGATTTAACAGCCATCTTAGCTTTGTTCAATACATTTGCATCAGTTCTGTGACCCTTTGATTTTTTGCTTATAAATTCTGTGTCCAATGCCACCTCTCTCACTGACACCTGAAGAAAAAGTGAGTCTCCAAAAACTTGTGTCTTCAAATAAACCTGTTGGACTATAACCTGGTATTGTGTGATCTTTGACCTTATCCTCACAGATTGAAATTGATGTTAGAAGCCAAACTTTGAACTATGAACCAACTCATAATCAATCATCTGCCATTTCCACTGCCAATCTTGCAGTCTCGATTCTCTACTCTTCCATGTGAGTTCTTACCATTTCTATGAGTGAAGTTTTGAACTCCTCCAAAATCATCCTCTCTACCCACATGGTCACTGATTATTTCATTTGTTTAGCCACTTTCTGAAATGAAATGAAAAAGGCTCCTATATCCCTCTCATCAAACCTAGACAATGCTTGGACATATTTTAACAGATCCCCACCAGGTCTTTGGTGATGATGGGATTGATCTCCATCACTGTCCTCATTGCTACTTCTACTTTTCACCTCTACCTCTGCCATTTTTAGTCGACTTTGAGTTTTCAGTTCTAACCCCTGAAGTTCAAAAACCCTCTCTTTCTCCCTTTCTTATCACACTTTCTTCCTTTCTTCTGCTAGGCCCTTCCTTTCCTTTTCTTTTTCCTTTGATTTTAATCCACATTCCTCTCATACAAGTAACTGCAACTCCAGTTGTTTGCCAATTCTGAAAGCTTTGCCTTGCTCACTTTCTGTGGAGAAATGACTTCTTCTACCTCCAGGGGACTCTTAGCAACTGGAAGAGCCATTATTACGCAAGGCTCACCCTGTTTAACCCATGAATAAAAGACACCAACACTCACCACTCACTGCCTTTGAGTCCAACAATCTTAAATCCAGCCTGGATTTACCGATTTCAATCCTAGCTGCAGTTGAGAGGCTTGAGTGTTCTGTTTATCCTGAGAGTGATCCTGTCAAGAGTTCTTAACTCCTGGAAGGGCCACCCATGATAGGATGGTCGGAGGGGAGGAAACAGACAAAGCACAATCCAAAATAACGGTGATCCAGTTGGAAGATACTCTTGTGAGATCAGCTGTGATTGAGAGTAAGGCTGTTGGGATCAGTGAGATCCCCAGTCTTTGAGATTGCATTGTCACTGGAGCTGGATCTACCTTCTGTCAAGGAGAGTGCATCTGCTGATGTGCAGCAGTATTCCCATGGTAAGGACATGGCCACACAAGGTGTCTGGAAGTCCCTAGCATCAGACTGGCATGTGGTCAGTGGAGTCTAAGTTTTGGAATCAGGGCAGGAGAGCATTTCGGCAACTTTCTTCACGCCTGAGTAACCCTCTTCAGTAACCCATTCTGCTCACCCATAAAATTAATCTGCTCCATCACCAACCAGGCTGGAAAAGCACATCCCGTGCGCTCATCAAAATCAAACCAAAGTCAAACTCAATCTCGGAATCCGGAATGTATGAACACTCACGGATAATGTTTGTAGTATATATAAATGAGCTGGAGGAAAATGTGGGTGGTCTGATTTGTAAGTTTGCAGATGACACGAAGATTGGTGGAGTTACTGATAGTGCCGACGATTGTGAAAGGATACAACAGGATATAGATAGATTGGCGACTTAGGCATAGAAATGGCAAGTGGAGTTTAATCCATTTTGGAGGATCAAATTTAGCTGTTAATTATACTGTAAATGTCAGAACCCCTAGGAACATTAACATACAGACAGATCTGGGCGTGCAAGTCCATAGTTCCGTAAAAGTGGCAACACAGGTGGCCAAGATGACTAAGAAGGCACATGGAGACAGAAAGGACTACAGATGCTGGAAGCTGGAAATGCACAGCTGTTCAGATAGCATGCAAGGAGCAGGAAAGTCAATGTTTTGGGCTAAAACCCTTTGTGAGGGCTGGGGAGGGGAGCCAAGAAATAAATGGGGAGGGGAGGTGCTAGGGGAAGGTAGATGAGATGAAGCTGGTGATTGGTGGATGCAGGTGGCAGGTTATTGTGGTTGGTCAGTGAGAAAGGTGGAGTGGAAATGTGAGTCAGAAGATGTACAGGTTAGGGGAGGAGAGACTTTGAAGCTACTGAAGTCAGTGTTCAGGCCACCGAGCTATACGCTCCCAAGTTGAAATATGAGGTGTTGTTCCTCCAGTTTACATTTGGTCTCACTCTGATAGTGGAGGAGGCCAAGGATGGACATGTCACCAGGGGAGTGGGAGGGGGGAGTTAAAGTGGATGGCAACCAGAAGGTCAGGTTGGTTGGAGCGTGCACAGCACAGATGCGACACCTGGTACTTCCCCTGCAACCGCAGGAGATGCTGCATCTGCCTCTACACCTCCTCTCTCACCTCCATCCAAGGCCCCAAGCAATCCTTCCAAATCCGGCAGAAATTCACCTGCACTTCATCTAACCTCATCTACTGTATCTGTTGCTCCTGAAGTGGTCTCCTCTACATCAGGGAGACCAAACACAGACCTGGGAACCAGTTTACAGAGCATCTGTACTCTGCACGCATCAATCAACTCGACCTTCCAGTTGCCATCCACATTAACTCCCTCTCCCACTTCCCTGGTGACATGTCCATCCTTGGCCTCCCCCACTGTCAGACTGAGACCAAATGTAAACTGGAGAAACAACACCTGAATTTTCACTTTGGTAGCTTTCAGCCCAAAGGCCTGAACATTGACTTCACCGGCTTCAAAATCTCCCCACCCCCAACTTGTCCATCTTATGACTCACCGATCCGGTCTACCCTTCCCACTGACCAACCACAATAACCCCCTACCTGCAGCCACCTCTCACCAGCTCACCTATTTTTCTCCTCCACCCCACTTCCCTCCCTCAAATTATTTCTGCATTCCCTTCCCCTCTCCAGGCCTGATGAAGGGTTTGACCCAAAATGTCGACTTTCCTGCTCCTCGGAAACTGTCTGACCGGCTGTGCCTGACCGGCTCCACATTTATTGAATACTTCGTATGGTATGCTTGCCTTCATCGGCCGAGGCAAAGAGTAAAAGAGTTGGCAAACCATCTTGCAGCTATATAAAACCCTTGTTAGGCCGCATTTGGAGTATTGTGCACAGTTGTAGTCACCACATTACCAAAACGACGTGGAAGCTTTGGGGAGAGTGCAGAGAAGTTTCACCAGGATGTTGCCAGGTCTCCAGGGCAATGGCTATGAGGAAAGGTTAAAAAGACTAGAGATTACAAGGTGTAGAGCTGGATGAACACAGCAGGGAAAGCAGCATCAGAGGAGCAGGAAGGCTGGCGTTTCGGGCCTAGACCC
>NC_063366.1:24751079-24816910 GCF_021869965.1 Rhincodon typus | reverse complement strand
TCTTTTTATTTCAGAATCCCCTTCCCCTCCCCCATTTCTGAAGAAGTCCAGACCCGAAACGTCAGCTTTCCTGCTCCTCTGATGGTGCTTGCCCTGCTGTGTTCATCCAGCTCTACACCTTGTTATCTCAGATTCTCCAGCATCTGCAGTTCCTACTATCTCTTAAAAAGACTAGGATTGTTTTCACTGGAAAGACAGTGGCTGAGACGAGACCTGATAGAGACCTATAAAATTATGAGAGACTTAGATAGGGAGGGTAGTCAGAGGCTTTTTCCCAGGGTTGCAGTTTTAATTGCAAGTGGACACAGGTTGAAGTTGAGAGGCGGCAAGTTGAAGGAAAATGTGCGAGGGATGTTTTTTTACACAGAGAGTAGGAGCCTGGAATGCACTGCCAGAAGAGGTGGTGGAAGCAGGTGCATTGGTGATATTTAAGAAGCATCTGGATGGAATCATGAATTGGGAGGGAATAGAGGGATATGCATGGAAGAAGGGCAGAAAGTTTGTTTTTTAGTTTGGCCTGTTTCCACACTTACGGATTCTATTCTATACTAATTGGGATATCTCGTGGCTGACAATGGATAGCATGTGTCAGCGCCCTGTGTAATGATGAGGCCTGGTGTGTGGGGGTGGGGGAAAGCTTTTCTTATTCATTTATTCATTCACAGGATGATGGAGTCGCTGGTCAGGCAGCATTTATTGCCCATCCCTAATTGCCCAGAGAGCAGTTCAGAGTCAACCACATTGTTGTGGTTCTGGAGTCGCATGTAGGCCAGACCAGGTAAGGTTGGCAGCTTCCTTCCTGAAAAAACATGAGTGAACCAGATGGGTTTTTCCAACAACAGTCATCATTAGGCTCTTAATTCCAGATTATTATTGAATTCAAATCCGTCAACTGCTATGGCAGGATTTGAACCTAGGTCCCCAGATTAACAGGCCAGTGATAATACCACTAGGCCATCGCCTCCTCTGGAGAAAGGTGCTCAAGCCCTATAAGTGTTAAATGTAGAACATAGAACAGAGAACAGTAAAGCACAGTACAGGCCCTTCAGCCCACGATGTTGTGCCACTCTATTATCCTACTAAGATCAAACTACCCTGCATACCCTACATTTTACTATCCTCCATGTGCCTATCCAAGAGTCACTTAAAAGTCTCTAAAGTATCTGACTTCACTACCACTGCCGGCAGCGCATTCCACATGCCCACCACTCTCTGTGTGAAGAACCTACCTCTGACATCTCCCTTATACCTTCCTCCAATCACCTTAGAATTATGCCCCTTCGTAACAGTCATTTCCATCCTGGGAAAAAAATCTCTGGCTATCCACTCTATCTATGCCTCTCATCATCTTGTACACCTCTATCAAGTCATCTCTCATCCTTCTTCGCTCCAATGAAAAAAGCCCTAGCTCCCTCAGCCTTTCGTCATAAGACCTGCCCTCCAGTCCAGGCAGCATCCTGGTAAATCTCCTCTGCACCCTCTCTAAAGCTTCCACATCTTTCCTGTAATGAGGTGACCAGAACTGAATACAATATTCCAAGTGTGGTCTAACCAGAGTTTTATGGAGCTCCAGCATAACCTCACGGCTCTAAAACTCAATTCCCCTGCCAATGAAAGCTAACACACCATATACCTTCTTTACAACCCTATCAACTTGGGGAGCAACTTTGAGAGATCTATGGTCATGGACCCGAAGATCCCTCTGTTCCTGCACACTGTCAAGAATCCTGCCATAAACCCTGTATTTTGCATTCAAATTTGACCTTCCAAAATGAATCACTTCCCACTTTTCTGGGTTGAATTCCATCTGCCACTTCTTTGTGCAGCTCTGCATCCTGGCAATGTCCCGTTGCAACCTACAACCGCCCTCCACGCTGTGCACAACTCCATCAACCTTCTTTGGCAAACTTACTGACCCACCCTTCCACTTCCTCATCCAAGTCATTTATAAAGATCACAAAGAGCAGAGGTCCCAGAACAGATCCCTGCGGAACACCACTGGTCACCAAGCTCCAGGCTGAATACTTTCCATCTATTACCACCCTCTGTCTTCTATTGGACTGGCAGTTTTGTATCCAGTCAGCCAAATTTCCCTGAATCCCATGCCTCCTTACTTTCTGAATGAGCCTAACATGTGGAACCTTATCAAATGCCATGCTAAAGTCCATATACATCACATCCACTGCTCTAACTTCATCGATGTATTTTGTCACATCCTCAAACAATTCAATAACACTTGTGAGGCATGACCTGCCCCTCACAAAGCCATGCTGACTATTTCTAATCAAACTGTGCTTTTCCAAATAATCATAAATACTATCTCTCAGAATCCTCTCCAATAATTTGCCCACCACAGAAGTAAGACTGACCAGTCTGTAATTTCCAGGATTTTCCCTATTCCCTTTGTTGAACAAGGGAATGACATATGCCACCCTCCAATCATCTGATACTACTTCAGTGGACAGTGAGGACGCAAAGATCATCATCAAAGGGGCAGTAATCTCTTCCCTCATTAACCTTGAGTATATCCTGTCTGGCCCAGGGGACTTATCTATCCTCATGTTTTTCAAAATTTCTAGCGAGCGTATCTGCCCGTTTCATGCTGTCTTCACAAATGTCAAGGTCCCTCTCACTGGTGAATGCTGAAGCAAAGTATTCATTAAGGACCTCCCCTACCTCCTCTGACTCCACGCACAAGTTCCCTCCACTATCCCTGATTGGCCCTACCATCACTCTGGCCATCCTCTTGTACCTCACATAAGCATAGAATGCCTTGGGGTTTTTCTTGATCCTACTCACCAATGTTTTCTCATACCCCCTTCTAGCTCTCCTAAGTCCATTTTTCAGTTCCTTCCTGGTTACCTTGTAGATCTCTGGAACCCTGTCCAATCCTTGCTTCCTCAACCTTAAGTAAGCTTCCTTCTTCCTCTTGACTAGGTGTTCCACATGTCCTGTCATCCAAGGTTCCTTCACCTTACCATCCTTTCCTTGCCTCAGTGGGACAAACCTCTCCAGAACTTATGGCAACTGCTCCCTGAACAACCTCCACATTTCTGTTGTGCATTTCCCTGAGAACATCAGATCCCAATTTATACTCTGCAGTTTTTGCCTAATAGCATTGTAATTCCCCCTCCCCCAATTAAATACTTTCCCATACCGTCTGCTCCTATCCCTCTCCATGACTATAGTAAGCGTCAGGGAGTTGTGATCACCATCACCGAAATGCTCTCCCACCGAGAAATCTGACACCTGGCCTGGTTCGTTGCCAAGCACCAAATCAAATATGGCCTCCCCTCTAGTCGGCCTATCTACATATTGAGTCAGAAATCCTTCCTGGACACACCTGACAAAATCTGCTCCATCCAAACTATTTGCACTGAGCAGGTTCCAGTCTATATTAGGGAAGTTGAAGTCACCCATGACAACAACCCTATTACTTCTGCACCTTTCCAAAATCTGCCTCCCAATCTGTTCCTCAGTGTCTCTGTTGCTATTGGGAGGTCTATAGAAAACTCCTAATAAAGTGACTGCTCCTTTCCTGTTTCTGACTTCCACCCATACTGACTCAGTGGATAAACCCTCCTCCACGACCTCCCTTTCTGCAGCTGTGATACCATCCCTGATTAGCAATGCCACTCCCTCACCTCTTTTACCGCCCTCCCTATTTCTTTAGAAACATCTATACTCCGGAACATCCAACAACCATTCCTGCCCTTGTGTTATCCAAGTCTCCGTAATGGCCACGATGTCGAAGTTCCAAGTACTGATCCATGCTCTAAGTTGGTCACCCTTATTCCTGACACTTCTTGCATTGAAGTTGACACACCTCAACCCGTCGCACTGACTGCCACTTTGCCCTATCAACTGCTTATCCTTCCTCACAGATTCTCTACTTACTCTATCTGCCTGTACACTGGCTACCCCATCCTCTGATCTGTAGCTCCAGTTCCCATCCCCCCTGCCAAACTAGTTTAAACCCTCCCGAAGAGCTCGAGCAAACCTCCCACCCAGGATATTGGTGCCCCTCCAATTCAGGTGCAACCCGTCCTTCCTGTTCAGGTCCCACCTTCCCCAGAAGGTATCCCAATGATCCATATATCTGAAGCCCTCCCTCCTACACCAGCTCTGCAGCCTCGTGTTCAGCTGCACTTGCTCTCCATTTCTAGCCTTACTAGCCCGTGATACCAGTAGTAATCCTGAGATTACTACTCATAGAACATAGAACATTACAGCGCAGTACAGGCCCTTCGGCCCTCGATGTTGCGCCGACCTGTGAAACCAATCTGAAGCCTATCTAACCGACACTATTCCATTATCATCCATATGTTTATCCAATGACCATTTAAATGCCCTTAAAGTTGGCGAGTCTACTACTTTTGCAGGCAGGGCATTCCACGCCCTACTCTGCTCATCTTGGCTTTTAGCTTCCATCGTAACTCCCTATATTCACTTTTCAGGTCCTCATCCTGTTTCCTAGCTATGTCATTGGTGCTGATGTGTACCACGACTTCAGGCTGCTCTCCCTCCCCCTTAAGGATCCACTCAATGTTAAGTCCAGAAGGCAGCAGGGTTCCCAAGTGGAAAATAGAATATAGAACATAGAACATAGAACAGTACAGCACAGTACAGGCCCTTCGGCCCACGATGTTGTGCCAGCCTATTATCCCACGAAGATCAATCTAAACTGCATACCCTGCATTTTACTATCCTCCACGTGCCTATCCAAGAGTTGCTTAAAAGTCTCTTAAAAATGAGGTACTGTTGTTCCAATTTGTACTGATCTTCTCTGGAGCACTGCAGCAAGCCTGATACAGAGATGTTGGCCAGGGAACACAGTAGTGTGTTGAAATGGCAGGTAACTGGAAGCTCAGGGTCTTCTTTGCGGACAGAATGTAGGTGCTCTGTAAAGCGGTCACCCGGTCTATGCTTCATCTCCCCAATGTAGACGAGACTACTTTTGAGCCGTGAATACAGTAGGTTAGATTGAGTGAAATGCAGGAAAAGCGCTGCTTCACCTGGAAGGTGTGTTGGGACTTTGGGACTTTGAATAGTGAGGAGGGAGGAAGTAAACAGCAAGGTGTGACACCTTCTGCGATTGCACGGGAAGGTGCCATGGGTCTGGAAATTGTTTACTCTCCCCCTACCCCCAGCCCATCTTCTGTATAAAAACCAGCATTTTCTCAGGTACCATCAGTGCTGAAGAAAAGGATCACTGAACATGAAACATTAACTCTGATTTCTCTCCATGCTGCTGAGATTTTCTAACAATTTTTGTTTTGTAAAGAGTTTTTTTTATTCATTCATGGGATGAGGCATTACTGCTACATCAGCATTTATTGCCCAGAGGGTAGTTAAGAATCAACCACATTGCTGTGGGTCAGGAGTCACACATAAAACAGACCAGGTAAGGATGGCAGTTTCCATCCCTAAAGGACATTAGTGAACCAGATGGGTTTTTAGAACAATTGACCATGGTTTCATCGTCATCAACAGACTCTTAATTCCAGATTTTTATTGAATTCAAATTCCACCACCTGCTGTTGCAGGATTTGAACCCAGGTCCCTGATACTTTACATGGATCTCTGAACTAACAGTCCTGGGAAAGTACCACTCGGCCATTTCCTCCTCGTGATATTATCATTTTATTGTCTATATTTTTGATGCTGGATTAAAATGGAAAAGGGACTGTTTTAAATTCAGGATTGTGATGGGATTTATTACATTTTTAAAAATGTACCACTGAAATTCACTGTGTAAGGTGTTGATACTGCTACTCATTTGAGCAGTGGGCTGGGGGTGGATGGTTGGGTGGGTGTGTGGGTGTGGGTAGTGATTTGTCGGTGGCTTGACACATGGGAGGTTGTTGAGAATGAAATTTGGCTGGCATCCACTCTTTTTCTACACGGTAAAATACCTGAAGTCTGCAGAAAGCCAGTTAATTTCTCCCGCCAGTTTCTGTAAACTGTTGCTCGTAACCCATAACTAAGACACTTTGTATTTAGTCTACCAATCACTCTGCATCTCCTGTGAAAAAGGAGACTGGTGAACAAAATGTCCTGGAAAGCCAAAAGGAATTAGCCCAGTTAACCCTGTGGACTAGTGCTATTAAACTGTGATACCTGTAGTGATTGTAAGGAGGTCAGCCAATTGGCCTTCATGAACTCCCTGATTGGGGCTGTTAACCTGGTCCAAGCAGGGAACCCTGACTGACATCTAAAAAGGGTGACAGAGAAACTGACTCTGATTCAGGCAGCACTATCATCAAGGGCCGTTCCTGTGGAAATAAAGGGCAATGAAAGTTACATTCTACCGAGGTGTTCCTGGCACAAGAGGTCAGCTCCAATGCATTACATGTCATCTGTATCGGATGCCAAGTCAGAGGAGCCTGGCCCAGTGCTAAAATGCCCCAGGAGGCTTTAAAATGTAAAAAGACCAGCCTATCTCTGCAGACCCAGGAGGGAAGGGATGTAGTGATTGTAACAAGGCATGAGGTGGGCCTCATAGCATATGAGTTCCCTGATTAAGGCTGTTAATCTCGTCCAAACAGGGAACTCTGGCTGAGATACAAAAAGTTTGAGTGTCAGAGAGGCATCAGACAATCTGGTGCCTGACTCTGTATGAGGCAGTACTACAGTCAAGAACTTTCATGTCTAAATAAAAGGTGACTTTGTGATGGGATAACTGGCTCTGTGGAGCTATTTCGGTCCCCTGTTTTGTTTTTCCTCCACCCACAAATGTATTACATTTTATTAGTCTGTGTTTGTCTGTATTTGTTTATTTGGTTTTAAAAGTGGATTAGAGTGTTGACTTGTGAAACTATATGTTGATAGTTCAATGGCTGTTTACTTGTGATTAGAACATACTTATTCATAGTAATTCCTAGTTCTTGTTCAGTGCAGAAACCTGGTTAGTGTTTTTTTGTGAATGTAACTCCAGCAGGCAGATGAATGGGGATGTTGTTTGCTTTGAGTGGATCACCTACTCCTGTGGTGACCCCAGACGTACTGGGGCTTGAGAATCAGTGCAGTTACCTAAGGGGGTTGTAACAGGAGGAAGGTGCAAAGAGGTCTCCCTGAAACAGTCAACATCAAAGTGTCTAGTGAGAGGGAGGGACTAGAGAAATTGGTATCAGTGATAATGTGTTATTGGAGAAAATAATGGAACTGAAATTTGAAAATTCTCAGGAACCCAATGACCTTTACTCCAGAGCGCTGCAAGAGACTGTAGGTGATCATCTTCCCAAAATCAAGTAATCTATAAATTCTGCAAAGGTGCCTGCAGATTGGAAGGTCATAAATGTAACTCACCATTTAAGAAGATGGGGCAAGGCAGGGTTGGGATGGGGCTACAGGGATCTGTCAGCCTGATATACAGAGAAAATATCTTCCTTTTAATTCACTACAAAATGTCACTGGCTAGGTCAGCACTAATTGCCCAGAGGTCAGTTAGGAGTTAACCACATTGCTGAGAGCCTGGAGTTACTTGTAGATGTATGGATAGTGGTTTCCCTCCCTAAAGAACATTAGTGAACTGGATGGGTTTTTACCAAAGTTTCACAATCCCCATTAGACTCATAATTCCAGATTTTTTTATCAAATTCAAATTCCATCATCTGCTTTGAGTGGGATTTGACCATAGGTCCCCAGGCCTTTTCTCATTGGAGCGAAAAAGGATGAGAGGTGACTTGATAGATGTGTACAAGAGGATGAGAGGCATAGATAGAGTAGATAGCCAGAGACTTTTCCCCAGGGCGGAAATGACTATTATGAAGGGGCATAATTTTAAGGTGATTGGAGGAAGGTATAGGGGAGATGTCAGAGGTAGGTTCTTCACACAGAGAGTAGTGGGCGTGTGGAATGCGCTGCCGGCTGTGGTAGTGGAGTCAGATACTTTAAAGACTTTTAAATGTCTTGCATAGGCACTTAGAGGATAGTAAAATGTAAGGTATACAGGGTAGTTTGATCTTAGAGTAGGATAATAGATTGGCACAACATCGTGGGCCAAAGGGCCTGTACTGTGCTGTACTATTCTATGTTCTATGTTCTAACATCACGTGGTCCTCTAAGTTAATAGTCCAAATAATCCCACAAGGCCATTGTCTTCTCCTTTTAAAGGATGTGATTACAGGACATTTAGGAAATAAGTGTCTGATTTGGGCGACATCAACATGGATTTACAAAGCGAAAAATCATGTTTAAAAATGACTTTAGGGTTTTTGGGGATGTTACTTACAGAGCTGGTAAAGCAAAATTGGTAGATCTGATGTATTTTAATGTTTAGAAAGTTTTTGAAAAACTCCCGCACAGGTGATTAGTCAACTAAATTAATGCATATGAGATTGGGGGTAATATAGCCTGGGTTGTGAATTGGTTATCAGGTAGAAAGCAAAGTATCGGAATAAATGGGTTATTCTCATATTTGCAGTCTGATAATTGGAATACCACAAAGATCAGTGCTTGGCTCCCAGCAGTTCAAAGTCTACATCGATGGCTAATTGATCTGACAACAAACTGTAATATTTCAAAGTTTCTAGATGACACAAAACTTGATGGGAATGTGAGTGGTCAGGACCATTGAAATAGGTTTCAAGGGGATTTAATCCAGCTGAGTAAGTGAGATGGAATATAATGTGGATAAATTTGATGTTATCCCCTTTTGTAAGAGAAGCAAATGAGCACAGTATCTCTTAAACAGTAAGAGATTGGAAAGTCTTGATGTCCAAAGGAACCATGGTGGCCTTATTTATCAATTGCTGAAAGATATCATGAAACTGCAGCATGCAATTTCAAGGTCAGCTGTTATGTTAGCCATCACTGCAACAGGATTTGAATATAGGAACAAAAAATTAACCTTGTTTCTATTGTGGGAACACTGGAGGATAATGTGCAGTTCTAGTCTCCTTTCCAGAAAGGAAGTACAGCAGAAGTCCATTAGACTAATTCCTGGGATGGTGAGGCTATCTTTTGAGGAGGGATTAAGGAAATTTGAGTTTGTAATCTCTGAATTTTAGAAAAATGAGAGCTAATCTCAAAGAAGATTATAGAGTAATGAGAGTGTTAACTTCTGACTGCTTACTCTAGAACCAAGACAAGAGTTTCAGAATACAAAATAGAGGAGAAGACAGCTCTTCACTCAGAGGATCAAGTGTTATGGGGAGGAAGCAGAAGAATGGACTTGAGAAACTTATCAGCCATGATTAAATGGCAGAGCAGACCCAATGAGGTGAATGGCCTAACTTCTACTCCTATGTCTTATGATCTTATAGGATGGTGAATCTTTAAAATTCTCTACCTCTGAGGACTGAGAAAGCTGAGTCATTGAGTAATTTCAGGCAGAAATTGACAAATTTTGAGTAATGGATGACCACAAGTGATATGAGGATAGTGCAGATAAATATTATAGATGTAGAGGATCAGCTATAAACAAGAATGGTGAAGCCTAAGTACAATATCATAGAATCGTACAGTATAGACTAGGTCCATTGAATCTGTACCCACAAAAAAAACGACTCTAAATTGACACAAGTGCCACTTCCCAGGATTTGGCCCATAGCCTTGAGTGTTGTGACATTTCAAGTGATCATTCAAGTACTTTTTTAAAGATTATGAGGATTCCAGACCCGTACCACCCTCTAGTGAAAACGTTTTCCTCAAGACCCCTCCAAACCACCTGTCTTTCACCTTAACATTTTACTCACTTGTTATCAACCCTTTGACTAAGGGGAACAGCTGCTCTCTCTCCACTCTGTCCATACCCCTCATAATACACTTCAATCAGTTCCCCACCTCACCCTTTTAGCCTTCTCTGTTCTAAAGTAAACAACCTGAGCTTATCCAGCCTTTCTTCTTACCTAAACTGCTCCATCCCAAGTAACAACCCGGTGAATCGCCTCTGCACCCTTCCCATCCTTCCTATAGTATGGAGGAAAGAACTGCACATGTACTCCAATTGTAGCCTAACAAAAGTTCTGCACAGCTCCAACATACAACTGGTCCATACAACACCTTATTTTGGGGTGGCACAGTGGCTAGCACTGCAGCCTCACAGCGCCAGGGACCTGGGTTCAATTCCACCCTCGGGCAACTGTCTATGTGGAGTTTGCACATTCTCCCAGTGTCTGTGTGGGTTTCCTCTGGGTGCTCCAGTTTCCTCCCACAATCCAAAGATGTGCAGGCTAGGTGGATTGGCCATGCTAAATTACCTGTAGTGTTCAGGGATCTGTAGATTAGGTGGGTTATGGGGGATGGGTCTGTGTGGGATGCTCCAATGGTCAGTGTGGACTTGTTGGGCCAAAGGGCCTGTTCCCACACTGTCGGGATTATATGATTCAATAACCTCCCTGCTCTTCTAATCAATGCCTTGACTGATAAAGGCAAAATTATACTAGCATGGAAAGCAGTCCAGGGAACCAGGGTACGCTTGATCTTGGATAGAGAGGGATCCTCTTATGAGGAGAGATTGAGTAGGTTGAACTTGCACTCTTTGGAATTTAGAAGAATGAGAGATGACCTTATTGCAACATACAAGATTTTTAGAGGCATTGATAGGGTAGAAGCAGAAAGGTTGTTTCTCCATCAGGGAGAGTCTAGGACCTGGAGGGGCATAATCTCAGAATAAGGAGTCACCCTTTAAGACAAAGATGAGATTGAATTACTTCTCTCAGAGGATAGTGAATCTGTGGAATTCTTCACTGCAGAAGGCTATCAAGGCTTGGTCATTAAGTGTATTCAAGCTTGAAAATTTTTTAATCAGTAAGGGATAAGTCAGGAAAGTCGGTACACAATGGCCTGGTGGTATTACCATTGGACTGTTAACCCGGAGACCCAGATAACATTCTGGGGACCTGGGTTCAAATCCCGCCACAGCAGATGGTGGAATTTGAATTCAATAAATATCTGGAATTAAGAGCCTAACGATGACCATAAATCCATTTTTGATTGTTGGAAAAACCCATCTAATTTACTAATGTCCTTTAGGGAAGGAAACTGTCATCCTTACCTCGTCTGGCCTACATGTGACTCCAGACCCACAGCAATGTGGTTGACTCTTAACTGTCTATGTTCTATGTTCTATGTCCTCTGGGCAATTAGGGATGGACAATAAATGCTGCCTAGCCAGTGATGCTCTCATCCTGTGAATGAATAAAAAAAATGGGATTGAGGATTACCGGATCAGACACGGTCGTATTGAATGGCAAACACTTGATGGGCTAATTGGCCTACTTCTGCTCCCACATCTTCTGGACTTAACGTCTTCTCCATGACCTGCTAAAAAAAAATGTTCCGGCATTCAATTTCAACAATATTTTTAGCATGAATCATCAAATATTAATGCTGAGGCATCTTCATAATACCTCTGCACTTACAGAAATGAAACACCATTTTTAAATGTTTTCATTACTAAGTGTAAATTAAACAAAAATATGTTGTGAAAAATTCTCATTCACATTCTCTCTTTATAGGTTGATATGTGATAATGTTCTCTATCATATTTGAAATTCAGATAATTCAAAGCAAATTTAAAATCCTGCTTGGCAAATCTACTGGAATTTTGTGAGGAAGTAATTCATGGAGTGGATAAACAGGATCCAGTGGATGTAGTTGACTTGCACTTTCAGAAAGCTTTCAACAAGGTCCCATATATCAGAATGACATGCAAAATTGAAGTTCACAGGATTGGGGGTAATGTATGAGCATGGATAGAGAACTGGTTGGCATTCAGGAAACAACAAGTAGGAATAAATGTTTCTTTTTCTTCTGAGTAATATCTCCAGAACTGCAGATGACACAAAACTCAGTGGGAGGGTGAACTGCAGGGAAGAAGGTAGGGCTGCTTCAATTTGATTTGGACAAGTTGAGTAAGTGGATAAATGTTTGGCAAAAACAGCATAATGTGGATAAATGTGAGGTTATCCACCATGTCAGCAAAAACACGAAGGCAGATTATTAACTGAATGGCAATAGACTGGGAAAGGGAGAGCTGCAACAAGACCTGGATGTCCTTGTATACCAGTCAGTGAATCTAAGCATGCAGATGCAGCAGGCAGTGAAGAAGGTGAATGATATGTTGGCCTTCTTAATGACAGGAATTGAGTGCAGGAGCAGGGATGTCTTCAAGCAGTCAATACAGTGTGGAGCTGAAGGAACACAGCAGGTCAGGCAGCATGAGGAGGAACATCGATGTTTTGGGTTTACACCCTTCATCAGGACTGGGGAAGGGGAAGGGAGCTCGGAAATAAATGGGGGGAGTAGGGCTGGGGGAAGGTAGGTGGGATGGTGGTAGGTGGTTGCAGGTAGGGGGCGGTGGCGGGGTTGGTGGAGAGTGTCAAGCAGAAAAGGGAGTCATGGAGTAAGTGGTCCCCACAAAAGGCAGATAGGGCTGGAGATGGAAATATCTCCCTAATGTTGGGGTCGGATTGCAGGTGGCAGAAATAGTGGAGGATGATGCACTGGATGCAGAGGTTGGTGGGTGGTATGTGAGGACCAGGGGGGACTCTATCCATATTTTTATTGGGAGAAGTGATTTGAGGGCAGAAGTGCAGGAAATACAAGATACGCAGTTGAAGGCATTACGAATCAACAGAGGGGGGATTTTGCAGTCCTTGAAATAGGAGAACATTTGGGATGTCCGGCAATAGAACTCTCCACTGAACTCATCTCCGCTTACCTCAACTCCATGTTTTTCTCCCCAATCCAGGAACTCCCCACCTATATTCGGGACATTACCCACATCCTCCACTTCCTCCAGGACTTTCTATTCCCTGGCCCCAACACCTCACCTTCACCATTGGCATCCAGTCCCTATACACCAGTATCCCCCATGCAGATGGACTCCTTCTTCCTCTCCTGCAGGCCCAACCAGTTCCCCTCTACCAACATCCTCATTCGCTTAATGGAACTTGTCCTTACCCTCAACAACTTTTCTTTCAACTCCTCCCTCTTCCTACAAACTAAAGCGGTAGCTATGGGCACCTATATGGATCCAAGCTATGCCTGCCTTTTCGTAGGATTTGTGGAACAGTCTCTCTTCTGCTGTTACACCGGCACTATCCCTCACCTCTCCCTCTACTACATTGATGACTGTATCGGTGCTGCCTCGTGCTCCCATGAAGAGCTTGAATAGTTCATCAACTTTACTATCACCTTTCACACCAACCTCAAATTAACCTGGACATCTCCAACTCCTCCCTCCCCTTCCTGAACCTCTACGTCTCCATCTTGGGTCTCAGCACCGAGATCTATTTCAAACCCACCAACTCCTATAACTACTTTGAATACACCTCCTCTAACCCAGCCTCCTGCATGATTGCGATCCCCTACTTCCAATTCTTCTGCCTGTGTTGCATCTGCTGGCAAGATGAAGTGTTCCACTCCCAGATGTCTTCCTACTTCAGGGAGCGGTGAACCTGTGAAATTTACTACCATAGGAAGCACCAGCGGGGAAAATATTAAATGTTTTCAGGAAGGAGTGAGAAATATTAAACATACAACAGAGTAGTTATTTTAGGGGATTTCAACATCCTCAACATTAATTGGGGTAGTCACAGTATAAAGGGATTAAAGGGGCCAGATGTCCCGAACTTCCCTAGTGGAAAGTGCAGGAGTAAACTTAAGAAAACTATTAGGAGAGCAAAGAGGGGGCATTGAAAAAAAACTGGTATGTAAAATTAGGGAGAATCTGAATATATTCTATAAGCATATCAAGAAAAAAGAGAATAACCGGGGCAAAGATAGTGCCCATTAAGAACCAAGGGGGGAATCTGTGCAATGAGATGGAAGACATTGATGGGGTATTAAATGAATACTTGACATCTGTCTTCACATGGGAGAAGGAAGATCTAGGTCCAGAATTCCGGAAGAGGGAATGTGAGGTTCTGAAGCAGACTGACATTGGGATTGAGGAGGTATTGGAGGTTTTGACAACCTTAAAAGTGGACCAGTCCCCAGGGTCAGATGATTTGTATCTCAGGCTGCTTTGGGAATCAAGGGAGGAAATTAAAGGGGCTCTGTCCCAAATTTTTAATTCCTCTGTCGCCACAGGAGATATGCCAAAGGACTAGAGGACAACTAATGTGGTTCTACTTTTCAAGAAGACTGGTAGAGATAAATCAGGGAATTACAAACCAGTGGGTGTCATGTCAGTGGTAAGGAAACTATTAGAGAAAGCTCTGAAGATGAGAACTAAACTTCACTTGGAGAGGCAAGATTTGATCAGGGATAGTCACCATGGCTTTGTCAGAGGGATGCTGTGCCTAACAAATTTCAAAGAATTTTTTGAGAAGGTGACTAGGTGTGTAGATGAGGATAGGGCAATTTACGTAGTTTATATGGATTTTAGCAAAGCCTTTGACAAAGTCCCACACGGGAGTGTGATGAAGAAGATAAAAGCACATGGAATCAAGAGTATCTTAGCAAATTGGAACCAAAATTGGCCTAGTGGTAGGAGTCAGAGGATGCTGGTAGAAGGCTGTTTTGCGTGATTGATGGCTGGTGTGCGGTGGCATACAATGCTGGGTCCCTTGTTGTTGTTTATAGAAATAAACTATACAACTGAGAATGTTGACGGTATGATAAGTAAGCTAGCAGATGACATGAAGATTAGCCAGGTGGCTGACAGTGAAGAAGATAGTTGTAGGTTACAGGAGGATAAAAGATAAAGAGGATAAAGATTGGTCAGATGCGCAAATCAGTGGCAGATGGAATTTAACCATTTAAAGCACGATGTGATTATATTTTGGAAGAATTACCAAGACAAGGATGTACTCCATAAAAGGCAGGACACTAGGAAGCTCAGAGGGATCTTGAGATGCTTGTTTACAGATCCCTGAAGGCAGCAAGACAATTTAATAAGGTTATTAAGAAGGCATATAGGAACTTGCCTTTCTCAGTCAAGGCATAAATTATAAGAGCTGGAAGGTTGTATTGGAGCTGGACAGAAGTCTGCTTAGGCCACAGCTGGAGTACAGTGAGCAGTTCTAGTAACCACACTATAGGAAGGATGTGATTGTACTGAAAATGGTGCAGAGGAGATTCACCTGGATGTTGCCTGTGATGAATAGAAGTTGGATAAATTTGAATTGAAGGGATAACTGATAGAGGTGTATAAGATTGTGAGGGGCATGGACAGGTGGATATAAAACAGTTTTTCCCCTTAGCAAAGAGACAAGAATAAGGGGGTACACTTTAAAGTGAAAAGCAAGAGGTTTGGAGGTGGTTTGAGGAAAAGCCTTTTCACCCAGAACATGGTGGGGGTCTGGAATGCACTGCCTGGGAGGATAGCTGAGGTGAGAAACATCAAGCCATTAAAAATTACTTGGATGAGCACTTGAAATATCATGACAGTCAAGACTATGGGCCTGATGTGGGAAAGTGGGACTCATGTAGGAAGTAGCGTAATTTTGGCAATATAAACTCGATGAGCTGAAGGGCCTCTATGATGTGAGGGGATCTGATTAAATTCTAACAGGGTTAGATGGATTAGATGCAGGGAGGAATCTTCCCCTAGTTGGTGAGTCTTGAACTAGGGGTCATTCACAGGATATGGTTTATACCATTTCAGACTGAGATGAGGAAAGATTCTTCACTCAGAGGGTCGCAAACCTGTGGAATTCTTTACCATTAAAGGCTGTGGAGTCCAAGCCACTGAATATATTCAGGAAAGAGATAAAGAATTTTTTTGATTTTAAAGGCACCAAGGAATATGGGGAAAAGGCAGGAATATGGCATTGAGATTGAGTATCAGCCATGATCATATTGGATAGTGGAGCAGGCTCAATGAGCCAAATGGCCTATGCCTGCTCCTAGTTTTATGTCTCTATTATATTCTAATGAAGTTTGAAATAGTACATGCTGATGGAATGCTTCCCCTCTTGGTAGATCCTAGAACTAGGGACACAGTTCAAAGCTAAGATGTCTCACAGCTAACATGGAGATGATGAGGAATTTCTTTTCTGAGATCTTATTCCAAATGTAGCAGTGCAGGCTGGGTAATTGACTTTATTCGAGGCTGAGATAGACGGATTAATGGTTGGTAAGGGAGTAAAGGCTTATTTGGAATAGTGGAGAAAGAAATTGCTGAGAAGGCCACAATCATATCTGCCATAATCTTATGAATTGGCAGAGCAGGTTTGATGGCAGAATAGCCTATGCAAGCTTTTGCTTCGTATGTAGCCTTGGGTCAAAAGAGTTTAATTTCAGAAGTGACATGGCAACGGTTGCCCTTGACATCAAGGTAGCACTTTACCAAGTTTGACCTCTTCTGCAAGGAGACTCGCAGAATTGAGGCAACATGAGTAAATAAAAATTCTCCACTGGTTGGAGTCATACCTGGAACATACGAAGGGGGTTGTTGTTGTTGAAGGTCAGTCATCTGAGCTCTAGGACACCTCTGTTCCTGAGGGTAGTGTACTAGGCCCACTATCTTCAGCTGTTTCATCAATGACCTTCCCTCCATCATAAGGTCAGAAGTGGGGATGTTCGCTGATGATTGCACAGTGTTCAGCACCATTCATGACTCCTCAGATACCGAAGCAGTCTGTTTCCAAATGCATCATGACCTGGACAATATCCAGGTTTGGGCTGGCAAATGGCAAGTAACATTTGTGACATGCAAGTGCCAGAAAATACCAAGTTCCAATTCTTTTCAGCTTATCAGGTTAAAATATGACTGATTAAAAAAAAAGGGAACACATTAGTGTCCAACAGTTGAAGCTATTCATGCCCATCGCATGGACATATTAGCACCTACTAAGGGAACACTTTTGTGGCCATCACATTGACACATTAGTGCCTATGAGGTGAACACAATAGTGCCCAGCACGTGATCTCATTGCAGCCTATCGTGTGAGAACAAAGATCCCATCAGTCACATCAGTGTCTGTGAGTATATTAATGTCCATTAGATGAACATATATTTGCGTTCATCAGGTAAAAATATTAGTGCTTGTCACTTCAACATGTTAGTGTAAATAACAGACTACATGCCTTTAAGGGTAGCTGCTGGTCAACTGAGCACATTTGTACCCATCAGGTGAAACTATCCATCAGATGGGCACATGTGTGCCATATTAGTGCCACAAATGAAAATAGTAACACCATCAGGTGAACACATTAAATACCCAGCAAAAACATTCTTCTGTCTGAGAAAAGAGAAACAAATTTAATGTTTCAAAGTGATATGGCACTTCTGGGCTCGAAACATTAACTTTGTTTCTCTCTTCACAGATGCTGCTAGATCCGTTGAGTTTCCCCAGTACTTCCTGGTTTTATTTTCGAACTCCAGTATCGGCAGTATTTTGCCTTCGTCATAAAACATCAATGCCTTTCAGGTAAGTAAACATATTTGTGCCCATGAGATGAACATATTGGCGTCTGTTGGGAGAACCCTCCTTCGTGTCTGTCAAGTGGACACATCAGTGACCATTAAAAGAAGGCATTGGTTCAGTCATGCTACCACATTACAGCTTGTCAGCTGAACAAGTCAGTACCCAGAATGCAAAGATATTAGTGCCTACAGGTGAACTTATCTGTGCCAGTCAGTTGAAAATGTTAGTACCTGTCATGATAATACATTAGTGTCTATCAGATGAAAACATTCCTTCATGTTGGCTGAACAGCTTAGAAAACTTCAGATGAGCACATTAGGTGCTGCCAGTTGAAATTAAATGTGTCCATTGAAGAAACATGCTTGGTGTATTTCCATACGTAAATTATCGCTGAAGATGTGTGTGATGTGCATGTCATCGATAGTTGTCATGTGAATTTTTTTTTGTTTATCCAGCCAACATTGATGTGCCTGTCAGGTGAACGTATTCGGCCCATGACCTGAACACATTAAAAGTATAATGCCATCAATGAACAGATTCATGAACATATTGGGGCTAGTCTCAGGTGAACACTGCAGTTCAGTTGAATACATTAGTGCCCATGGATAATCATTTTGCGTCAGTCAGTTGCATACATTGGTACTGTCAGGTCAACACATCAGGAGGTACTGGTTAACACATCAGTTTCAAACAGATCAACTCATTAAAGCCTGTCAAATGAACGTACTAATGCTCAGCTAAAAATTAGTACCCTTCAAATGAACATATCTGTGCTTGTTAGTTGAATACACTGACCTATCAGATGAACACATTATTGCTCCCTTTTAGAACATTAGTACCAGTCTGGTGAATACAGTTTACACTATTACATGAGCACATTTGAGCCACTCCAGAATACATGTTAGTATCCATTAGGTAAACTGATTGGTTCACGTCAGCAGAATGAACTCATTAATGGCTGCCAACTCGGCACGTTGAAAACCATCGAGTGAACAAGATAACACTGCCAGATAAACACATCAATGTCTGATGAATTAATTTACCCAAAGAGATTAACATATGGAATTCTGTGTTGCCCTACTATAGTAAAGGATATCATTAAACTAGAAAGAGTGCATAAGAGAATTAGCAAGATGCTACCAGGAATGGAGGGTTTGAATTATAAGAAGAGGCTGGATGGGCTGGGATTTTTTTTCCCTGGAGCGTAGGAGAATGAGGGGTGACCTTATGGAGATCTATAAAATCATGAGAGGTATAGATAAGGTAGATAGCCATCTGGTTTTCTTTATGGTAGAAGAGTCTTAAACTAGAATGGTGAGAAGGGAGAGATACAAAAGGGTCCAGTGGGGAAATTTTTTCACATAGAGGGCAGTAATTGTCTGAAACGGGCTGCCAAAGGTAGTGGTGTAGGCAAGTACAATTTCATCATTTGAGAAATATTTGGACAGGTACATGGATGGGATAGATGTGGAGGGATATGGACCAAATGCAGGCAAATGGGACTAGTTTAGGTGTGAAAACTGGGTGGGCATTGACGAGTTGTTTCCATGCTGAAAACCTCTACGACTCCATTTTAGTAGATTTGATGAACATAATAGAGGCCACAACGAGAACCTTTTGTACCAGCCATATTAACTAAATTTAACCAGTCTGATGAACATATTCATGGGTGCTAGGTGAATATAAAAGCGAATCCATGAGGATCTATCCTGTGAACATATTGGTGCCCATCAGGGAAACATCTTATGAGTCATACTCAGAGATCTACAGCAAAGAAAAAAGATCCTTCAACCTATCGAGTCTACAACAGTCCAAGCAACCACCTAACCATTCTAATCCTATTTTCCAGCACTTGGCCCACTGTCTTGTACGCATGAATGAGTAGAGTCAGGTTCCCACAGAACGAGGATTTTAGTTTAGCTCTCAGCAGTTATTGGGGTTTTGAAGCTGCCATACATCTCTCTCTGCTACAGAAAAATGCTTGAATTCTCTCTTTCACTCTCTTTCTCTGCCACAATTTTCTCTCGATGTTCTTTCCTCCTGAACTGGAGAAACATTGCATGTGAAACACTCTATTTTACTGAAAGCCAAATAGTGTAACCAATCAAATTATATCTGGAACATAACACCTTACACTTGCCTTATGATAAATATTCAGGTCTAGGCTATCTCCTTGATATACGGCTTAGTCTGGTCCATAACATTAGTGCCAGTCGGTGAGCACATCAATGTTAGTCAGGTGAATACATTAGTGCCAGTCAGTTGAACACATTGCTGCCTGTCAGCTTACGTTATCATAAACCATAAGGTAAATGTGTTTCTGCCCAACATGTGAACATTTTATTGGCGTGCCAGGTTATCATATTGGATTAGTGCCCACTATATGAATGATAGGAAAACACTTAATGAATGTCATATAATCATATCAATACCAGGCAAGTTAACACATCAGTGCCCATCAAGTGAACAAATTAGTGTCAGCCATGTAAACATATTAGTGCCTGTCAAGCAAACATATTAGTGGTCATTGGGTGTACACATCAGTGCCAGAGAGGTGTACACTTCGGTGCCAGTCAGGTCAACACATCAACGCCAGTTAAGTGAACCCATCAGTGCCAGTCAGATGAACACATTAGTGCTAGTCAGGTCATCACATTTGTGTCAGTCCAGGGAGCACATCATTGTTGATCTGGTGAACACACTGGTTCCAGTCAGATGTGTTGGATACACAGAGTGACAGCAGTTTTCACCTCTATGTGACGGGATCTTTGTGGTGAATTGGCTGCTGACAATCCTTGCTGGCTCATTTACTCATGTGCTGCTGGAGCAGAGCACTGCAGCAATGGAAGTTCCAGAGGGTGATATTTAGTGAAGGTCAGAGTGGGGCTGAACTTCAATGTGTGGTGGGTGTGAGTGGGGTTGGAGGCCAGAGGAAAGACTTGGCATTCCACTTTCCACACTCACGTGCTGAAAGGAGACACGGGGAAAAGACTGTGGTGGGAATTCTGTCCCCAACTTCCCAGATCCAATTCCATGGGTAAAGTGCAATTACAATCCACATCACTGCAGTTGTTCACCCATTCCCACTTGTAGGAATCTCAACGTCTGAACTATGATCCCAAGGCCATTTGTGATCTCATAATCTCTGGGGATCTTCCCTCCACCGGTTTCAACAGTCAACTTTTCCCTCCTTTCCATAGTCCATAAACAAGACTGTCCTTATTCCAACTGTTACAGCCCTAATAATCCTGATCTTATTTCTTTAAATTCTGATTCCATCTCTTTCTGCCCTTGTACAGTTTCTCCATAACCTACATCTGCAAAATTAAAAAGTTGGCTGATAAATTGAACACGTTTATTGCATCAGCATTCATGCTACAAGATACAAGACATATCCCAGTATTGCAGTAAATCAGGATGTGAAATGGAATATAGAGCAATACAGCATAGGAAACAGGCCCTTCAGCCCACCATGTCTGTGTCGACCATGATGCTATTCTAACTAATCCCATCTGTCTGCACATGGTCCATATCCCTCTATTCATTGCCTGTTCATGTCTCTTAAATGGGGGTGTGGAACTCAAAAAAAATTACAAACACCAGAGAAGTGATACTAAGTACATTTTCGGAGCCACAAGCTGACAAGGTTTGATGGACTTTATTGTACAGTCTTAAATGAATTGACAAGTGAGATAGCTGGCGCATTGTTTCTAATTTTCAAAAATTCCCTACATTTGTGGAAAGTTCCACTAAATTGAAAAAAAAGTAAATGAAAGTCCTTTATTTGTAAAAAGGGGAAGAGAGAAAGAGAAAGCAGGAACTGCAGGCGAATTAATGTAAAATGTTAGAAGCCTTGATTAAAGATTCATTAATAGGGCACTTAGAAAAATATTCAAGGTAATCAGGCAGAGTCAACATGATCTGATGTATGGTTATGAGAGCCAATACTGCCATCACTCTCATTAAACAACAGCATCTCAGTGAATTGAGTTATTTTTGCTTTTTAACAGAGAAAAGTTGTGAATGTCCCTCATTTAAGGGCAAAATTTTCCCAGCCCTGAATGACTTGGGTAACGGCAAGTCAGTTGGCAAAAGTTGGTAAGAAAAAAAAATGAAATTCTTGATGTCACGGAAACAATGTCTGATTTTTCACCCAAAGTCTTTTACGTTGAGACACAAATGTTGTTAGTGAGCAGTGAGAGTCCTATTTGCATGCATTAACGTCTCATTATTAATTAATCTGGCCTCACTTATGTACAGCTTGCGATTTTCTAAGGCAATGGAGAGAAAGTAAACAGCAACAATTCCTGCTGTGCAAGTCTGAGCAGTTAACTATTGGTTGCAATCAGATATCCAGCATTCCCCAACACCACAGGACATACCTCACGTGTAGTGATTGAATGTAACCTCTCTCTACCAAGGTTGGAATTGGCAAAGCGTCAGTCTCACTTCATTACCAGAGAACATTCAGCACTTCACTATTGCATTTTGGAGCTCACTGGCACCTTATATTGCAATGCTGCTGCCAGGCTGTTTTGCATGCAAGGATAGGCTCCCAGCTCATGTAGTGGAAGAGGGGACATCTCAAAGGCCTTAGCTTGTTTTCCTGGTGCTCACTCACTTTGTGACTACTTAGTCACTCATAGCATCTTTGTCTTGCCTTTTAGACCTCAGGCTGACGTCCTAGAAAATGAATCCTAAACCAATCCCAGAGACTGGGGCATCCAGAACCAGGAGTCCCAGTTTAAGGATATGGGTAGAACATTTTGACTGAGATGGTGAGAAGTTCCTTCACTCAGAAAGTGATGAGCCTACTGAATTTTCTGCCACAGGAAGTGGTTGTGGGGAAAACATTGCATGTTTTCAAGAAGGAGAAAGATATAAGGGAAGCAGTGGCCAAGTGGGAAAATCACTAGTTTATTAATCCAGAGACCCAGATAATGTTGTGGGGATCCTGCTTTGGCAGACGGTGGAATTTGAAAAAAATCTGGAATTAAGAGTCTAATGGTGACCATGAAACTATTGATGGTTGGTGGGGAAAAAACCCATCTGGTTCCCTTTAGGGATGGAGATGGTCAGCCTTATCTGGTCTTGCCTACATGTGACTCCAGATCCACAGCAGTGTGGCTGACTCTCAACTGCCTGATGGGTAATAAATGCTGTCCTTGATAGCAATCCCCACTCCCATTAATGCATAATTTTTTTAAAAAATAGTGTTTAGGGTTAAGTGGATCAAAAGGTATGGGGCAATAGAGTTGGATGACCAGCCGTGATCACATAGAACGGCAGAACATATTCAAAGGGTCAAACAGTCTAATCCTGCTCCCATTTTCTATGCTTCCGTTTCTATGAAATGGAAAATTCAGAAGTTGACCATCCTACACTCAGACTTAGAAGGCTTAAAATTTTAAATAGCATCATATTTTAGCCTCCAGAAAACTATTGAGATGACTGTAAACTGAGAAATAATATTTGGTTTCACCTATCATGATGGTCCCAAAACCAGTTAAGTCACAAAGATTTTGTATTTTTTATCACAAAGTCATCACGGTAGTGAAAACTGACTTCCACCACTTCCTCTGGCAGCTCATTCCATAGACGCACCACCTTCTGCGTGTAAAGGTTGCCCCCAAGGTCCCTGTTAATTATTTCCCCCCCTCACTTTAAACCTTTGCTTGCTAGTTTTGGACTCTCCTACTCTGGGAAAAAGACCTTGGCTGTTTACTATCTGTGCCACTCATGATTTTATAAACCTCTATAAGATCAATTTGTTGAGAAAAAAAATTAGAGTAAGGAACTTAATAGTAATTCCAATGCAGACCATGTTTGAATATAACCCTAAAGCGCTTGTTTGAAGCTGAGAAAGTTTAAACTCAACTGTATGAGTTCTTCCCAGACCAGAAGTCTGTTGTATTGGGTGAATTGGACACACATGATTTGTCACAAAAATCAACCCGTTGAAATGATATTGGCAAGTTTATTGACTGAGAGAGCTACAGGATTATGAGCTTTTGTAATACTGCGTGAACTTTATCAATGCAAATTCAAGCCATTCAGAATGAAAGATACATTGGAAACATTTCAACAATTAACCAATAAAGTCAATGAAGGGTCATGTCATTATTTTGTGTACATTGACAGTTTGGTTGTTTTTCGTTGAACCTGTTAAGAACATTTGTACCATTTAACTGAACAGTTTAAGCAGCTACAAAAGCTAATTTAGTTATAAATTTTATCAAGTGTAAATTTGCCAAAGCAAAAAAGTGATTTACTTGAGTCACACTGTGGGACAAGGCCAAGTAGCTCATAAATAAGTGAAACTATGAGCTATTTTGAATTTTCCTATTCCTAAAACAAAACATGGAATTTTGCATCATATTGACAAAAAGTGAATTTTATCGCAAGTTTGATCCGAACTTTGTCCCTGTTGTTGCATATTTACCAAACGTGGCTGGAAATTTGAATGGACATGACAGTATCAAAGTGCCTTTGAAAACATGCAAGCTATGCTGAAAATGTATTATTTTTGTGGAAAGCCAAACAAGGTGGCAGTCAATGACAATGACATCAATGTGGGGGCTATTTTACTGCAAGATAACAATATGGGAATAGAAGGCATGTCAGTTACATTTTAAAGGAACTGACACATGTTAACAAAAATATTCAACCATTGAGAAAAGAGATAGAGTCTTGTACTAGCGTGACTTCATTTTGAAACATACATCAGCAATAATATGGAAGAAATGGTTATTTATACATACCAAAACACTTTAATTTTCTGAGGAAAAGTTTGGGACATGAACTTATGACTATTTCATTTGAGCTGAATTTTCCAAGCGTATAAGTTGAAAATAAGAAAATAAATGATTACTGTAGACACTTTATCGACAGTACTTGTGCAGGACACTGGGTGATATGGTACTGATGGACTTTTGTTTAATGAAGTTACTGCACAAATCACTGCATATTTAATGTCAACATGTTATTATTGTTGGTATGAATTAGAGGTAGTGTTAAGATACTTTTGATGAGTAATGAAAATGCCTCCTAAAGATATATTGTGAGGAAGTATGACATTGGGTGTTTGAGAGATATATGCTTTAATATCATTTAATTCTAAGCTTGGATTTTTAACTCTTGAACTAATGGCATATGGAGTTTTCAATGTATCTGAAGGGGTTTAATTATTGACTGTGATTGTTTCTGTAGTCATAGTGCGTTCTTTTAATTCAGTTCGAAAGAGATAGCCTCTTTTTTATTTACATTGACAAAGCTTACAAATGAACAAAATACACATTGTGTACAATAGTTTTCTGATGGAAGATTCCAGACATTTTTTTTTAAGTTCACAGGGAAACACCTACATCTCGGAGAGAAACATTTTAGTTTTAGTTTCAGTTTGGAGCACTTCTGTGGGGTTCTTAGCTGAAGCTGGATATGTAACGCAGCTGCTTAAATGAAAGGGAGAAGATAGTTACAATTTAAAGTCATATAGTATGGAAACAGACCCTTCGGTCCAACTTGTCCATGCCAACGAGATATCCTAAACTGGTCCAATCCTATTCGCCAGCATTTGGCCACATCCTTCTAAACCCTTTCTATTCATGTGTCCATCCAGATGCCTTTTAAATGTTGTAACTGTACCAGCCTCCACCACTTTGTCTGGCAGCTCATTCCATAGACACACCACCTTCTGCGTGTAAAGGTTGCCCCGAAGGTCCCTGTTAATTATTTCCCCCTCTCACCTTAAACCTTTGCTTGCTAGTTTTGGACTCCCCTACCCTGGGAAAAAGACCTTGGCTGTTTACCCTCTCCGTGCCACTCATGATTTTATAAACCTCTATAAGATCTATTTGTTGAGGAAAAAAAAGAGTAAGGAATTTAATAGTAATTCCAATGCAGACCCGGTGGTTTGAATGTAACCCTAAAGGGCCTGTTTGAACAGAGAAAGTTTAAACTCAACTGTATAATGGCTCCCGGAAGTGGCTATCAGCTTCTCCAGACTCAGATTCAAAGTCAGAATTGAATCACAACAATGATAAATGAAGCATAAAGAGGTGATAGAAAGGAGATCCTGTCAGTTTGAGTAATAAAAAGTTGTGTTTTGGGATCTGTGAACAAATATCACTAGGATTAATGGGATTATATTTTTATTATGTATTTTGAAATTTTTGATGTGTACATGATCTGGTTTATTTTAAATTATTTTCATTTCTTTTGTGTAATAAACTTCTGCTTTATTGTTCAAAACAAATCTGCAGTATTCCATAACTGCATTTTATTTAAGAAAACAACCTAATTAAAACCACAAAAAACGCACAATTATACAAATCTATCAAGCCAGATTTTAGTATGAGATCTGACTTGCCCAGTAATAATAGTAATAATATCAGCTGAGATCATAACATTTGCTTATCAAGAGTCTATCTACTTCTGCCTTAAAAATATTTAATAAACTCAACTCCACTGATGTCGGTGGAAGAAGGCTCAAAAGACTCAAAGAATGAGCGCTGATCTCACTAAAACACAGATAATTCTGACAGAGTGTGACATGGTGGATGTGGACAGGAGGTGTCTCCTGACTGGTGACTCTAGAACCATGGGACAAAACCATATAATAAGGGGTAAGAAATTTAACTTGGAGATGACAAGGAATTTTTTTCACTTAGAGGCTGGTGAATCTTAGAATTCTCTAGCCCGGAGAGACATGGAAGCTCAGTCATAGACCAGGTTCAAGGTGGAAATCAATAGTTTTCTGGAACTAATGGCATCATGGCATAAAGGCAGGTTATAAATCATAACCTGTTGGAATAGCCCAGCGGGCTCAATGGGCTGAATAGCCTTATATTCTAACAGCCATAATCCTCATTACTACAGAGTTCTACAATCTCTCTCTCTCTCCCCCCATTTAATTTTTTGTTTATTTTTCTATTCTTCCGGACAAAGTGGACAAAATCAAGATCACATTTTCTCACATTATATCCCATCTGTGAAACCTTTATCTAATCAGTTAACATATCTACACCCTTTACCAGGTCTGGCAGCACTTGCAGAGGAAAAACAGAGTTAACATTTTGAGCCCAGAGACCCTTCATTAGAACAGACAGCAGTTGGGGAAAGGTGGGAGACAAGTGCGGATAAAAATAGGTTAGCTATTCTGGGGCCAGGTGCTCCAAGGAGCAGTTCCATTTACACTTCTCATGAGCAGCCTTCCCAGTATTTGTCTCCCACTTAGCCGATCATCAGAAATCTCTTTGCTTGCCTATCTCTTTTTACACTCTCTCAGTTCCAAATTCCTGTGTCCCATTCACTCCTTCACCATTACTGCTCCGCCTATTATCAGTAAAAATAGAGGAATTCAGATTTCCACCGGAATCTGCATTTCTTTGATTTTTTTGACGCATACCACTTTGCAGACTCCATATGTCCTTCTCACAATTTCCTCTCCCACTTAACATTGTGTCATGCGCAAATGGTAGCAGCCATACTTCCATCCCTTCATCATGGCATTGATCGAGATTGTATGTAGACAAGGCCTCAGCACTGATCCTAGCAGCAATTCACTTGTAACAGCTTGATAACAGCAAAATTGTCCATTCATCCTGACTACCTGCTTCCTATAACTTAAGTCATTCTCTGTCCATGCCAATAGATTCTGGTCGGTTATTTCTGCAGTCAATTTTAAAGTATCATGTTAGTAAATGCCTTACGGATATCCGGATACATCACATCTACAGGTTTTCCTTTATCTAGCTGCTTGTTGCTTCTTGAAAGCACTGGAGGACAGATGTTATGGTGGAATCTATACAATTTTGGACAAGCTATTCACATCACACAGGCTTAAAATCGTTGTAAAGTAGAGATACCTACACTCTTACACACTAAAGAGAAAACATGACACACTCACGCTCGATTCTCAACTGGTACGAGCTGCTAGTTTCTCCAAGTTCACTGTGTACGATACAGGTGTAAGTACCAGAATCTGATTCCTCTGCATTGTTGATGATCAAAGTCCTGTTATTATTGACTAATCTGTATCGCACATCATGAATGGCTTCACCAAATGCAAGCCACCTGATAGACAGGACTTTCGTTGGCACTGAACAGGTTAAAGCAATAATACTGTTTTCCATGCTGGAATTGCTGGATATGTGGGGCTTGACTGGATTAGGACCTGGAGAGAGATGAAATAGAGGATTTAATGTTAAGGAGAGAGTGCTAACACACAAGGTCCTTTCACAGTCATAGCCCGGGTCAGAAGTTAATCAGGGAGAATATGTGATGTATGAACACAACTGCAAGCAGTAAGTCTACAACCAAATCTGTTCACAGGACACAAACCAGTTATCTCACTCCAAATAACCATGAAGATGTTCACTGTTGAAAATGGACATAGTAAGGGATGTGGCTAAAGCTCATTGATGGAGCTGAGATTGGAACCTTTCGGCTATCGTTTGCAAACTGGAAATTAAAGCCTGGATATTGGGCACAGGAGATCTTGCTGAGACACATATCTGGACATGGCCCAGGATGAGGGAGAACAAACTAAAAGTTAGGAGACACTATTTGTGTCAACTGTGGTCTCGCACTCTGTCCAGGAGTTGATCCTGGTTCAACAATAGGCATTAAGGGCTGTAGAAATCAACTTCTAATGAATAGTCTTAGTCCAGTCTCTGTACTAGCATCCATACGGAGCAGCAGGAAAGTGGTGAAAAGCTGAAGTTGGCCAAATGAAGAAAAAGACCACAACCTACTCCACGCTTCATCTGAGTGGAGAATTTTGACGCAATACTTCCTTTAGTGATGAGTGAGAGAATGGAAGAATAAGGCAGTAAGTGGGAGGAGAAGTAGAGATGGAAAAAGGGAAAGGGAGATATGACAAGGAGGTTTAGGAAGAGGGAGGAATGAGAGTGGGAGGCTGTGAGGATACCGGAAAATAGTAAGTGGAAAATGGGAGGGGTAAGAGAGACAGGAGAAGGTAAGAGAGGGAATGAGAGACAAGAGGGAGTTGTAGAGGGGACATGAATATCTACAAATTTTCTCAATGCCCTCAGTTGAGGGAATGGGAAACCCCCAGGATTTCTACAACTGATAACCATCCTGAGACTGTGCTAGGAAGTGATGCTCCCTGTGGCAAACAGCCATACTCATGGTCCACAACAACAACTTGTATTCATATAACATCTTTAACATCATGAAACATCCAAAGGCATTTCACAGATACATAAAACAGAACATCAGAACAAACTGCATGAGGAAACATCTGGATGAAGGAGCCAAAGCTTGTTCAAAGTGGATGGTTATAAAGTGCGTCTTGAAGGAGGAAAGTAAGGGAGAAATGGAGAAGAGTAAGCAGGGAATGCCAGAGTTAAACATCCAGGCAGCAGAAGGCACAGCCATCAATGGTGCAATGATAAAAATGAGGGACTCTCAAGAGGCCAGAATTAGAAGTGTGTAAACATTGCAGATGGATGCAGGGATGAAGGAGCTTGCAGAGATAGGAAAGGTCAAATCCATAGAGGAATTTGAAAACAAGGATAAGAATTTTAAAATCAAGGAACCAATAGTGATGGACGAATGCAGGAACATGGGCAGCAGAGTTTTAGATAACCTCATTCCATAGGGTGAATTGGGGAAGCTGGTCAGGAGTGTGTGGGAATAGCCAAACCTGGACCTAATAAAATATGGATGAGGGTTTCAGCAGTAGATGAGCTGAGGCAGGAGGACGGTCAGTTGATGTTACCCAAGTGATAATAGATGGTCTTGTTGAGGGTGCGGGTGTGTGTTAAACTCATTCTGGCAGCAGGTATTCACTGCAGAGACAAGGCTAACAAGTCATCACATCTGATATCTTATATCTTAGGGTCTTTCAAGAAATGTCTGCTGAGATCATGGACGTAATGTCTACCATGGAGAGGGATAGAATGGGGGGTGAGGGCATACAGTTTATGACAGAGCTAAAGACAAAGGCCTCAGTCTTCCCAATAGTTCATTCAAGGAAATTCATTCAATACTGAATATGGGATAAGAGAATGGAGAGACAGTGATGGGGTTGCTGGTGGTGGTGTTCATACAGCTTGGTGAAGAAAGTCTATCAGTTCGAATTCTGTCCCTGTGAACAGCAAATTACTTCAGAACGGGAGACATAAAAGAAACAAACTTTACATAATTCAACAAACATAATCAAATCGATACTTCACTTTGTTTCTGGATCACAAGGAGCACCACGATTTTTAAGGTTTTCTTTGAAGTTATGTCAAATAATTTGTAGGTCCCATTGTCTGCCTTCGTTACGTTCTGTAGTACAAAGAAAAGAGTAGGCCCATCTACGATAATTCGGCCTTTGTATTGATGTAAGGGAAAAATTTGGAATCGACCGGAAAGTTGGTACATTTCAACAACGTTGATTATATCCAAGAGTTTAGAGAAGACCCAAAGTGTCCATGTATATTTCCCAGGATTTTCTGGTCCAGGGATCTTAACATCGCTTCCTTCAGCAGCAACTATTTCAGTTGTAACTGAAACAGAGAGAAATCACATTGTATAGAATTATTGAAAAACAACAGCAGATAAAATGACTGCGCTCAGGGTTAGTGCTAAACTGGACTGGTTTAGGAACTGCTAATGGAACAGTGTAGATCCTGGCCCTGTCCCAATCATTACAAAGCCAGATAAACACTTGCTCTAACAGAATCAGATATGGATTTTCAACATGTGTCCATTGCTGATAGAAGATTCCATAATGGGATATATGAATGAAAGAAATCCATTTGAAGAGATCATCGAGCAAATTAGGCACTGAAGGAGCAAAATCCACCCTGTTGGAATACATAATCCTTTCCAGATGACACTTTTTCAGTGGGAAAATGAAATCTATGTCTGACATTCAAACATACAAATTAGGAAGGAATAGGACATTTGACCCTCAAGCCTGTGTCACTATTCATTACGATTGTGGTTGATCTGTTTGTGTTCCAAATTCTGCACACTCTTCTACCCCGATAATTATGATTTCCTGTCAAACAGGAATCTATCTATCTCCACCTTGAAAAGATTCAATGAGACAACCTTCACTACTTTCTGAGGCAGGGAGTTCGAAACTGGCACAACCCTACTGAGTTAAAAGAACCTTTCAACTCTATCCTAAAATAGTGACAGACACAATTGGAAAGGTAGCCCAAGGTCTGGACTCACATATAAGAGGAAGCATCATCATGTCCGCCTTGTCAAAATCATTCGGGAGCTTATAAATTAAAGCCAAATCACCCCTCTGTCCTTCTAAATTCCAGTAAAAACCAACCCAACAGTCCAATCATACTTAAGACAACTCACATTCCATGACTCAATTGATTGAATCTTTTGAACACCCTTCAATGTATTTATATTCTTCTGTTAATAGGGAATACTGCATACAGTGTATGAGATGTGTTCTCACCAATGCCCTGTAAACCTGAAATGTAACGTCCTTCCTTTTATGTTCATGTCCTGTTCCTGAGAACAGAAGATGTCATTGTGTCCAGAGGCAATGTTGAGGATTTCCAGGGTCACCCCCTCTGACCCATCTCTGATAAACCTGTTCTGCAAGTGGAACTGGACATACACAGAATTGAGGAGGGAAGTGATTAGGACATTGACTGTAGGGTATGAGTCGGAAAGATGGAGTTGAATAATACACTTTCTTTTGCTATACATGTGAGTTCTATTGGGTTTTTGGAGGTTTCTCACTGCATGTCCAGCAACTTTTCTTGCCATATCTGACAAAACTCCCCACATCAGTTACCTTCCACACCCCACAGCAGCTCTCACGTCTGATTTCTGTCCCTTCTGACCATGTGCAGTTCCCAGAACAACTTGCCACTTATCATATCAGAAAGTAAGGAGGCATGGGATTCAGGGAAATTTGGCTGTCTGGATATAAAACTGCCAGTCCAATAGAAGTCAGAGGGTGGTAGTAGATGGAAAGTATTCAGCCTGGAGCTCAGTGACCAGTGGTGTTCCACAGGGATCTGTTCTGGGATCTCTGCTCTTTGTGATCTTCATAAATGACTTGGATGAGGAAGTGGAAGGGTGGGTTAGCAAGTTTGCCAATTACACAAAAGTTGGTAGAGTTGTAGACAGAGTGGAGGGCTGTTGTAGGTTGCAACGGGACATTGACAGGATGCAGAGTTGGGCAAAGAAGTGGCAGATGGAATTCAACCCAGAAAAGTGTGAAGTGATTCATTCTGGAAGGTCAAATTTGAACACAGAATACAGGGTTAATGGCAGGATTCTCAGCAGTGTGGAGGAACGGAGGGATCTTGGGGCTCACGTCCATAGATCTCTCAAAGTTGCGACCCAAGTTGATAGGGTTGTAAAGAAGGCGTTTGGTGTGTTGGCTTTCATTGGCAGGGGAATTGAGTATAAGAGCCGCGAGGTTATGCTGCAGCTCCATAAAACTCTGGTTAGACAACACTTGGAATATCATGTTCAGTTCTCGTCACCTTATTACAGGAAAGATGTGGAAGCTTTAGAGAGGGTGCAGAGGAGATTTACCAGGATGCTGCCTGGACTGGAGGGCAGGTCTTGTGATGAAAGCTTGAGGGAGCTAGGGCTTTTTTCATTGGAGCGAAGAAGGATGAGAGGTGACTTGATAGAGGTTTACAAGATGATGAGAGGCATAGATAGAGTGGATAGTCAGAGACTTTTTCCCAGGACGGAAATGACTATTATGAGGGGGTATAGGTATGGAGGAAGGTATAGGGGAGATGTCAGAGGTAGGTTCTTCACACAGAGAGTGGTAGGCGTGTGGAATGTGCTGCCGGCAGTGGTAGTGGAGTCAGATACTTTAGAGACTTTTAAACGACTCTTGGATAGGCACATGGAGGATAGTAAAATGTAGGGTATGCAGGGTAGATTGATCTTAGTAGGATAATAGGTCGGCACAAAACCGTGGGGCGAAGGGCCTGTACTATGTTGCACGGTTCTATGTTCTATATGTCCACCAAAAAACCAACAACCTTTGTGTCCAAGACATCTTCAAAAGGCCATTGTGCACCTAGATGAAGTGTCAAAGGTGCCTGCTCCTTGATGGATGGAATGAGAACAAGACAGGGAATGGAAATCGCCACCGTGATTCTCCAACTGGAACCTGGTGGATGGGCTAGCCCAGAGGAGGGGAGTTCTCTTCTCAGAGGACCAGCAGGGGAAGATGAGCCACCAGACATTTCCAACCTGGTCCAATATCACTGCTCAGGCCAGTGCCACCTGCACAGCGTGGAGGAATGGCCATCAGTGCCATAAGAAGGTCAATAGCTTTCTCCACACCATCTGGCTAGATGCCACACTCCTCTGTCTGTTACCTCACACTCACTCTACGTCACCTCCCACCAACACTCATGCTCAGCTACTCCCACAATTGCAAGCAAAGCCTTCCTTCATGGAATGTCACCCACCCCAATTGTTCACACCATTAAAACACACATACCCTCCGTACTGCCCTTGGAAAATCTCATTACCTTGCCACCACATGTACCGACATTATCAATTATGCTACCATGGCCACCTTATTCAGCACCCTCCATTTCTGTCATTACAAAAGAAGACAGTCTGTAACAGGGCAGACTGAGCCTTTATAGCTGTGTGGCTGCCTGACATTCAGATCCACAAACACTACAGAACATAGAACAGTACAGCACAGGCCTTTCGGCCCACGATGTTGTGCCGAACTTTTACCCTAAACCTAAGAACAATCTAACCTCCACCCCTACCTTCTACTATCATCCATACGCCTATCTAACAGCCACTTAAATGCCCCTAATGAGGCCGACTCCACTACTCTTTCCAGCAATGCATTCCACGCCCCTACCACACTGAGTAAAGAGGATTATGAGAACAGAATTCTTGCAATGCAGAAGAAAACTGGGGCTGCTCCTGCAGGAATGTAGAAACATCTATGTCCCCACAAATAAATAAGGATCAAGATGCATGATACTGCAAGTCTCGCATTGATCCCAAATCAGCCTCATTCACTGCATACCACTTATAATAACTCTCCGTGACGCAGTGTCTTTCTTGCGTCTTGCAGCTTCCGCGAGACTGCCCATGACATTTACAAAGGAACACCTGGCTCCGTCAGAGACATCTCCTGGATCTATGAAAATGAGAGTACCTAGACCACTGAGGAAACATTGGCAAGGTTGCTTCCTACATCCCTATCCAGTCCAGATACTGACATTTCATAGAGTCATACAGCATAGAAAAAGGTCCTTCAGCCCATGTCTATGCCAACCAACAAACACCAAACTTCACAAATCCCCTTTTGTCTGCATTTGGTCCGTAGCCATTTTAAGTGCTTATCCAGTACTTTTTAAAAGCATCTTCCTCCATGACCCCCAAAGCATAACAGACAACAGGAAGCTCAATTAAAAACCCAAAACATTCACCAAGTTGGTAGCATCTGTGCAGAGAGAAACATCTTTCAATCCATGACTTTTTCTGAGAACTTAATTGAGCGTTTCCTTCCAGAATTACTGTACACATATAGATGACGAATGCAGCATTCCCGGCCATGTGCACAATTTCAGCATTAGGCCATAAGACCATAAGACATAGGAGCAGAAATTAGGCCATTCGGCCCATCGAGTCTGCTCCGCCATTCAATCATGGCTGATAAGTTCCTCAACCCCATTCTCCCGCTTTCTCCCCATAACCCTTAATCCCCTTGATAATCAAGAACCTATCTATCTCAGTCTTAAATGTACCCAATGACCTGGTCTCCACAGCCTTCTATGGCAGTGAATTCCATAGATTCACCACTCTCTGGCTGAAGTTTCTCCTTATCTTTGTTCTAAAAGGTCTTCCCTTTACTCTAAGGCTGTGCCCTCGGGTCCTAGTCTCTCCTACCAATGGAAACATCTTCCCAACATCCACACTGTCCAGACCGTTCAGTATTCTGTAAGTTTCAATTAGATCCCCCCACCACCCCCCCCCATCCTTTTAAACTCCAATGAGTATGAGTCCTCAAACGTTACTCATATGTTAAGTTTTCCATTCCTGGGACAATTCTCGTGAACCTCGTCTGAACCCACTCCAGGGCCAGTACATCCTTCCTGAGATATGGGGCCCAAAACTGCACACAATACTCTAAATGTGGCCTGACCAGAGCCTTATAAAGCCTCAGTAGTACATCCCTGCTTTTATATTCAAGTCCTCTCAAAATAAATGCCAAAGTTGCATTTGCCTTCATGACTACTGACTCAACCTGCAAGTTTACCTTGAGAGAATCCTGGACTAGAACTCCCAAGTCTCTTTGCACTTCAGGCTTCTGAATTTTCTCCCCATTTAGAAAATAGTCTATACTTTTATTCTTCTTACCAAAGTGCACGACCTCACACTTTCCTACATTGTACTCCACCTGCCACTTATTTGCCCAGTCTCCTAACCTGTCCAAATCCTTCTGCAGCCTTCCCACCTCCTCAATACTACCTGTCCCTCCACCTATCTTTATATCATCTGCAAACTTAGCCAGAATGCCCACAGTTCCTTCATCTAGATCATTAACGTATGAAGTGAAAAGTTGTGGTCCTAACACTGACCCTTGCAGAACACCACTTGTCACCAGCTGCCATCCTGAGAAAGACCCTTTTATCCCCACTCTCTGCTTTCTGCCAGACAGCCAATCTTCTATCCATGCTAGCACCTTGCCTCTAACACCATGGGCCCTTATCTTACTCAGCAGCCTCCTGTGCGGCACCTTGTCAAAGGCCTTCTTGAAGTCCAGGTAGATAACATCCATTGGTTCTCGTTGGTCTACCCTGCTCGTTACTTCCTCAAAGAATTCTGGCAGATTTGTCAGGCATGACCTCCCCTTGATGAAACCATGCTGACTTTGCCCTACTTTACCATACACTTCCAAATATTCAGAAATCTCATCCTTTACAATGGACTCCAAAATCTTACCCACGACCGAGGTTAGGCTAATCAGCCTGTAATTTTCAGTCTTTTGCCTTACTCCCTTTTTAAACAGGGGTGTCATGTTAGCGATTTTCCAGTGCTCTGGGACCCTCCCTGACTCGAACGATTCCTGGAAGGTTACCACTGATGCTTCCACTATCTCTTCAGCTATCTCCTTTAGAACTATGGGGTGTAGTCCATCTGGTCCAGGTTATTTATCCACCTCCAGGCCAATCAGTTTTACTAGCACCTTTTCCTTGGTGATGGCCACCATACACAGCTCTGCCCCCTGACTCTCTTGAATTTTTGGGAGATTACTCGTGTCTTCTACCATGAAGACTGACGCGAAGTAATTATTCAGATCCTCAGCCATTTCCTTGTTCCCCACTACTATCTCTGCACCGTCATTAATCACTCACATGTTCAAACCCAGACTCCCAGCAGCACTCAGTCATCTCAGGACCCACATTATTCCTGACTGGATCACTTGAGGCCAGTGTACTAAACGGGGTCCTACAAATCTTCATAAGGTTAGATATGTGTCTCACCAAGACTAATGTTCCCAAGCTCAATTAAATTGTCGATGGTGTCCACTTCCATTTGAATACCCTGCAACTCCTATGCTCCACTTGTCGCATTTTCCAATGATAAAACCAGTTGTAGCAGCTATTTGAAGTCCAGTTAGCCTTCAGCTAGCAAATGCTTTTGTATAATTACATTATCAATCCCACATACCAGACAGTTTCTAAGCATCTCATTAAGGGTTAAACCAAAGTCACAGGGTTGGGCCAGACATCTTAACCTAGTCAAAAATCCTGATTCTGATTTCCTGGCTTTTGAATTACCTAGCAAAAGCATTGGCATCTCAGAAAAAGAGAAGGCTTAGGTTGTAATATTCCTTAACTATGTCAGTCAATTCTTGAAAGGCTTTAGTATCTCATGCCTCAGGGAAGGTTAGGCTTCTAAAAACAGAAAAAGCTGCAGGTCCACAACCTGTCAGCAGAAATACTTGTTTTTCATCTGCCACAGTGTCATTTGCCCAGAAAACATAATATATTCTTTCCACATACTGGGTCCAGAGCTCGATGGCAGGGTCAAATGACTCAAGCTTCCCAGACAAAGGTATGATGTAAGAAATGTGCACCCCAACTCAAAGACAACTGTTATGAGCAAGTTTCTTCAGGAATGGGCTTTACTCTCATCGCCTAAGAGAGTCAGGTACAAGAGTGTCAGTTTCTCTGACACTCACCTTTTATTTCCACAGTAAAAACCCTTGGCTATAGTACTGCCTCATTCAGAGTCAGGTACGAGAGTGACAGTTTCTCTGACACTGACCCCTTTTATGTGCCAGCCAGGGCTCCCTGATTGGACCAAATTAACAACCCCAATGAGCAAACTCATATTCTATGAGGTCCAGCTGGTTGACCTCATTACAATCACAACAAACTACTAAGCCAGTTTTGGATCAAACTGCCAAGTTACCCTGGATCCCATGTGATTTAACGTTCTTTATTAGTCTCCCATGTGGAACTTCTTCAAAGTCTTTGCTGAAATCCATATAAATTACAACAACTGCACTCCCCTCATCTACAAACCTGGTCACCTCCTCAGAAAATTCCATCAAATTTGTTAGGCATGACCTCCTTCTGACAAAGAGATGCTGATGATCCCTGATCAAACCTTCCCTCTCTATATGGAGATTAATTCTCTCCTTTATAATTTTTGTCATCAGTTTCCCTATGACTGATCTAAGACTCACTGGTCTATTTCTACTACCCTTCTTGAAAAGTGGTGCCACATTAGTCATTATCCAGTCCTTTGGCACTTTGGCTGTAGCCAGAAAAAAAGTAAAAATGTGGATCAGAGCCCTGTAGTTTTTTTTTCCCTCACATCCTAGAGTAGCCTGAAGTACAACTTATCTGGACCTGGGGAATTTGTCCACTTTTAAGGCTGTTAAAACTCCCAATACATCCTCACTCCCTATGTCAATCTGCTCAAGAACCACATAGTTCCTCTTCCTGAATTAGTGAATTAACTAATCTTCCTTCTCCAAAATAAAGAGAGATGTGAAGTTCTCGTTTAATACTCTACCAATGTCCTCCAGATCCATGCACAGGTTACTCCCTTTCTCACTAATGGGATCTACTCTTTGCCTGGCCATCCTCTTCCCCTTAATATAGTTATAAAATACCTTGTGATTCTCCCTAATTTTTACCCATCAGTGTTTCTTTCATGCTCCACTTTCGTTTGCCTAATTGTTGTCTTAACTCTCTCCCACCAAGCACACCCCCGTTATCCACTGTACTTTCTATACTCCACCGTGGCCTCTGTTGTTTTACTCCCTTTCTACCTGCTAAAAATCTCTCTTTCCGAGTCCCCAATATTCCTAAACATCCAGGGTTCTTTGGGTTTGTTGCTTCTACATTTCACCATAAAGGAAACACACTGGGGCTGTATTCTCCCCCATTCCTTTCTAAAACCCTTCACTGTCCTGCTGCAGGGCAGGTTTTCCTACATGTAGCAGACAGTGTCCCACTTGTAAAGGTCCCACATTCCCCAGAAATGATCCTAATGATCCAGGAATCTAAACTCTTCCTTCCTGCAACAACTCTTGAGCCATACATTCACCTGCCCTATTCCTGTGCTATTTTCCAATAATCATTTCATGGTCATTATTAGACATTTAATTCTAGATTTTATATTCAATTGAAATTCCACCGCCTGTTTCTTCATTACTAGTTTACTGATAATACCACTAGGCCATCATTTTACACAACAAACAGCAAGGCTGACCATTTAATCATTGTCAATCATCATAAAAACCATCTGATTCACTGTAGTACTTTAGGGAAGGAAATCTGCCATCCTTCTACATGTGACTCCAGACACAGCAATGTGTTTGGGCTGTTTATCGTCCTCTGAAATGGCCCAGAAAACTACTCAATTCTCATGCAATCATAAGACCATAAGACCATAAGACCATACGACCATAAGACATAGGAGCAGAAGTTAGGCCATTCGGCCCATCGAGTCTGCTCTTCCATTCAATCATGGCTGATAAGTTCCTCAACCCCATTCTCCCAGGGATAGCAGCACTAGTCGGCAACACCCACACTTCATATAAGAAGAAAGTAACCATTTAATATCAGACTTAATATCTTTCAGTATTAGTTCCAATAATTTGCTGAACACCTAGGTCAGACTGACTGGCCTAACCCTCACACCCAATTTGACCAATGGTACAACATTTGCAAACCTCCAATCCTCTCGTATCTCACCTGTATCAAGCTGGATTGGAAAATGATTCTCAGAGCAGCTGCTACTTTTTTTCTGGCTTCCTTTAACAGCTGAAGATAAAATTGGTCTGGCCCTGATAATTTTTCTAGACCTTCCAGTATTTTCCTTTTCCTTAATATTTCACATTGCTCCTCTTCAATGAGAATCTCTGCATCAACCCTCTCATTTGCATAAACAGAACAATTACTCATGTCAATACTTGCTCACATCTTCTGTCTCCACATACAAGTTATAGGCTCCCATCTCCTCAGATGCAAAGAATCTTTTGATGGATATCCACCGAGTACTGAAATTTTTGAGTATGGAGCGTGATCAGATAGGGGCTGGAATCAGACGTGATAGATGCCATTGGGCCTGGGTAGGTAGTTAATGAGGTGAGAAACAGAAGTTGCTGGAAAAGCTCAGCAAGGTCTGGCAGCATCTGTGAAGAAAAATCAGAGTTAATGTTTCAGGTCTGGTGACCCTTCCTCAGAACTTTCCTGATTTAAAACATCCATAGTTCTTTTGGTTTTTAGTTAATGAGGTGAGTTTGGTAAGAAATGATGGGAAAACTCAGTAGGTCTCATGGATAAAATTCCTTGGAGAAACTCAATGCAACTTAGCCAAAAAAGTGTAAGATTAAGCACTTTGGGTTTACCTCAATTTTACTGACTTATATTTTATCATATCTGTTTGCTTTCACAATTTCCCATTTCACTTCACTCTTATACTTTCTATACTCCTCTAAGCATCCTCATGTATTATTCTTTTTGCAATTGTCATAAATTTTATTTTTCTGCTTTATCTTGTCCTGCATGTTTCTGGATAACTGGGGAAAACCAGATTTGCAACACCACCCTTTTTCTCTACAGAGACAGTCTCAGCTGTGCCTGTAGAGTCTTCTTTTCAATGCCCCTCATTGATTTACCACTGGCTTTCCTTCTAGCAGCTAGAGTCATCGACATTAACGGTATAGAAAAAGGCTCTTCAGCCCATCATTTCCATGCCAGTTAAAAAAAACACCCATCAATTCAAATTGCATTTACTATTACTCGATAATTCATCCAACAATCAAGGTTGACTGTTTCTTCCCATCTATCCTATCAATGCCCCTCATAATTTTATACATCTCAATCATGTCTCCCCTCAATCTCCTCTGCTCTAAGGAAAACACTACCAGTCTGTCTGATCCCTCTTCATAACTGAATCTCTCCAGCAACATCTTGCTGAATCTTGCTGCACCCTCTCCAGTGCAATCACAACCTTCTTATAATGCAGATGTCAAAACTGCACACAGTACTAACTGGGGCCTAATCAATTTCTTATACAGTTTCAGCATAACCTTCCTTCTCTTAAACTCTATGCTCGAGTAATAAAGGCAAGTATCCCATATGCCTTGTTAACCACTTTATCTACCCGTCTTGCTACCTTAAGGGAGAGGTAGACATCCTCATGAAGATCATTCTGATCTTCAGTGCTCCCCAGCATCTTACTATTCATCACATATTCCCTTTTCTTATTTGTCCTGCCCAAGTACATCACCTCACACTTAATCAAGTTGAATTCTATTTGCCACTGATTAGCCCATCTGACCAGCTTGTCCAAACCCTTCTATAATCTAAGGCTATCCTCCTTACTATATACCACCTCATCAATTTTTGTATTGTCTGTGAAGTTACTGAACAATCCTCATATTCAGGTCGGAATCATTTATATAAATCATAAACAGAAAGGACCCCAACACTGTCCCTGTGGGACCCCACTGGACATGGATTTCCCCTCAAACATCACCCTCTCCTTCCTGCCACTCAGCCAATTGTGGTTCCAATTTGCAAAATTCCATGGGCTCTTACTTTTGCTGTCAGTCTCCTATGTGGGACCTCATCAAACGCCATGCTGAAGTCCAAACAGATGACATCAATGGCATTGCTATCATTTACACAACTGGTCACCTTTTCAGAAGAATTCAATCAAATTGGTCAGACATGACTTTTGTTTAACAAAACCATGCTGAGTGTTCTTCATTAATCTCTACCTCGCCAAGTGTGGATTAGTTCTGACCTTCAGAATTGCTTCCAATCGTTTCCCCACCACTGAGATTAGACTGGCTGGCCTGTAGTTTCCCTTGGTTTATCCCTTGCTCCCTTTTAATAGAATCCCTACAGTGTGAAAACAGGCCATTCATAGAAACATAGAAGATAGGAGCAGGAGGAGGCCATTCGGCCATTTGAGCCTGCTCTGCTATTCTTCATGATCATGGTTGATCGCCTAACTCAACAGCCTCATCCTGCTTTCTCCCCATAACCTTTAATCCCATTCACCCCAAGTGCTATGCCTAGTCACCTCTTGAATACAATCAATGTTTTGGCACCAAAAACTTCCCGTGGTAATGAATTCCACTGGCTCACCATTCTTTGGGTGAAGAAATGTCTCCTCATCTCCGTCCTAAATCGTTTACCCCAAAGCCTATACTGTGACCCCTGGTTCCAGACATACCCTGCATCTACCCTGTCGAGTCCTTTTAGAACTTTATAAGCCTGTATGAGATCCCCCCTCATTCATCTGAGCTCTAGCAAAAACAACCCCAACCTAGCCAATCAGTCCTCATATGTCAAAGCCACCATCCCCGGAATCATCCTGGTAAACCTTCACTGCACTCACTTGAGAGCAAAAGCATCCTTCCTCAGAAAAGGAGACCAAATTGCACACCTCACCAAGGCCCTGCACAACTGCAACAATACATCCCTGCTCTTGTACTCAAAACCTCTCACAATGAAGGCTAACATACCATTTGCCTTCTTTACCATCTGCTGCACCTGTACACTTACCTTAAGTGACAGGTGCACAAAGACACCCAGATCACGCTGCACACTCCCCTCTCCCAATTTACAACCATTCAGCTCAACAAGTCCACACCAACCCTCTGAAGAGCATTTCACCCAGACGCATGCCCCTACTCTATACCTTTAACCCTGCATTTCCCGTTGCTAATGCACCTAACCTACATATCCCTGAACAGTATGAGTAATTTAGCAGGGCCAATCTACCTAACTTACACATCTTTGGACTGTGGGAGGAAACTAGAGCACCCAGCGCAAACCCATGCAGACACAGAGAAAATGCGCAAACTCCACATACAGTCGCCCAAGGTTGGAATCAAACCCAGGTCCCTGCCGCTGTGAGGCAGCACTGCGAACTACTGAGCAACCATGCCACCCTTCTTAAATAATGGTATCATATTGACTGAGTTCCAGTCCTCTGGTGCCCCTCCTGTGGCCAGAGAGAAATTCAAAATTATTGCCAGAGGCCCCTGCCCCTCCCTTGCCTCCCTCAACAACTTGGGATACATTTCATCCAGTCCTGGAGATTTATCTACTTTGGAGTGGCCAGGCCACTCAGAACTGCCTCTCAGTCTATGCTAATTTCTTAAATTGCTCACAGGCCTTCTCCTTGAGATCTATAGACATATCATTCCTTTCACTTGCAAACATCAACCAAATGTATTCATTTACAGTCCTACCTACGTCCTCAAGCTCCATGCACAAATTATCACCATGATCTGTAATGAGGCATATTCTTTCCCTTGTTACCTTTTCAGGCTTCGCGTTAGTGTAAAGCAACTTAGGATTTTCCTTTAGTTTTACTACCTTTCATGCCTCCTTTTAGCTCTCCAAATCCTCCTTTCAAGTTCCCTCTTGCACATTTAATACTCCTCACTGGAGAGTGGCTGATGTTGTGCCTTTGTTTAAGAAGGGATGAAATGCAAAGTCTGAAAACTATAGATCTGTAAGGCTGACTTTGGTGGTGGGTGAATTGTTGAAAGTAATTCTGAAAGTTGGAATTTATATGCATTTAGGGAGGCATGGAATGATTAGGGATAGTCAGCCTGGTTTTGTGCGAGGGAAATCGTGCCTCAGACACTTGATTGAGTTTTTGACGAAGTAACCAAGAAGATTGACAAGGAAGAGCAGTAGACATTGTTTACTTGGACTTTAGCAAAGGCTTTGACAATGTTTCATATGTTGGACTAATTAGCGAAGTTAGATCACATGGGATGCAGAGTGAACTTGCCAATTGGATAATTGATTTAACGGCAGGAGACAAAGAGTGGTGGCAGATGTTTGTTTTTCGGACTGGAGGCCTGTGACCAGCGGTGTTCCATATGGATTGGTGCTCAGTCCACTTTTGTCTGTCATTTATATAAATGATTTAGATGAGAATATCGAAAGCATGGTTAGTAAGTTTGCAGATGACACCAAGATTGCTGGTATAGTGGACAGTGAAGAAGGTACTCTAAGATTACAAAGAGATTTTGATTAATTGAGTCTACGAACTCAAGGAGGCAAATGGAATTTAATTTAGATAAATGCCAGGTATTGCATTTTGGTTAAGCAAACAAAGACAAGACTTGTACAATTAAAAGTAAGGCCTTGGACAGTGTTGTAAAACACAGACACCTAGGGGTTCAGGTGCCTAATTCTTTGAAGTTTACATCACATACAGGTGGAGAGGTTAAGAAGGTATTTCATTGTTCAGACCTTTGAGTACAGTAGTTGGGATGTTATGTTGAAGTTGTACAGGATGTTGGTGATGCCTCATCTGGAGTACTGTGTCCAGTTCTGGTCTCCCTGTTATACTGAGGATATTATTAAGCTGGAGAGGGTTCATAAGAGATTTACCAGGATGTTGCTGGGAATGGAGTGTTTGAGTTATAAGGAGAGGCTGGATAGGCTGGGTCTTTTTTAACTGGAGCGTGGAAGGTTGAGGGGTGACCTTACAGAGATATATAAAATTTTGAGGGGTATAGATATAGTGAATGGCAGGTGACTTTTCCATAGGATCAGGGAGCATATTTTTAAGGTGAGAGGAGAAAGTTTTAAAAAAGACATGAGGGCTTTTTTTTTTTATATAGACACTGATTCACGTGTGGAATGAGTTTCCAGAGAAGGTGGTGGATGTGGGTACAGTTACAACATTTAAAAGGCATTTGGATAAAGTTTTAGCCAAGATTTGTAGCTCAGGTTGTGGATAAGGTTGTTGACTTGCTCGCCGAGCTGGCTTGTTTTCGTTCAGACATTTCATCACTATGCTAAGCGACATCATCAGTGAGGCCTCTGATGGAGCAATGTTGTTCTACTGTGTTTGGAATTTATACTGTCTGGTCCATTGTGGTGAATAGTGTCATTTCCGGTTTTGATCTGTATAGGTTCGTATCAAAACCGGAAATGATAGTAATCACCATAACGGATCAGACAGTATAAATTTCAAGCGGAGTAGGACAACATTGCTTTATCGAAGGCCTCTCTGATGATGTGGCCTAGCATGGTGATGAAATGTCTGAACGAAAACAAGCCAGCTTGGCGAGTAAGTCAACAACCTCACGTTTGGATAAAGTCATAAATAAGAAATGCTTGGAGGGATATGGACCATGCACGGACAGGTTGGACTAGTTTAATTTGGGATTATGGTCGGCATGGACTGGTTGGATCTAAGAGTCTGTTTCCGTGCTGTATGCCTCTATGACTCCTCTAGTGTTTCTGCTTTTTTGAGGCAATATATTCCATAAATCTCTCTTCTCTTAATTTAATGCGGTATAATCTTCAATATCTACAGTTCACAGGATTTGAAGGTCCCACCCTTTATCTTTATGTCAACATGTTGGCACTGTGCTCTCCATACTTCCTTAGTGATTGCGTCCCAATCGGAGACAGATTTATCTGAAAGTATCTGCTCCCAGTCCTTTCTGGCCAAATCACATCTGATATTATTAAAATCAGCCTTCCCTCAATTGAGAACTTTGATTTCAGGCTCATCCTTGTTCTTTTCCATAACAATTTTGAATAGAGTTATGATCATTTTCTGCAAAATGTTCACTCACTGATATTTCATCTACTTGCCCAGCTTTGTTAGAAACAAAAGGTAATAGCTTGCCTTGTGTACCTTATCGAAACTTCCTACCCAATCGCCTTTGCAACAAGAACAACTCCAACTTCATTAATCTAAACACATGGCTAAATGCCCTCATCTATAAAACTAATCTGCCAATTCCATCTGCACTGTCTCTAGGATCCTCATATACTTACAGAGATATAGTTACCTTAACTGCATTAAATGCTTTAGCGGCAGCCTATCCTAGAGTTTTGCAAGGGTTTAGCATAACCTCCCTGTCTCCCTCAATACCTCCATTTAAGAAACCAAAGATCCCATAAGCTTGGTTAATTGCACTCAAGATTCCTGTCTCCCTGTAGTGATTTGAGGCAGATGGACCTTATTGACTATGCAGTACTTGATTAGCTCAGGTTAAAAACCCCAATCAGGAAAGCCCTAGCTAACCTATATAACCAGGAGATCCCTCTTTCCCTTGGGGATCTGGGGTGTTGCCTGCAGCAGTCCCATGTAACCACAGATTGTGGCGGATCACAGACTCCCAGCCTGACTGTTTGTTTTGCGGTGCTGCAGAGTCCATGGACCAAGTATATATTGGGTGTGGGCGCTTGCACTCCCTTTTCAGTTATCTCAAAGACCTCCTTTTGTGTTTTTGGCTGCACTTCAGCCCCACACTCCTGATCTTTGGGCAGCCGATGTGCGGAGGCAAGCGAGCAGGTCAGAGGATCTCCTCGTGGGTCTGCTCCTGGGCCTGGCCGAGCTGGTCATTAATAGGTCCAGGCAGTGGGCCATGGAGGGGGTCATTATGGCTGATTGCCTGCCCATCTTCTGTGGCTACATTTGTGCCCGGGTGCCCCTGGAGAAGGAGCACACTGTGTACACTGGTGCTTTTGATATCTTTCAGGAGAGGTGGGCACCACAGGGTGTGGAGTGCTTTGGTTCCCTCACAAACTCTATTTTGATTTGATCCCTACCCTCCCCCTCACTTTTTAAAAAAGAACAGATTTTAACTCTCCTCAGTTCAGGGGACTGACCTTCAAGCTGGCTGACCACAACCAGAGTTTAAGAAAAAAGAAAAAAAAAGCCAGGAGATTAGAATCTCCTCAGTTCAGAGGACTGACTCCGAGCTGGCTGGCTACAGCCAATGTATTGTGCATTAGTAAATAAAGGGTGGCTTGGTGATGGGATACCGGCCTCTGTGCAGTTATTTCAGTGGTGACAGAAGAAAACAGTACGTGCATGAAGAACTTTCACTTGCAACAGTCTTCTTGGAATTGGGGTATGCATTTCTGACAAAATGCCTTCATTTGGGAAGCTTGACTTGTTCAGTACTGCTTTGAAGACAGATGTGGAAAGATTGCAATACTTTTTCCAGGCATATGACATTGGGGCAGATGAAAAGCAACAAGTAATCCTTCTGACTGTTTGCGGACCTGCAACATTTTTAGTTATAAGAGGCTTATTTTTCCCAGAGGCATCAGATACTAAAATCTTCCAAGTATTGACAAGGTTGGTTAAGGAATATTATGACCCCAAACCTCCACTAATTCTGAGATGCTTTCAGTTTTATTCGGCTGTTAGACAACCAGGGGAATCCATATCGGCATTTTTGATGAAGTTACTACGACTGACAGAGGCACGTGAGTTTGGGTTAAGGTGCTGACAGACTATTTGGTATGTGGGATTAATGAGGTAACCATGCAGAAGCACCTACCAGCTGAAACCCAACTCAATTTCAAACAGGCACTGCAGCTGGCCTTGTCATTACAAAATGCGGCAAGTGGAGCATGGGAGCTACAGGGCGTCCCAATGGAAGCGGACAACCTCATCTGCCCAAGTGAGCTTGGGGATTACCATTTGAGTGTAGGTGACCGCAGACCCTCATGCGGGGCATATCCTGAGCAGAGGGACCCTAGGCCAACCCACAGCAGAACCCCACAATAAAGCCAAGCCAGGTGGCGAAAAGGTTATTCAGGATTTGGGCCAGCAAACCACTGTAGTTGCTGCCGGTATGCAGACTCAAGACAGTAAAGGAGTACTACATAACCTGTCTTGAGTAAGAAAACTCATAAGCCAATACCCAGGAGAGTGCACACCCTGAAAAGTCCCCCTGCATGTGGGTTGGAACAATTAAATTGCTTAGCGACAGCCAAATTAGAATTGATTAAAATTAATACTTGGTTAAATGGTCACCCAGTTACCATGGAGGTCGATACTGGCACAGCTGTATCTGTGGTTGCAGAATCTGTCTTTAAAAACATTCGCTTGGGACTCCAGCCCTTAAATTTGCACAAAAGACCTCAGCCTGACTGAGAACAGACAGTGGGGAACTGGTGCAGATTAACAGTACAACTTCAGTTCCGGCCACCTATGAGAAGCAGTTGGTGCAGTTACTGCTGATTGTCATAAAAGGCTTGGACCCAAGCCTATTGGAGCAAAGCTAGTAGGAACTGCAGATGCTGGAGAATCTGAGATAACAAGGTGTTCAGCTGGATGAACACAACAGGCCAAGCAGCATCAGAGGAGCAGGAAAGCGGACATTTTGGGCCTAGATCATTTCTGAAGAAGAGTCTAGGCCCGAAACGTCAGCTTTCCTGCTCCTCTGATGCTGCTTGGCCTGCTGTGTTCATCCAGCTGTACATCTTGTTATCCCCTATTGGAGCAGAATTGGTTTAGCAAGATTCACCTAGATTGGTTCAACATTTTTCAGTTAGAGAATGGCTGCCTGAGTGAAGTCCATGTTGATGCAAGATGGCACCAACACTGGATGACTCCTTGTGGGCTCCTACAGCAAATCTAACTCTAATATTTCTTATAATAATTTTACACTTTTAAACTTAAATTCTAAATCTGTGACAATTACTAATATTGTTTTTTTAAATCTAATTATAGGTTTGAAGATCCTACAGTCATCCAGGACCAAGTACTGGTGACGTTGGACTCGCAGACCCAGAACAGACCTACCGGCTTCCCACAGGAGCCATGAGGCCAACGACCCCACAGCAACCCGACCACGAGCCGGAACAGAATCGATTCCGACAGCTACTTGACCCACTGGAACTCTGACTGACCCGAGCAGCAGCGTGACACAAAAAGGTCCCACCTTACCTGAGACCAACATCTGAGGAGGCCCAATCGGCCTAGGCTCAATCATTGATTTCCCCCCCCCACCCCCGACTACCAGACCCCTTGGAGGCCTGGCCCAACCAGATCCGACTCACTTACCTGCAGGGAACGAAGCCTCACTCCACCAGCATCCAGGACTGCCCAGGATCGGAAACTCCACTGGCATGACCCATCACCGAGAAGACCGGACCATCCCAGGCCCAAACTCTGGCCTCGTGGCATCCCGCCCCCAGGGGAGGCCCAGACCGACCTGAAATTACCCACTTACCCGCAGGAGCAGCAGACTCACAAAGAAGCAGGAAACCGACAAGGAAACAGGGAAAAAGTGCTGGCCTAAAGGTGAGGTTGAAACTACGCGGTTTCAAAATTCCCCTCCCCAGCATATTCCTAGCAAATGTCCAAAGTATCAAAAACAAAATGGATGATCTCAGATCTAGACCTACCCGTGGTTGGTTGGTTCGCTGAGTTGGTTTGTTAGTTCGCAGACATTTCATTACCCTGCTGGGTAACATCATCAGTGCAGCCTCCGATGAAGTGCTGTTGTGTTTTCCTGCCTGGTATTTAAACTCTGGGGTCCACTGGAATTGGTTATCTCATTTCTGGTTTTTCTTCACAGTGGTCTATATATAGGATCTAATTCTATGTGTTTATTGACAGCCTTCTTGGTGGAGAACCAAGTCTCTAGAAATTCCTGTGCTTGTCTCTGTTTGGCCTGTCCTAAGATCCTGATGTTGTCCCAATCGAACTGGTGGTTCTCCTTATCCATTTGAATGGAGACAAGTGAGTACTGGTCATGTCTTTTTGTTGCTAGTTGGTCTTCACTCACTCATCTCCATTCACATAGCGGACAATGACACATACCTCCCTGACATGGTTAATGCTTTGTATGCTTGGTTTGAGCAGAATGCCACCAGGGTGGTGACACCTGCCCCGACATCCCTTCTGTCACCACTTCAGAAGTCATATCGGTCTTCCTGAGAGTCTTCCAGGGAAAGTGACGGGCCCAGATGGTGTCCCCGGCCGAGCTCTCAGATCCTGTGTGGACCAACAGGCGGAGGTATTCACCAATATCTTCACCTTCTCCATCCTACAAGCCAAAGTCCCTACCTGCTTCAAGAAGACCGCCATCTACCCCATACCTAAGAAAGCACATACAGTGTGCCTTAATGACTACCGCCCAATAGCTCTGACTTCAATAATCATGAAATGCTTCAAGAGGCTGGTCATGGCCCGCATCAATTCCAGTCTCCCAACCTGCCTCGATCCCCTACAGCTTGTCTACCAACATAATAGGTCACAGAGGATGCCATATCCCTAACCCTGCTTTCATCCTTGGAACATCTGGACAACAAAGGCACCTACATCAGACTCCTGCTTGTTGACTACAGCTCTGCCTTCAATAGCATTATCCCATCCAGACTGATCTCAAAACTCTGAGACCTTGTTCTTGGCTCCGCCATCTGCAACTGATAGGTAACTGCACCTCCTCCACAATAATACTAAACACTGGAGCCCATCTAGGATGCGTCCTCAGCCCCCTACTGTATTCCCTGTACACCTATGACTGCGTTGCCAAATTTCAAATGAACGCCCCCTACAAGTTCGCTGATGATACCACTGTAGTAGGATGGATATTTTGACAACGAGTCAAAATACAGAAGGGAAATAGAGGGCTTGGTGATGTGGTACAAAGAAAACAATCCGTCTCTCAACATCAGCAAATCTAAAGAACTGATCATCAACTTCAGAAAGAAAGGAGGAGAACACACCCCCAACTACATCAACAGAACTGAGGTCGAGAGAGTGAAGAGCATCAAGTTCCTCAAAGTGACGATAACCGACAATCTGTCCTGGACTTCGCACATAAATGTGACAGTCAAGAAGGCACAACAACACCTCTTCTTCCTCAGGCGGCTCAGGAAATTTGACATGTCCATAACATCCCTCACCAACTTCTACAGATGCACCATTGAAAGCATACTGTCCAGGTGCATAACGGCCTTGTATGGCAACTGCTCTGCCCAGGACTGTGAAAACTACAGAAGGTGGTGTGCACAGCCCAGGCCATCACAGAAGCTAACCTTCCATTCATGGATTCTATTTACACGGTTCGCTGCTGCAGAAAGGCGGCCAACATCATCAAAGACCCATTGCACCCTGGTAGTGACCTCCTACAACCGTCCCGTCAGGCAGAAGTTACAGAAGCCTGAACACACGCACAAGCAGATTCAGGAACAGCTTCTTTCTGATAATTGTCAGCGTGTTGAATGGACTCTTGCCTCAAATAATGTAACTTGCAATGTAACCTGTAAGTCGTCTTGATCTGTACATTTTGCTTGCTGTGATCTGCCATACCACTCATAAACAAAGCTTTTCACTGTACTTCAATATATGTGACTATAAAATTAATCAATCAATCAATTAAATACCCAGGAGTTTTTCAGGAAGTGCTTGGGGCCAAAGTCACTTTACATGTTGACCAGGAAACAATTCCTAGATTTTGCAAGGCTCGCCCGGTGCCATTTGACTTGCAGGCAAAAGGACAGGCAGAGATCAGGAGGCTGGAGAGCAAAGGAATCATCAATTCAGTGCAGTTTGCCGAATGGGTAGCACCGGTTGTACTGATTGTGAAGCCTGATGGCTCAGTTCACCTTTCTGGGGATTTTAAGCAAACCACAAACTGCTTCTCATAGCTGGATAAATACCCAATCACTTGCATCGAAGACTTGTATTTAAAGTTGGCGGGCAGGATGTAGGGGTTGCTGTCCGTTATGAAGCTGGATACGAGCCACACCTACCTGCAATTGCGATTGCATGAGGAGCCCCAGAGGTACGTAACAATTCATACCCATAAAGGTTTATATCAATATACAAGACTGCCATTTGGGTTATCATCAGCCTGCACCCTTTTCCAACGGAACATGGAGATCCGAAGCAAGAGGTAGTGCTGACGTGCAATGCCTCCTTGTAGGACATTGGGGTAGTGTTGGCTCACCAGTGACCCAATGGTCAGGATTGCTGATAGTGTACGCTTCCCAGACTTTGGCTGATGCCAAATGCAAATATGCCCAGATAGGGAAGGAATGGTTTGCTGGTTGTCTTTGATGTGAGGAAGTTCCAACAGTATCTTTATGGATGGAATTTGTCATAGTAACAGATCACAAACCCCTGCTAGGGCTACTGAAGGAAGACAAGGCTGTGCCGCCCATAGCTTCCGGTAGAATTCAGCGTTGGGGTCCTATCCTCAGTGCTTACAGGTACAAGTTAGAACACTGTCTAGGAAGCCAAGTATGCAAATGCAAATGCCTTGAGGTGCCTCCCATTGGCAGATACTCCACCAGTGGTGCCTATCCTGCAAGAGACCAATTTGGTTTAAACTTTTTGGACATCGTTCCAGCCACCGCTGAAAATATCCAACTGTGGACACAAAAAAACTCCTGTCCTAGTGAAACTGAAACAGCTGCTGGTAATGGGGAAAGGCCATCGCAACACAGACTGAAACCTTTCTGGACCCAACGAGACTAGATCACCGAAGAGGATGGCATATTACTATGGGGAGCAAGGGCGATTGTCTGAGTAAAGGTCACCTCCAGCTACTGGCTGAACTCCAATAGTATCATCCAGGGGTTTCCAAGATGAAGATGCTGGCAAGAAGCTAGGTCTCGTCATCAGGGTTGGATGCTGATATAGCTGCATTTGATGGGGCAGTGCCCAGACTGCCAACATGGACAAAAATTGCCACCAGCAGCGCCCCCACGTTCATGAGAATGGCCGGGTAAATCTTGGACTCGGTTGCATGTCGACTATGGCAGTCCTTTCATGGGCTCAATGTTCCCAGTCATCATGGATGTGCATTCAAAGTGGTTGTACATGCATCAAGATCGTTCGGCAAACTCAGAGATAACAATTGAAAAGCTGCAAGCATCGTTCACAATACGGGGACTCCCTGAAGTATTGCTTGTGCACAATGAGACATAATTTACCAGCAGGGAATTTGAATGTTTCTTTCTGGTAGTTATCACAAGGATAGCACCATACCATGCATCGTCCAATGATCTAGCAGAAACAGCAGTCCAAACATTGAAGGCAGGCTTAAAGGAGCAGCCTATAGTGTCAATTGATACCAAACTGTCATGGTTTCTGTTCAATTGTAGGACCACCCCACACTGAACAACAGGGATAGCTCCAGCAGAGTTGCTGATTGAGAGAAGACTCCACACCAGGTTAAACCTGATATTCCCAGACCTGGGAGTGTGAGGGAGTAAGTGAAACAGCAGCAGGAATGTCAATGCTAGCCACATGCCTCCTCTAAGTGAGAGAGCCAATTTAATTCAGGGGATGAAGTTTGGTGTCAGAACCATGGAAATGGCCCTGAATGGGTACAAGATGAAGTTGATGCAAGGTCAGGTCCCATGGCTTACAAAGTTCAGGTAGGTGATACAGTCCTGAATAAACATGTGGATCACCTGAAAGCTGTTGCCTTACAAACAGGGCAGGAGCAAAACATACCTGGCCCCTCAGAACAGATAGAAGGCCTGTCAGAAACTGTAGGTTCTCCCTCACCATTTTGTGTCAAGCAAACCTCAGAGTCTGATAGGGACGCAGCCTCGATATCATTATCACCAGAAAAAAAGAGGAGGAAACTCTCCTAAGATATTCTGAGTGCAAGACATGGGCTATGGTCTGGTACACACCACCTGAGTCAGAGGAACCAGACCTGGGGCGAAAATGTCACAACAGAAGCTACAAGCAAAAGACGAGGGCTACATCCCCAGACTTGGGTCGCTGGGGAGGGGGGTGCAGAGAGGTGGTAGAACTGGGTGGATCTCGTTGACTATGAGGTTCTTGTTTGAGTTTATTAACCCGGACAAATCAGGAATGTCTTGGCTGACCAAGGTAACCAGAAGATTCAGAATCTCCTCAGTTCTGGGTATTGACTCTGGCCAGCCAGTGTATTGTGCTCTAGTAAATAAAGGGTGACTTGGTGATGGGATGCCAGCCTCTGTGCAGTTATTTCACTCACCTTCAAAGCTTTTTCTATAGACAATCCCTATAGAATCCATACAGTGTGGAAACAGGACCTTCAGCCCAACAAGTCCACACCGAACCTCAGAGCATCCCACGCAGACCCATCCCCCTATAACCCACCTAATCTACACAACCCTGAACACTATGGGCAATTTAGCATGGCCAATCCACCTAACCTGCACATCTTTGGACTGTGGGAGGAAACCGGAGCACCCGGAGGAAACCCATGCAGACACGGGGAGAACGTGCAAACTCCACACCGACAGTCGCCCTAGGTTGGGATCGAACCCGGGTCCCTGGTGCTGTGAGGCAGCAGTGCTAACCACTGAGCCACCGTGCCGCCCTAGTTTGTCATTCTCTGTATACTTTTTCAGTTTATGATGGAATCCAAAGACAATGGCCTCAGTTTTTGCAAGATTTAGTTCAAGGAAATTTCTGCTCATCCAATACTGGCTATGGGTTAAGAAACCTGAGAACGGAGAGACAGCTGGGAGGGTTGAGAGAGCTGCTACCGGTGATGCTTATGCAGCGGGGTGAAGGGCGTCTCTCAGTTAGAATTCTATCGCTATGTGCAGCACACTACACAGAATGAGAGAGGTAAAAGAGATACATTCAAAAAACACAATCAAATTGGCAGTGTCACAGTGCTTACTGTTCATGGTGACTTTCACAATGGTTGTCGAGCCACGTACAGCCTACCTTAATGTGTAAGTTCCTTCATCTGCTGTCTTTACATTCTTTAGCATGAAGGATAGAGCACCTGTCTTATAGGTAATTCGGTTTTTGTACTGATTTGAGGGTTGACCAACAAATTTTCCACGCACAGTTTCAAACCGCACAATTAAAGAACTCTTGCCATTAGAGAAAAGCCATCTCCAGGAAGCATATTTTGTAGGGATTTTAGGTCCAGGAAATGTAACATTGCTTCCTAATTCGACGTTGATGTCGATTTCCTCTAAAGAAGAAGGAATGTATGTTACATAGAATCATTACAGAAAAACAGTAGATTAGATTAATGGGATAAGAACCATTGCTAAAAATAGGAACAGGAGCAGGCAATTCACTCCACTGAGCCAACCCACTATTCAGAAGCACTATAAAGCAATAGGACTGAGGAGAAGAAGTAAGCCATTTGGCCCAGTGGTCTGCTCTTGAATGCTATTAGTGTTCTCTCCTGTGAAAATTGATGCAAAGTATCTCAAACTATATTGTGAAGAAGAAGGATTCTCAGAATGGGATATATCAACTATGGTTAAGGAAGGAAGTTAAAGACAGCATCAAATTGAAAGTTAAAAAACATACAATGACAATGCAGTGAAGATTAATGGGGTAAGCCAGAGAATTGGGAAATATTTATAAAACTAAAGATGACCGAAACAAAAGTTGGGGGAGGTAAACTTTGAGAGTAAATCTACAAGTAATATTAAGAAGGACATTAAGAGATTCTTTAAATATATAAAAAGGAAGAGAGAGACCAAAGTGAACATAGGTCCCTTGAAGAATGAGGATAGGGAAATAATAATGAGGAATCAAAGGATTTGAATAAATACCTTGCATCAATCTTCAGAGTTGAGGACACGAATAGCATTCCAAAATTACTAAATATTCAAGAAGCAAATGGAGGAGATAAAATAATATCATGAGAGAAAAAAGTGGTAGGGAAACTAATAGGGCTACAGACTAATAAGTCCTCGGGACCTGATGAGTTGCATCCTAACATAACGAAAGCAGCAATAGAGATAGCATTAATAGAAATCTTCCAGGAATCCTTAGATTCTCAAAGTCCCAGAAGATTGGAAAACAGCCAATGTAACACCTTTAATTAAAAAGGGAAGGATGCAAAAAGCAGGTAACCATAGGCCAGTTAGCTTAATGTCTGTTAATGAAGATTTAATTAAGATAAAGATTATACCCTTGCTGTGAGTCATGAATTCCCTTTTTAAATGCCTACCATTGATCATTAACTGTCTTTTCTGTTAAACTCCTTTTCTGGTCCACTCCAGCCAACTCTACCCCTATTTCCATGTAACTATCTTTATTTAAGTTTATGCTAGCTGTTTCCAACCTAAATCCTCACTCTCAAATTGAATGTTAAATTCTACCATGTTAAGGTCACTGTTCACTTGGGGATCTTTTACTCTGAGACCATTTATTAAAACTGCCTCATTACACGTTACAAGCTCCAAAATAGTCAGATCTCTAGTTTGCTTGGATCCAAAACATATTGTTCTAGCCACTCAATGTATTTTTCCTTGTTACCATGTCTCTATCAGTTCCATCAGTAATGAAAGATGTGGCTACTTTTGCCAATTCTTTCTTCCAACCAAGATGAAGATTAAAACCATTTCCTTTGTACTTTACTGCCTTTTTTTACATGCTCTCATTATCTCCTCATTCATTCTCTGTCCTACAGAACAGCTACTCTTATGGCACCATAGACTACTCCTACCAGCATCTTCTTCAACTTGTTAATGAATCACAACTCTTACAATTTTTTGTTAATAGAAAGGTATTAAAGGATATGGGCCAGAATCAGATAAATGGAGTTAGCCCGCAAATCAACGACGATCTCTTTGAATGGCAGAACAGGCTTCAGGGACTGAATGTTCTACTCCTGTTCCTATGCTTCCTATGTTCCCATGTAATTCCTTCCCCTCCATCCCTATGAATTCTACATCTTCCAACCTGAGAACCTTTTCTCCTCGTGTACTAATTTCCATCTCATACTAACAAAGTAATCCTTCTCTTCTTGCATATCCTATAGAAAAGTTACATTCCACTGAATATTTCGTTTACAGCTTCAATCTCCTTGTTACCATGTCTCCATTAGTTCCATCAGTAATGAGAGATAAGGTCCCAGTTTGGAAAGGGGCTATAATTAGTTCACTTTTTCAGAAAAATTGAATGTATTGCACGCTGCACAAAAACTCTTATAAAAACCAAAGTCTCAGAAAGAATCCAGTAAGCCTAAAGTTATAAGGCATAATGACATTGCTGAGCAAAAAGCACGTTGTTGAACTTTTCCTAGCTCCAACAAAAACAGAAGTTGCTGGAACAGCTCAGTAGGTCTGGCAGCATCTATGAAGAAAAATCAAGAGTTAACATTTCGGATCCGGTGACCCTTCTTCACCGGATTTGAAGCATGATTTTCAATTTTAAATTCTGCTTTAAGCCAACTAATCACAATGGTTTCACATTCTCTTAAGGGGGTGTGGTGGTGCCCTAAAAATGTCCCTGGCTAATAGATTGAGGTTCTGGCTTCAAATCCCACTGGACCTGCTGAGCAGCAACTTCTGTTTTTGTTTCTGATTTACAGCATCCACAGTTTTTTTTTCGGTTTTTTTCTAGCTCCATTTTGATTTAGCCTCCTCCCTCTTTCCCTAGTTCTCCCCCACCTTTGATGGTCTGCATTGTCCTGAACAGGTTTTGCATGTAACAAACTAATCAATTGGAAAACATGAGGGATTTACTAATGGTGGGTAATAGACAAAAACAGACAGGTGAGTTTGAGATAGGAGAAAAAGAGTTCTGTTGTGCACAAGAGCACCTCTGGATATAAAACCAAAGCAATCTGTTGAAGGACTCTTGTGATACAGTGGTAGCATCACTACTGTATGAGAATAAACTAGAATATCCTTTATGGTCACGTGTACTCAAGTACAGACATACAGGAGGACAGTGAAAAGTTTTACAATGTTGCCTCTAATGGTGCCATTTTAGGTACAAGTACTCAGGTACAAATCTTTGATACAAAAGAAGAATAAAAAAGAAAAGTAGTTGCATTACTTTGCAGAAATAAGACATAGTTAAAAAGGATTGTCATAACAGTCATATAAACAAACACATTGCAGTAGCTGAGAGCCAGGACTTCCATAAGTGGTCTGACCGCCCATGCCAGACCCCAATCCAACAACAATCCAAAAAAGAAAGAAAAAAGAACAGGCAAAGCAGAGGAGCACTGGCTGGAAAATCTTACTCTGCCACTATCTTGCACAGGAGTTGGGACAGATTATAACTGAGATGGTAGAGACCTTGGTTCAAGTTCCACCTCCTCCAAAAGTGTTACACTCCTGAGCAGGCTGATCAAGTTTGTAAATTACCATGTCAAAGTACACTACTTTTGGAGAAGCTCTAAAAATGAATAAGACATTAATAAAATTACATTTAAAATAGCATTCATTCAGATATCCAGCCCTGGGTGACTCAGAAAGGATGAAATTAATAATTTTTTAGCAATGCCTTACATGCTGTCTTCCCAATGGGTTTTCAAGAAAAGTAGGATTCATTTTATTTTGTGTGAGGAGAAATTACACATGTTGTCCTCAGCTTGGGAAGCAAAAGTAAAAAGAGTAGCTAAAGAAGCAATATTCATGGCTATGTACTTTGTATATCTTAAAGGAGATGGAATATAAAGGCCAATTGGAGAAAAATGTACCTGTCAAATGCTATGTTGATAATAATTTGCTCTGGAGCAGCATCCACTCAAAAACAAAGAACAAAAGAATAAAAGAGAAGTATGGCACATGAAAAGGCCCTTCAGTCCTCCAAGCCTGTGCTAATCATCAGGCCCTGACTAAGCCAAAAAAAAACAAATCTTCTGCCTTTATTTGGTCCGTGTCCCTCTATTCCCTCCCTATTCATGTAATCAACCAGGTGCCTCTTACATGTCACCAACGTGCCTGCTTCCACCACCTCCTCTGGCAGTGCATTCCATGCTCCTACCACTCTGTGAAAAAAACTTTCCTTGCACATCTCCCTTAAACTTTGCCCCTCTCACCTTGAACCTGTGCCCCCTTGTAATTGAAACTTCACGCCTGTGAAAAAGCATCTGACTATCCACTTTATCTATGCCTCTCATAATTTTGTAGACCTCTATTAGGTCTCCTCTCAGCTGCCATCTTTCCAGTGAAAACAGTCCTAGTCTTTTTAACCTTTCCTTATAGCCAATGCCCTCAGGACCATGCAACATTCTGGTGAATCTTCTCTGCACTCTCTCCAAAACTTCCATGTCCTTCTGGTAATGTGGCAACCAAAGCTGCACACAATACTTCAAATGCGGCCTAACTAGGGTTTTATATGGCCACAACATGTTTTGCCAACTCTTGTGCTCCATGCCCTAGCCAATGAAGGCAAGCATGCCATATGCCTTCTAATAACTTTGGCCACATGTGTTGCCACTTTTAGGGAACTGTGGACCTGCACGACCAGATCCGTCTGTATGTTAATGTTCCTAAGGGTTCTGCCATTAACAGTATAATTCACACCTAAATTTGATGTTCCAAAATGCATCACCTTGGATTTGTCTGGGTTAAACTCCATCTCCATTTCTGTGCCCAAGTTGCCAATCTATCTATATCCTGTTCTATCCTTTCACAATCGTTGGAACTATCAGCAACTCCACCAATCTTCGTGTCATCTGCAAACTTGCTAATCAGTCCACCCACATTTTCCCCAAGATCATTTATATATTCTACAAACAGAGGACCTAAGACTGATCCCTGTGGAACACCACCAGTTATCAATCTCCATTCTGAAAAACACCTTTCCACTGCTACCCTCTGTCTTCTATGACCAAGCCAGTATTGTATCCATCTAGCCAGCCCACCCCGAATCCCACGTGATTTTAGTTTCTGTACTAACCTGCCATGTGGGACTTTATCAAATGCCTTACTAAAGTCCATATAAATGACATTCACAGCTGATCCCTCATCAATTATCTTTGTCACCTCTTCAAAAAATTTGATCAGGTTGGTGAGACATGGCCTTCTCCAGACAAAACCATGCTACTTGTCACAAACTAGTCCACTTTCTTCCAAATGTGCATATATCTTGTCCCTCAGTATCTTCTCCAAGAGCTTCCCCACCACAGATGTCAGGCTCACCGGTCTATAATTTCCTGGATTATCCCTGCTTCTTTTCTTAATCAAGGGAACAACATTGGCTAATCTCCAGTCCTCTGGAACCTCACGTGTGGTCAAGGTGGATGTGAAGATATCTGCTAATGCCCCAGCTATTTCTTCCCTTGTCCTTCCCAGCAACCTGGGATAGATCCCGTCTGGCCCTGGGAACGTGTCTACCTTAATGCAATTTAACACTCAACAAAAACTGTTGCTGAAAAGAGACAAGTATAAAAGTTGTTTGAAAGGAGAGAAATTTCAAAAATAAAATGGGCTGATGCAAGTGAAGAGCTACTGAGTTGTTCTACAAAAGATGAAATGTTTATTTGAAAAACTTGCTTGATGTCCTCAAACAAGGACACACTGTGTTCAGTGAATTGTGTTATAGTTTTCTACAGAGATTATTGTCTCCAAGACAATCCCTTACAAAGTAGTTATACCGATTTTACAAGGCAATATATTATTAACTTTCCATTTAACCAGTGAAATGGGTAATAGATAGTTGGTTACCTGCAATGCAGACCTTTTTGTCAATGGTAACTGGTTCTCGTCTCCAAGAAGCTTGGTCACATAACCCCCATAGTATGACTTTTTACTACATTATTTTGAAATAGTGGGCAAAAGAAGTTAGCACTTTTCTATATAACTACTACTGACAAAATCAAAGCACCCATCTTTGGGCTACAAAGCAAGAGCTTCTGGTTTGTAAAATGCACTCACCAATCTGTATTGTGCACTGTACAAGTAAAAACACATTTCTCCAAACAGTGAGACAGAAGACACATTGCTGCAGAACTTCCTCGGAAGAACTTCAAAAGGATTATGAAAGAGAAAAAACTTGCTACAATTCTTCAATTACTGGCTAGCCAATCAACCATTCACACAAATAAATTTCAGAGGGCCAAATCTAATTTTGGGCTTTTGGACTCCATTTTAAAAGCCAGGGAATTGATAAATTGATGTCCCTTCATTAATTTGAGTTAAAGTTATGAATAATTGAATCTTTATCCATTTTGATTCTATAACACTTTATATGTTTGTAAGTGTGCCTGTGGTATGAGATTGCCCCTGCATCTAACAGTGTGTGAAATAAACCCTACTTCTGGTTTAACATTACTACAATATTGTTGTCTTGAAAACTTGATAGCCTCTTCCTTGAGTGCTCAGACAACTGATCTTTGATATTCTCAGTTTCAAATATACCCTCAGGGTTCTAAGAAAACACTTCTGATCTGGAACTTTCAAACTAAACTCTTCATACCGAGGTAACCTACTTTTTTAGTTCTAGACTATCTCCTTTCTTCAGGAGAAATTGTTTTGCACATCTAACTTTCATCAGGATATCTGAAAATGGAAACCAAAATGACTTCCATGCCATGTTTTCCCTAATCCAAATACAAACAAAACTTCATTACATTCCAGGAAACTTTTCATACTTTTTTTAAGCTCTAGAAAATACAGAAACTCCTTCATACACAGACCAAAATCCATGTTCAACTCGTTCAAAGTACAAACACTAAAATAAATGATATTAAAAATATATGTTGTACACCATACATTGCAAGTGACTGAATTAATTTGTAAAATCAAATTAAAAATAACATTCACAGTCTATCAAGCCAGGTTTCACTCTGGAATCTGTCTTGTACAAGTTACCATCAGCTGGGATCATTAGAAGTTGAGTTCAAAAGAAGATGATTGCAATCATTGGAGGTCAATCATCTTGGCTGCAGCTCCTCCTTGCAGGGTTTGAATTATTTTTTCTTGTTATGTGTATTTTACAGTGAGAACAACAATAAAATACAGTGAAAAGCTTTTCCACTGTTGCCATGATCCAGCACCATTTTGAATAGTTTAAAAATAAGAAAGTAATAGAAAGACATAGCTTAAAGAGCGTCTATCAGTCCTTAGCCAAATCATCATCAGCAAGGCGTGCGCTGCCATCCCTCCTCCACTGCCTCGTCGCTGTCTACATCGGACCCAACCAACGTTAAAGTTACCATTCTTCAGGCACCATCATTTTCTGCTGAGCCAGTTCTGCTTCACCACAACCTTGCCGCCGCTTGCACTGGATTCACCAACGTCAGAGTCACATCTCTTGCTGTTGGGCCCATCTTGTTGACATCACTGTGATTCCCTTCCACCGCTGCTTTGCCACCACCAGCGCCAGACCCAACGAACAAAGAAATCGCCGATCCTCAGGTGCCATCTTTTGCCACTGTCACCTCCACTGATGTAGCAGCCGCCAATTCCGATGCTAGGTCCCATGCGTGCTCCAGAAAAGTAAGTAAGATCTCAAACGAGTCCATTTTGGGCTCACTTGCTGCTGCCACAAGGTCTGCGCTGGGCCCATTGCTGTTACCATGAGATCCATGCTGGGCTCATTCATTGCTGCCATGATCTGCATTGGGATCCCTTGATGCCACCATTATCATATGAGCTGAGGACAAGAGGTAAGTGAAGGAAAAGAGAAGAAAAAAAAAACAAGAGAAAAACACAAACAGATATTAAAAGCAACTGTTAAAGTACCTGTAGGCGTGACAGAGAAGAGAATTCCCTCTGTTTCTTGAATATAATAAAGGTGTGCTGTTAGGATAGATAAAATATTGTAGTTTGCCGTGTATTTTGAAATCTTCAAAGTTGTGTTGAATTTATCTTCTTTTACTTTGTGTAATAAACTTCTGTTTTATTGTTAAAACCAAATCTGCAGCATTCTGTGTTTGTGTTTCAGTGAAAGACCACCTTGTTAAATTAAAATGAAATATGATCTACCAAGCCAGACTTGTATGAGATCAGACTTGTTCAATAACAACATCAGCTGATTTCATAGCATACTAAACGTATTTGCAAGAATCTGCCAATGTACCTTTTCACAAAATAACATAAATGATTACTACATAAAGGAAAAACACAGACTACAATATACTGGGCAAGAGAAATGTGAAAGATCTGATAACAAAATACCCTTACAGACACTCAAGGTTCAGTGAAGTTTATTTTCACACTAAAGCTTCTTGCTCAGCTAATATGACTGTAATTGGTTTCTTTTCAGCAAAATTCAGTGCATTCATACAATGCTATTTTCTTTAGTTAATTTATCTCACCAAATCCCTTAAAACAAACTGCTAACTCAGCTCACTCATTGCTGAACATGAGTTCCTTCAGCTCATATCTTCAACAGCCTTGCTGAATGTCTCACTAACTTCTAAGCCACTCAGAACTGGTCTCCCACCTGACTGCTTGGAGACTGTTAACTACATACTCTTCTGCTATGGTTTGCATCTCCTGCATGAACTACTTATGGCTCTGTGATGCATGGTTTACAAACTGCTATATTTTTAACTACTTAATTTGTACATTTGGATTTTGAACTGTGAATTTTCTGTACGTGTGAAGAGCTTTACCAATTAACTTGCAGGCATTTCTGTCACCATGGTAATGTCTTTCAAAAACACAGTATGAGACAGATCGGTTTTGGAGGCTAATGGAGTTTTACTTATATCAGGAAAGTTTTACGAGCAAACAGAACAAACATTGATGCTCATGAGACTTCAGCTAAAAGATACTGGGACTTTTTGACTTGGGTTAAATACACATAGTTTGAAGATATTCTTTTTTGCTGAGATTGTGGCTGAACTCAATGTATGAGACAATTGTTACGAAAGACAGAGATTGTTTCGAACTATTAAGAAATAGATTACCTCAGTGTAAGCATTTTAGTGTGAAAGTTCCAGATCAGAAATATCTGGCTGAAATCCTGAAGAGGTTATTTGAAGCTATGAGAGTCTAACTTCAGTTGTATAAAGACACAATTAGAAGAAAATTGGATTATCCAGATTGGGAACTAAATCAAACCCTATGCGAGAAGTTAGTGAGACATTCAGCAAGGCTGTTGAAGATATGAGCTGAAGGAACTCATGTTCAGCAATGAGTGAGCTGAGTTAGCAGTTTGTTTTAAGGGATTTGGTGAGATAAATTAACTAAAGAAAATAACATTGTATGAATGCACTGAATTTTGCTGAAAAGAAACCAATTACAGTCATATTAGCTGAGCAAGAAGCTTTAGTGTGAAAATAAACTTCACTGAACCTTGAGTGTCTGTAAGGGTATTTTGTTATCAGATCTTTCACATTTCCCTTGCCCAGTATATTGTAGTCTGTGTTTTTCTTTTATGTAGGAATCATTTATGTTATTATGTTAGTTTACCATCCATTTTGAAACCTTCAAACTTGTGTAATGTAAAAATATTTTGGTTTATTCTACTTTATCTTCACGTTTTTCACACAATAAACTTCTGTTTATGGTTAAAATCAAATTTGTAGCACTGTGTGTAAATCATCGCCTGATTTATACCAAAACCAAACAAACAATCAAAATAGGATCTATAAGACCAGAAATCAGTCTGAGATCTGACTTGCTCAATAACAACATGAAGTGAGATCACAAAAAAACACCTTGCTTCTCTGTCTGAGCTGTAAACCCAAGTTACCAAACACATTAACAATTATCTTCCCTGTGGCTTGCTGGTCATTTAGCTGAAACTGAATGACTTCTTATAAATGAGGTTTTGAACTCAGCATTCAAAATTACTTTCTGACCTTCTTTTCAAAATACAAAGTCAGATTTTCTCAGAACAAAGAAACAACACGCTATTCTCCTTCACCTTAGAAACCAGGTACTCAAAGGAGAATATATTAAGGACATTCATAACAGTACAACTTATTTTGTATATTATGTGCAATTAAGTACAAGTCTTGCATTGACTGCCCCCTTCTCATAGTTGTCTCCACATCTGCTGCACCTGACCCTTTCCATACTCTTTGTCCTTTCACTTGTTTTGTTAAGTTTAATAACCCCTGCTGAGCCCACCTCCTTTAAGTTTTCCACAATTTTCCATGCAATTGAACTCCACATGCCACTATGCAGTTTAAAGCTTTATCCACAGCCCTAGTTATGCAATTTGCCAGGGCTCTGGACTCAGCATGATTCACATGGAGCCCATCCCATTGGAACAGCTCCCTCCTTCCCCAGTACTGATGCCAATGTCCCATGAATTTGAACACATTTCTTCAACACCAACCTTTGAGCCATATGTTTACCTCTTTAATCATGTTGACCCTGTTCCAACTGCTCATGGCTCGAGTAGTAATTGGAGATTATTACTTTTACGGTTCTGATTTTTAATTTAGCTCGTAGCTGCTCATATTCCCTCAGCAGAACATGTTTCCTCATTCTACCTATTTGGAACATGTCAACTGGATCTTTCCATTTCCCCTCCCACTCCAAGTTCCTCTGCAGCCCAGGTTAGATTTTCTGAACTCAGGCACCAGGCCTTCAGGACTCTCAATCTTTGCCACAGAGAATAATGTCTATTTACTTGACTGTACTATCACCGATTAAAGCTACTTTTCTTGTTTCTTCATCCCATCTTGAGTGGCTCCCTGGGCCATGGTGCTCTGGTCAATTTGTTCATCCTCACTACAGACCCCACTCTCATCCACATAGGGAGCAAGAATCTCAAACCTGTTAGACAAGCTCAGGGCGGAGGCTCCTTCAGCACTACCTCCTGGATCCCTCTACCTACCTCGTTCATAGTCACACCCTCCTGTTTCTGACCACTGACCAAATACGAAGTAGTTAATCAAAGGGGTGTGAAAACACAATGTCCAGGTAACTCTACTCCTCCCTGATGCATTGTGGTGTCCGAAGCTCAGACTCCAGCTCATCAACTCAAAGAATCCCTAGTGTGTGGAAGCACGCCCATTGGATCCACACTGGCCTTCCAAAGAACATCCCACCCAGACCCACTTCCCTATCCAATCCCTGTAACTCTACATTTTGCATGAATGATTCACTTAGCCTGATGATTCACCTAGCCTGCATATCTTTGGACTGTGAGAGGAAACCACAGCACCTGGAAGAAACCCACACAGACACAGAGAGAACACGCAAACTCCAAACAGACAGTTGCCCGAGACTGGAGTCAAACCCAGGTCCCTGTTGCTGTGAGACAGCAGTGCTAACCACTGAGCCACTGTACCACACCAAATCTGAGCCAGAATTCCTCAAACAGCCAACACTTGCTACAGGTGTCGTCACTATGACCCACAATGAGGTCCACCAGCTTCTCCGTCATGCAGGTACAACACATTGCCTGGCCCTGCAACTCTGTTTTATTTACTCAGTTCTTAATTTGATTTTTAAAATGTTCCTAATGGTCTTTTATCTTGTAACCTGTAAATATTTTCCCGATTTACCTTCAATTTGAAAGCTATAATAAATGTAAAAAATAGTCAAATTAATAGCTCGTACCAACCAATGAACTTATGTTTTTCCTGTGATGTCCCTCTTTCTTTTATGTTGGGCCCCAATCCTGGGTTTCAATTTATCCTGGTTAAAAAATAACCTTACAAATTATGAACCAAAAACTACAAACAAAAAGTACCTCTTCCCCTCTGCACCAAATTTCCCAAACAATATACTCAATCGGGCTGTGTCCCTGTCCGGATGTGATCTCTGCTTCCTGACAATGCGAAGCTTACTGATTACATAATATGATTGAAATTTACATTCAGTTTGAGGGAGAGAGGAGTGGATCCAAGACAGTTTTTTTTTGAAATCTAAAAAGCAATTATGATGGCATTATACAGTTAGTGTTAGATAAAGTAATTTGGCAAAAACGGTTAATAGAAAGGTCAATGAGATGCTGTGGCAGATATTTTCAGGGGACATTTCAGAATAAATACATTCCAATTAATACAAAAATTTCCAAGGAATGGACCCACTATCCATGGTTAGCTAAAACAAAAGTTAAAGGTATCATCAAACTTAAAGAAAAGGCATATAATTATGCAAAGTCAGAATATTGGTCAGAATATGAAGAACAGCAAAAGTTGACTAAAATTAGACTATGAGAGAAAGCTCACTACAAATATAGAAGCACATAGTAAAAGCTTCTATCAGTAAAAAGAAAAGAGTTAAAGAAGTGAGCAGTGGTCCATAGAAAGTGAATTTGAAGAACTGGAAAGTAAAGAGATGGTAGCTTAATAAAACTGAGATAACAAGGTGTAGAGCTGGATGAACACAGCAGGCCAAGCAGCTTCAGAGGAGCAGGAAAGCTGACGTTTCAGGCCTAGACCCTTCTTACCCACAGCCTCCAACCTCATCATCCCCAACCCCGCACCGCCCGCTTCTATCAAAAAAAACTCTGCGCTCACAAGCTTAATAAAACAGATGTTTTTCAACAGGCTTCACCATAAACAATACAAGTAACACCCCAGAAGCAGCTACAAATCAGGAAGTGAAATGGAGAGAGGTATTCAGGAAAATCACAATCACCACAGAAGTGTTCAGGGTTAGCAAG
>NC_063366.1:24718714-24750679 GCF_021869965.1 Rhincodon typus | reverse complement strand
CTGATGCTGCCTGGCCTGCTGTGTTTCTCCAGCTCCACACAGTGTTGTCACCAGAGAGGTGTTACTGAGTAAATCATCAGAGCTGTGGACAAACGTGCGCTAATTCCTGAAGAACCTCATCATTGAGTCTTAAAAGAAGTGACTAGTATTAGTTTTGATTTCCCAAGATTCTCTTAATAGAAACAAAGGAATTAGAAAACATGAACTGGAGTGGACCAGTTGGCCCTGCAAGCCTGTTGTACATTTAAAATGATCATGGATGATTATAGAACATAGAACAGTACAGCACAGTACAGGCCTTTCGGCCCACGATTTTGTGCCGACGTATTATCCTACTAAGGTCAATCTAAACTGCATACCCTGCATTTTACTATCCTCCATGTGCCTATCAAAGAGTCGCTTAAGAGTCTCTAAAGTACCTGACTCCACTACCACTGCCGGCAGCGAATTCCACACACCCACCACTCTCTGTGTGAAGAACCTACCTCTGACATGTCCCCTATACCATCCTCCAATCACCTTAAAATTATGCCCCCTTGTAATAGTCATTTCCGCCCTGGGAAAAAGTCTCTGACTATCCACTCTATCTATGCCTCTCATCATCTTGTAAACCTCTGTCAAGGCACCTCTCATTTTTCTTCGCTCCAATGAAAAAAGCCCTAGCTTCCTCAACCTTTCCTCATAATACCTGCCCTCCAGTCCAGGCAGCATCCTGGTAAATCTCCTCTGCACCCTCTCTAAAGCTTCCACATCTTTCCTATAATGAAGTGACCAGATAGTCCAATATTGTCTAACTTAGTCCCTGCTCCTGCTTTCTCCCAATATACTTCAGCCTTAATTCCTTCTTGAAGACATTCAGTGCTTTGCCCTCAAACACTTTCTGGTCAAGAGAATTCCACAGGCTCACCACTCTCTGGGTGAAGAAAATTCTCATCCTAAATGGTGTACCCTGTACCCTTAGACTGTGGCCCTTATTGTGGACTCCTTGGTCATCAGGAACACCCTTCCTACATTTACCATGTCTAGTCTGGTTAGAATTTTATAGGTTTCTTAAGAACCCTCCTCATTCTTCTCAACTCCAAATATATTCCTCACCAATCCATCTCTCTTCACACATCAGTCCTGATCAGTGATAGCAGGTATAACACCATAATTCAGAAAGGGAGGGAGGCAGAAAACAGGAAACTAAAGGTCAGTTAGCTTAACACGAGACATAGGGAAACATTAGAACCTGTTATTTAAATTGTAGTAGGGCATTTGGATGAATTCAAGTAATTAAACAGTCAGGATAGTTTTATGAACAGGAAACCATGTTTAACTAATCCACTGGAGTTCACTGAGAAAGAAACACATGCTGTAGATAAAGGGAAACCATTACATATACTGCACTTAGATTTCTAGCAGGTATTTGTTAAAGTGCTACATCAAACATTATTGTGGAAAATACAAGCTTAGGATGTAGGGGGCAATATATTGGCTCGAATAAAAGTTCCTGACTACCAGGAAGCAGAGAGTAGGCATAAATGAGTCTTTTCAGTAGTAATGCGGTTGATTTTTAACTAACTTCCATAATGATCCAGCATTCACTTCAAGGGTAATTATGAATGGGCAACAAATCCTGGCCTTATAAATAACACTCACATCCCTAGAAAGATCAAAGAACAGCAATGCAACAAATGGTGCTCAACTGCTTATAATGCTGAGTTTACTGAGCTCGGAGATTGAAAGGGATCTGGTTGTCCTGGTGCAAGAAGCACAAATGGCTAGACTGTATGCAATTAAGAACATTAATGGAATGTTACAATATTTTGCAAAGTGAATTGAATATAAATGTTTGTGAAATTATGCTTCAGTTCTACGGGGTATTGGTGAGCCCGCATGTTTACAATACTTGTCACCTTATTGAAGAAAGTATCTAAATGTGTTGGAAGCAGATCAGAGTAGATTTACTAGACTAATAACTGGAATAAGCACATTGCCTTATGAGGAATGATTGGACAGGCTAGGCTTATATCCACTGAATTTTCTCCTGAGGTGAAAAAGGCAACTTGATTGAAACTTCCAGGATCCTGAAGGTTAGATGTGGGGAGAATGAATGATCTTACGGGAGAGTCTAGAACTAGGAGTGGCATTTTAAAAATAAGTGATCATTCATTTAAAACAGATAAAGTGATTTTTTTTTCTCACACAGGGTTGTGTAGCTTTGGTACTCTCTCACTGAAAAGGTAGTGGAAGCAGACAGCTTGATTATTTATACGGCAGAGGTAGATGGATTATTTGTTAAGCAAGGGAATGTAAGAATAGGTGGGTTTGTGGATGTGAGATCAGGCAACATCATATGAAATAGGGGATCAGGGTCAAGTGATTGAATGCCTATTTCTGCTCCTGTTTATCTGCTTAAATGGTTTATGATTGTTTTAATTTAATCAGGAGTCAGATTAGAGTTGATCAGGAAGAAACTGTTTCCAGTGACAGAAGAGTCTGGAACCAGGGGATGTAAATTTAAGGCATTTAGCGAAGGTTATTAAGATCTAGAATGCACTACCTTGGGTGGGCAGAGGTTCAGTTACACTTTTGCCAAAGAAATTTGACAGGCAACTGAACAGAAAAATGCAGAACTCCAGACAAGGGGGAATCTGACTACCTGCGTAGCTCCTTCACAGAACAGCAGCATTAACGGGTATAATTCTGTACTGTAACTATTCATGATTCTCTGATCACGTTAGGGACTACACTTTAAAAATATTACATTGACAGTAAAGCATTTTACTTGTGAAAGTTGTGTATTAATTCCTTTGTTCAATTTCTAAGAGCATTTCATAGCCAACGGAAACAGGACTGTTACATCCATCAACTTGAACTGAACTCAAAATCTGTTCCCAGTGACAAACAGACACTATATTGCCCAATTGTATTCCTGGTCCCGACGGTGAAACACAATCTAGGTCATTCTCTACAACCTGAGCTGATCTCGTTTATGCAGATCCTAATGTAAATAAACAACACAATGTCTGGAGATCTACAGTTACCCACAATCCCCCATAAGTGCAGTCCACCAAAAACTGTTCACCAAACCATACAGCTTGGCTTTTATTTCTTGAAGCTTGTTAAGGCAGACCACTCCCACCCAGTGGAAATGCTGTATTCGTAGCTTTAAAAACACAGAGGTACATCAGTTTTACCTTGTGACTCACTCAGATGGTGCTGTGAAAACGCAAATGCAAGGACAAAATAAACCTTCATGTCACTGCGGACACCCAGTTGATTCAATGTCAGGTCAAAAATCACATCAACAGTAATCTCGAGGAACAGGCACAGATTGCAGAGACGGTATCCTGTCAGAGACGACTCGTCACAATCCCAATCACTTTATTCAACAATTCTGCTGGATCTGACAATGATCACACTTTAACCCAGAGAGGGAGAGTCTGCAGACAGCACCAGAACCCGAAGAGAGAAGCAAGTGGATTATTCATAGATAGAGAGGCATCCCTATCAGTCATACAGCAGAGAGACAGCATCTCTATCATTCACACATAGCACAGCGACAGACAGAGAACAAGAATGAATGAGACCATGTATATATCTCACAAAAATGCTCAAAGAAAGAGTGAGATAGAGAGAGTGAGACCATTTAGCCCAGAAAAAACCATCAAGAGACAGAAACAGACCATGTAAATCACTCACATACACAAAAAGAGGGTGAGAAAGACAGGGAGAGGGAGACAGTGTGTGTCAAAATAAAAATTGTTGCTTCATACATCACCACAGGAGACGTCTGAGATTTGGACACAGCTATTACAACAGAATTGGAAGGACAGGAAAAAAAAACTGATGTTCCAGTAACATAGAATCCCTACAGTGTGGAAACAGGCCCAACAAGTCCACAGTGACCCTCAGAGCATCCCACCCAGACCCAGCCCCTATAACCCACCTAATCTACACGTCCCTGAACACTATGGGCAATTTAGCATGGCCAATCCACCCAGCCTGTACATCTTTGGACTGTGGGAGGAAACTGGAGCACCTGGAGGAAACCTACTTAGACACGGGGAGAATATGCAAACTCCACACAGACAGTTGCTCGAGGGTGGAATCAAACCCCAGTTCCTGGCGCTGTGAGGCAGCAGTGCTAACCACTGAGCCACCATGCCACCTTTAGTAAACATGAAACAGCAGCAGGATATCAGACATTTAAACATTTCATGTAACCAACCTAGACCTGAAACCAGATCAAGCAAAACAATCTTAGTGCATTTTTGAGAGATTTACCTAACAATCCCAGAGGTAGGGCAGAGCTTCTCCATCTCATTTAATGCTTATCTATTGCATGTGGGAACTTCAAAATCTTTTTCAATTCCTCAAAGGACATGTGCAAGAATTATCATCAGCGAGAGGAGGTCAAACTTCAGGTTCCATAGTTTCAGCAGCAGCAGCTGTTGATATTTCACTGCATCAGGAAGCTGAGAACTACAGGCACATCAAGCTTCTGCAGGTAGTGACCCTACCGTTTCAGAGAGTGTAAAAACAGAAAGGGGATAGTCAGGCAGTAAGGAGGAACAGGCAAGGAGTGCAGGAACACCCCCACCCCACCCCCCTAAAAAACAGTTTGCTGTGAAAACACTTGAGACTGATGGTTTCTATGGAAGTACAGCCAGAGCTATAGTTTCATGGCTGGTTGGGATGTACAGAGTGGAGAGGTGAATGTTCAGAACAGTAATAGTCATTGAAGATTCCATGGTTAGGGTGACAGATGAGTGTTTCTGTAGCCGCACACATAAATCTAGGAATGGTATGTGACTTACCAGGTTGTCTGGAAAAACCCATCTGGTTCATGAATGTCCTCAGGGAAGGAAATTTCATCAGACAATAGATTTATGGTCATCATTAGACTGATTCCAGATTTTTTTTTTATGGAATTCAGATTCCAGCAACTGCCATGGTGGGGTTCCAACCTGGGTCGCCAGAAAATTAATAAGATGCTGGAAAAGCTCAGCAAGTCTGGCAGCATCTGTGAAGAAAAATCAGAGTTAACGTTTCGGGTCTGGTGACAGCTTTTTTCCTTTGGTTTCCTTTCTTTAAAGCACCACCAAGGCATATTTTCTAATCAACCAGTTCTGAAATGATATGACACATTTCTGGAGCAGATGAGACTTGAATTCAGACTTTGTGGATCAGAGGTAGGGACACGACCAACATATGAGCTCACTACCATTGAGTCACGATACAAAGATGGATGGGCATCACTTGCTCTCAGCCTACCTGTTCTTATTTACCGTTAAAGGGGCCTGTATTTTAACAGTGAATCTGGGTGAGGTATTTCAATACCCATCACCAAGAGGAGTTCGGCAGCACCGCTCCTGACAGAGTGTCACAGAGTCATCCTACCATGACAATAATAGCAAGACTGACCAACACACAATCCTCGTGAAGACAATGTTCTGTCTCACACTTTCCCACATTGTATTCCATCTGCCACTTCTTTGCCCACTCTCCTAGCTTATCTAAATCCTTCTGCAGCCTCCCCACTTCCTCAGCACTACCTGTCCCTTCAACTATCTCTGTATCATCAACAAATTCAGTAAAAAATGTCTTCAGTTCCTTCATCCAGATTGATAGTACATAATGTGAATAGTTGTGGTCCCAAAACTGACCCCTACAGAACTCTACTAGTTATTGGCTGCTATGCTGAAGAAAGCTCCTTTATCCCAGTCTCTGCCTTCTGCCAGTCAGCCAATCCTCTAGCCATGCCAGTTCCATGACCCTAACATCATCGGCTCTTATCTTATTTCACAGTGTCCTGTATGGCACCTTGTCAAAGGCCTTCTGGAAATCCAAATTGATCACATCAACTGGCTCCACTTTACCCAAGTTGCTTGTTACGTCCTCAAAGAAATCAAACAAACTTGTCAGGCATGACCTCCCTTGATGAAGCAGTGCTGACTTATTCCTATTTTGCCATGCACTCCGCAATTTCATCCTCAATAATGCATTCTAAAAACTTACCAATGACTGTGGTCAGGCTATAATATCCTGTCTTCTGCCTCCCTCCCTTCTTAAACAGAGGTGTCACATTAGCTATTTTCCAGTTGGAGGAGGTTACCCTGATGATGTTACCCAGCAGGGCAATGAAACGTCTGCGAACTAACGAACCAGCTCGGCGAGCGAACCAACCACAGCATCCACAACCCGAGCTACAAATCTACTCAAGAACCCTATTTTCCAGTTCTCTGGAACCCTGCCTGACCACAGTGATTTCTGAAAGAGCAACACTAATGGCTCCATATTCTCCTCAGCTATCTCCTACAGAGCTCTGGAGTATAGTTCATCTAGTCCAGGTGATTTATTCGCCTTCAGACCTTTCAACCAATCTGAAACCCATCTAACCCATCTAACCTAAACTATTCCATTATCATCCATATGTTTATCCAATGACCATTTAAATGCCCTTAAAGTGGGCGAGTCTACTATTTTTGCAGGCAGGGCATTCCACGCCCTTACTACTCTCCGAGTAAAGAACCTACCTCTGACATCTGTCTTATATCTATCACCCCTCAATTTAAAGCTATGTCCCCTCGTGCTAGCCATCACCATCCGAGGAAAAAGGCTCCCACTGTCCACCCTATCTAATCCTCTGATCATCTTGTATGTCTCTATCAAGTCACCTCTTAACCTTCTTCTCTCTAACGAAAACAGCCTCAAAACCCTCAGCCTTTCCTCATAAGACCTTCCCTCCATACCAGGCAACATCCTGGTAAATCTCCTCTGCACCCTTTCCAATGCTTCCACATCCTTCCCATAATGCGGTGACCAGAACTGTACGCAATACTCCAAGTGCGGCCGCACCAGAGTTTTGTACAGCTGCAACATGACCTCATGGCTCCGAAACTCAATCCCTCTACCAATAAAACCTAACATACTGTACGCCTTCTTAACAACGCTATCAACCTGGGCGGCAACTTTCAGTGATCTATGCACATGGACACCGAGATCTTTCTGCTCATCCACACTACCAAGAATCTTACCATTAGCCCAGTACTCTGTATTCCTGTTACTCCTTCCAAAGTGAATCACCTCACACTTTTCCGCATTAAACTCCATTTGCCACCTCTCAACCCAGCTCTGCAGCTTATCTATGTCCCTCTGTAACCTGCAACATCCTTCCGCACTATCCACAACTCCACCGACTTTGGTGTCATCCGCAAATTTACTAACCCATCCTTCTACACCCTCATCCAGGTCATTTATAAAAATGACAAACAGCAGTGGCCCCAAAACAGATCCTTGAGGTACACCACTAGTAACTGAACTCCAGGATGAACATTTCCCATCAACCACCACCCTCTGTCTTCTTACAGTTAGCCAATTTCTGATCCAAACCGCTAAATCACCCTCAATCCCATGCCTCTGTATTTTCTGCAATATCCTACCATGGGGAACCTTATCAAACGCTTTACTGAAATCCAAATACACCACATCAACCGCTTTACCCTCATCCACCTGTTTGGTCACCTTCTCGAAGAACTCAATAAGGTTTGTGAGGCACGACCTACCCTTCACAAAACCGTGTTGACTATCCCTAATCAAATTATTCCTTTCTAGATGATTATAAATCCTATCTCTTATAATCCTTCCAACACTTTACCCACAACCGAAGTAAGGCTCACTGGTCTATAATTACCAGGGTTGTCTCTACTCCCCTTCTTGAACAAGGGGACAACATTTGCTAGTCTCCAGTCTTCTGGCACTATTCCTGAAGACAATGACGACATAAAGATCAAAGCCAAAGGCTCTGCAATCTCCTCTCTAGCTTCCCAGAGAATCCTAGGATAAATCCCATCCGGCCCAGGGGACTTATCTATTTTCACACCTTCCAGAATTGCTAACACCTCCTCCTTATGAACCTCAATCCCGTCTAGTCTAATAGACTGTATCTCAGTATTCTCCTCGACTACATTGTCTTTTTCCTGCGTGAATACTGACGAAAAATATTCATTTAGCACCTCTCCTATCTCTTCGGACTCCACGCACAACTTCCCACTACTGTCCTTGACGGGCCCCAATCTTACTCTAGTCATTCTTTTATTCCTGACATACCTATAGAAAGCTTTAGAGTTTTCCTTGATCCTACCTGCTAAAGACTTCTCATGTCCATTCCTGGCTCTTCTTAGCTCTCTCTTTAGGTCCTTCCTGGCTAACTTGTAACTCTCAAGCGCCCTCACTGAGCCATCACGCCTCATCTCTACATAAGCCTCCTTCTTCATCTTGACAAGAGATTCAACTTCTTTAGTAAACCACGGTTCCCTCGCTCGACCACTTCCTCCCTGCCTGACAGGTACATACTTCTCAAGGACACGCAGTAGCTATTCCTTGAACAAGCTCCACATTTCAATTGCAGTTTCCTTCTCCATCCTATGCAGCCTAAATCTTGCCTCATCACCTCATAATTGCCTTTCCCCCAGCTATAACTCTTGCCCTGCTTTATATACCGATCCCTTTCCATCGCTAAAGTATGGTGCTAGCGTCTCCCACAGTGAAAACTAATGCAAAGGATCTATTTTCTTTGTTCACCATTTGTACTTCTTCAGCCTCATTTTCCAGTGGTCCAATGTCCACTATTGCCTCTCTCTTACCTTTTCTATATCTACAAAAGGCTCTTGCAATCTCCTTTTAAATTACTAGCTGGCTTACCCTAATATTTCATCTTCTTCACCACCGCACCGCCCCCCTCGACCCGGGGTTTTGAAGTTATCCTCGGCTGGACTATAAAGGTTTCCCAAACCTCTGGGATTCCCACTAATCTTCACCACATCAAACATAAAACATAAAAAATAAGAGCTGGAGTAGGATGTCTGGTCTGTCAAGCTTGCTCTGCCATTCAATAAGATCAAGGCTGATCTTTCTGTGGACTCAGCTCCACTTACCCACCCACTCACCATAACCCTTAATTCCTTTACTGTTCAAAAATCTATCAAACTTCACCTTAAAAACATTCAACATAGCCTCAACTGCTTCACTGGCAAGGAGTTCTACAGATTCACAACCCTTTGGGAGAAGAAGTTCCTCCTCAAATCAGTTCTAAATGTGCTCCTCCTTATTGTGAGGCTATGCCGCCTTGTTCTAGTTTCACCTGCTAGTGGTAACAAACCCCCACCCCCACCCCACTTCTATCTTATCTACTCCCTTCATAATTTCGTATGTTTCTATAAGATGCCTCCCATTCTTCTAAATTCCAATCAGTATAGCCCCAGCCTAATCAAGCTTTTTTCATAAGCCAACCCTCTCAACTCCAGAATCAACCTAGTGAACCTTCTCTGCACTCCCAGTGCCAGTACATCCTTTCTCAAGTAAGGATACCAGAACTGTACACAGTACTCCATGTGTGTCCTCACCAGCACCTCTTACAGCTACAGCATAACCTCCCTGTTTTTGAACTCCATCTCTCCAGCAATGAAGGAGAATATTCCATTTGCCTTCTTAATTACCTGCTGCAAATAGGGGAGGCGATGGCCTGGTGGCATTATCGCTGGACTGTTAACCCAGGAAACCAGATAATGTTCTAGGGACCTGGTTTTTGAGTCCCGCCACAGCAGATGGTGGAATTTGAATTCAATTTTAAAAAAGCTGAAATTAAGAGTCTAATGATAACCATGAATCCATTGTTGTGTGTTGGGGGAAAATCCATCTAGTTCACTAATGTCCTTTAGGGGAGAAAACTGCGATCCTTAACTGGTCTGGCCTACATGTGACTCTAGACCCACAGCAACGTGATTGACTCGTAACTGCCCTCTGGGCAATTAGGCATGGGCAATAAATGCTGACTGGCCAGCAACACCCAATTCCCCTGAATGAATAAAGAAACCAACTTTTTGTAATTCATGCACAAGAACACATAAGTCCCTTTGCACAGCAGCATGCTGCAATTTTTCGCCACTTAAATAATAGTTCATTTTGCTGTTATTCCTACCAAAGTGGATGACCTCACATTTACCAACATTGTACTCCATCTGCTAAAGCCTTGCTCACTCACTTAACCTATCTATATCCCTCAGCACACTTTCAGCGTCCTCTGTACACTTTGTTCGACAACTCATTTTAGTGTCACCTTTGATTTGATTTATTGTTGTCACATGTACTAAGTACAGTGAAAGGCTTCGTTTTGTGAGCAGTACAGGTAAATCATAGCAGATCATTTGTGAATTTTGACACATTACACGCGGTCCCCAACATAAAACCATCTACGTAAATTGTAAACAATTGCCATCCCAATACTGATCCCTGAGGCACACCACTAGCCACTGATGGCCAACCAGAAAATATCCATCTTTGCTTTCTGTTAGTTAACCAATCCACTATCTAAGCTAATACATTACCCATAGTGCTGTGAACCTTTACCTTATTGTTTGTTTCTTCTTTTGCTTTTATGCTGTTCCTGACTTCCCTTGTCAACCTCATCCTCCTCTGAGTATGTTTCTTCTTACTTGGGATGAATTTCTGCTGTGCCTCCCAAATTACCCCCAGAAAATCCTGCCATTGCTGCTCCATTGTATTCCCTGCGAGGCTCCCCTTCCAATCACCTCTGGCCAGTTCCTCCCGCATGTCTTTATTCAATTGTAATACCATTAATCTGATTCCAGCTTCTCCCTCTCAAATTGTAAGGTGAATTCTATCATTTTATGCTAACTGCCCCCGAAGAGTTCCTTCACTTTTATCTCCCCAAAGAAGTCCACCAAAAATTTTATTTAGGGTACTTTTTTTTCTAATCAACTTGTTCAGAGATGTTATTTCACACTTCTGGAGCATGTGGGACATGAACCCAGGCCTCCTAGTCAAGGGGTAGAGACACTACCATTGTGTCACAAAAGTACCCCTCAAGTCTGCCTTATGACATATCACTGAATCCAAAATTGTCTGTTCCCTTTTAGGACCTGCCACAAGCTGCTCCAAAAAAAACATCTCGTAGACATTCTACAAATTCATTTTCTTAGGATCTGCTACCAAACTGAATCCCCAATGTCCACTTGCATATTGAAGTCTTTGACGATTATTGTAATAATGCCTTTCTTACATGCCTTTTCTAACTCCTGATTTACTTTCCGCCCTACATATTGACTACTGCTAGGAGGCCTCCACACAATAGTCATCAAGGTATTTTTTCTGTTGTTGTTCTTCAACTATACCCACACATAATCTACACCCTCTGAATGTGTATCACATTTTGCTAGCAATTTAGTCTCATTTCTTACTAAAAGGGCAAACCGGCCCCCTGTGCCCATCTACCTGTCCTTTCAATCTAATGCATATCCTTAAATATTTGGCTCCCAAACCCGATTGCCTTGCAGCCACCTCTGATACCCACAACGTCAAACCTGCCAATTTCAATCTGCACCATAAGCTCATTTACTTTGTTTTGTATGTTGCGTGCATCCTCAGCCCTGCGTTGACTGCACCGCTTCTCATAGTTGTCCCCTAATGTACTGTGCCTGAAGTTAGATTCCTGGCCCTTTCCATACACTCTGTCCTATTACTTGTCCTGTTAACTTTAATAGCCTCTGCTGAACACTCTCTCCCCTTTAACATTTTCCATAATATCCCTTGTTACAACTACATTCCTCTTTTCTCCCCCTCTTGAATGGCTGCCTGTACCATGATGCTTTGGTCAGTTTGCTCACTCTCCCTACAGCCCCGACTCTCATCCAGGGAGCAAGAATCTCAAACTTGTTACACAAGCTCAAAGGCTGAGGCCCCTTCAGCACCATATCCTGGATCCCTCTACCTGTCTCACTTGTAGGCACACCTGTCCTGACCACTGACCAAATACAATGTAGTTAATCAAATAACTTTAAGAGGTTTATATTTTAAAGAAAGCTTTAAGACAGAGGTATCAAGATGTCTATTGAAAATTCATAAACAGCATGTGAGGCCTTGGAGTGTAAATTGAAATGAAAGAAGAAATCCAAATAGGTGTGGTCAAACTGTCACAGAAACAGGATTTTTAGTTTCTTAGTTTTCCAGTAGCAGTTATTGCTGGGTCTGTTGCTGAAGTACATCTCTCCCCACTACACTCTCTCAGAGTTCTTCCTGGGCTGCTAGAGTTGCATGTGAGATAGTCTGTTATCTGAATTTGCCTTTTGCCAAGGGGGTGTTGATGGGAACAATTACTATATTCAAACAGTTACTGTTTAGTAACTAACTAATTTATTATTCTGTTAAGTTTTCTAGTAGTTACAGCTAAGCCAATTCTTTATTTTATTTGTTTCTTTGGTTGTATTTTAACTAGAATGCATGAATAAAGCGTGTTTTGCTTCCAATCTAATAGTCTGGCCAATTAAATTGCAGCAGGAACACATGTTGCACATACCTTCAAAATAAGAAAGTTAAGGTCTAGGCTACCTTCTTAATATATTTTGAGGGAGTTTAGTCTGGTCTATGATAAAGGGGTGTGACTGCCTCCTGAAACACAGAGTCCAGGGAACTTTTCCCCTCCCTGATATGTCACAGTGTTTGTTTTCCTCAAACAACCAACATTTGCTAAAGATGAGGCCTACCAGCGTCCACATCATGCAAATACACCACACTTTCTGGCCCTGCAACCCTATTTTATTTACTCAGTTCTTAATCTGATTTTTTAGAAAAAGTTTCCTACTGGTCTTTTACTTTGTAATCTGTAAATACTTCCCCTATTCACCTTCAATTTGAAAGTAACCTGTAATAAATAGTCAAATTAATAGCTATTACCAATCAATGAACTTACAGTTTTCCAGTGATGTAATTCTTTCTTTTGTGCTGGACCCCTGATCCTGGGCTTCAATTTATCCTGGTTAAAACAAACTTACAAAATATGAGCCAAAATAAGCAAGCAAAAAGCACCTCTTCCTCTCTGCACCAAATTGTCACACTGCCTCCAAATTCCCCAAACTACATATTTACTTGAGTTGTCTCTCACTCTGGATGTGGTCTATCCTCCCTGACCATGCCAAGGATATACTACAGGAGTGTTTTACAGAAGAGGCACTTGTCTTAGTTCACAATATGGTTTATTTCATGATAGCAGAAGGTATATATACTTTGATTAGGATGGCATAATGACAAAGGACTCTAGAAAGTTGTACTTAATATGTCTGCTCCCAATGAAGGCTAGTGTATAGCTCAACCGTCTCCACACAAAGACAGTGACAACATCAGATTGGGTAGAGCTCAGTGTCACAGTACATAGAAACAGAGAAGAGAGGAGCAGGAGGAGTCCATTCGGCCCTTTAAGCCTGCTCCGCCGTTCATCACAAACATGGCTGATCGTCCAACTCAACAGCCTAATCCTGCTTTCTCCCCATAACCTTGGATCTCATTCACCCCAATTCTATATCTAGCCGCCTCTTGAATACATTCAATGTTTTGGCATCAACTACTTCCTGTGGTAATGAATTCCACAGGCTTACCACTCTTTTGGGTGAAGAAATATCTCCTCATCTCCGTCCCAAATGGTCTACCCCAAATCTTTAGACTGTAACTTCTGGCTCTGGATACATCCACCATCGGACACATCTTCCCTGCATCTACTCTGACTAGTCCTGTTAGAATTTTATGTCTCGATAAGATCCCCCCTCATTTATCCGAATTCCAGCGAAAACAATCCTAACCTAGTCCATCTCTCCTCACATGTCAGTCCTGCCATCCCTGGAATCAGCCTGGTAAACCTTCGCTGCGCTCCCTTCAGAACAAGAACATCCTTCCTCAGAAAAGAAGACCAAAATTTCACACAATGTGACACACAAAGCCATGTATAACTGCAACAACACAGCCCTGCTCCTGTACTTGAAACTCGCAATGAAGGCCAAAATACCATTTGCTTTCTTTACCTGCCTCTGCACCTGCATGCTTCCCTTCAGTGACTGGTGCACAAGGACACCCAGGTCCCACTGCACACTCCCCTCTCCCAATTTACAGCCATTCAGATAGTAATCTGCCTTCTTGTTTTTGCTTCCAAAGTGAATAACCTCACGTTTATCCAAATTATACTGCATCTGCCATTTGCCCACTCACCCAACCTGACCAGATCATGCTGAAGGATCTCTGCATCCTCATTACAGTTCACCCTCCCACCCAACTTGGTATCATCTGCAAACTTTGAGATGTTACATTTTGTTCCCTCATTCAAATCATTAATATATATTGTGAATAGCTGGGGTCTCAGCACCGAACCCTGTGGCACTCCACTAGTTACTGCCTGCCAATTTGAAAAGGACCCATTAATTCCTATTCTTTGTTTCCTCTCTGCCAACCAGTTTCCTGTCCATCTCAATACACTTCCCCCAATTCCATGCGCTTTAATCTTGCACAGTAATCTCTTATGTGGGACTTTGTCAAATGTTTTCTGAAAGTTCAAATACACCAGACGAACTGCCTCCCCCTTGTCCATTCTACTAGCTACATCTTCATAGAATTCCAATAGATTTGTCAAACATGATTTCCCCTTCATAAATCCATGCTGATGCCGTCTGATCCTGTCACTGCTTTCTCAACGCTCCACTATAAAGTCCTTGATAATGGATTCGAGAATATTCCCCACTACCGATGTTAGGCTTACTGGTCTTTAATTTTCTCTTTTCTCTCTCCCTCCCTTTTTGAATATTGGAGTGACATTAGCTACCTTCCAATCTACAGAGTCGATAGAATCGTTGGAGGATGACCACCAATGCATTCACTATTTCTACAGCCACTTCCTTAAGTACTCTGGGATGTAGATTCAGGCCCTGGGGATGTATCCAACATCAATCCCATCAATTTTCCCAGCACCATTTTTCTACTAATATTGATCTCCCTCAATTCTTCCCTCTTACTAAGTCTTGCATTCTCCAACACTTCTGGTATCTGATTTGTGTCCCCTTTTCTGAAAATAGAACCAAAGTATGTATTCAGTTGCTCAGCCACTCTTTTGTCCCTTATTATACATCCCCCCATTTCTGTCTGTAGGGGACCTACGTTTGTCTTCACCAACCTCTTTCTCTTCACGTACCTATAGAAACTCTTCGTGTCAGTCTTTACGTTCCCTGCCAACTTACTTTTGTACTGTATTTTCCCCTTCTTAATCAATCCTCTTATCCTTCGGTGCTGAATTTTAAACTGCACCCAACTCTCAGACATATTACTTTTCTTGGCCAATCTGTATGCTTCTTCCTTGGATTGGATACTATCTCTAATTTTCTTTGTAAGCCATGGATTGGCCCGCTTACTCATTTTGTTTTTGTGCCAGACAGGAATAAACAGTTGTTGGAGTCCCCCCATGCATTCTTTGAATGTTTGCCATTGCCTATCCACTGTGATCCCTTTAAGTAACTCTCCCAATCTATCAAGGGCAACTCATGCCTCTTATCTTCATAGTTTCCTTTATTAAGATTCAGCACCCTAGTCTCTGAATCAACTACCTCACTCTTCATCTTGATAAAAAAATTGTCATATTATGGTTGCTCTTCCCCAAGGAGTCTCGCACAGCTGGATTAGCAATGATTCCCTTTTCATTACACCGTACCCAGTCTCTTTAAGCAGTAATGCCACTCTACCCACCTTGTCCTTTTTGCCTGTCCTTCCTCAATACTGAAGATGGGACATTCAGTTCCCATCCCTGGTACCCTGCAGCCATGTCTCCTTAATCCCAATTATGTCATACCTGTTTACATCTATCCGTGCGTTTAGTTCAGCCACTGTATTAAAAAAGCTCTGCACATTAAGGCACAAAGTCTTTAAGCTTGTCTTTTTAATATTGTTGGTCTTCTCCGTACTTTTCCTCAATAGCCCTGCTTGAATCTTGTCCTTCGTTTCTCTGCCTATCACTTTTCTTATTCCCTTTTCGACCTTTTGTTTTTGTCCTTGTTGCCTTCTTCTCTGACTCTTTACACAGGTTCCCATCCCCCTGCTATATTAGTTTAAACCCTCGTCAACAGGTCTAGCAAACACTCCCCCAGGGCATCAGTCCCAGTCCTGCCCAGGTATAACCCGTCCAATTTGTACAGGTCCCACCTCCGCCAGAACCGGTCCCAATGCCCCAAGGGTCTGAAAGCCTCCCCACCTACACCATCTTTTCAGCCACACAGTCAACCGATATATCCTTTCATTTCAACTCTGAGTAGCACGTGGCACTGGTACATTTGAGGTCCGATTTCTTAACTTTCTTCCTAGCCCCATGTATTCTGTTTTTAGGACTTCATCCCATTTTATACCTGTGTTATTTGTACCGATGTGTACCATGACCACTGGCTGTTCACCTTCCCCCTCCACAATGTCCTGTACCTGCTCCAAGACATCATTGACCCTAGCACCAGGGAGGCAACACACCATCCTGGAGTCTAATTTGCGGCCACAGAAAAGCCTGTCTATTCTCTTACAATTGATTCCCCTATAACTATTGCTCTGACATATTTTTTACCCCTCCCCTCTGAGCAGAACCAACCATGGTGCAGTGAGTTTGGCTGCTGATGCTTTCCCCTAATAAGTCATTCCTCTCAACAGTATATTCCCCTCAAAACAGTGTATCTGTTTTGCAGAGGAATGACCACAGGAGACCATAGGCACTACCTGCCTATCTCTTACTGTGTGGTGGTCACCCATTCCTTTCCTGCCTGCAGAGTCTGAGCCTGCGGTGTGACCACCTCTCTATACATGCTATCCACGATACTCTCTGCCTCGCTGATGCCCCACAGTGTCCCCAGCCACTGCTCCAGCTTCGAAACTCAAGCTTCCAGGAGCTGTAGCTGGAGACACTTCTTGCACACATGCTGACCCAGGGGGACTGGAACTGTCCTCAGCCTACCACATGGAGCAAAAGGAGCAAACCAAGACTTTGCGCTCTCCTGCCATGGTTTACCTCTTCAAATTCTAACCTGGAGAGTACTTTGATTCAGATTAAACCAAATCCAGTTATCTGTGGCCCTCCTTTCCTGGTCCGTGTATTACCCTAAAAGATTAGAAGCCAAAAAGAGTACTATAAGTATTAGAAGTTGCAAAGACTTGTATACCTTACCTGCTACTCACTAACCAGCCCTCTCCCTTGTAGTCACCTGCAGCAGGTCAAGACCACTCACTTTCTCTTGCTTGTGGTCCTCACATTGACTTGTTTCTTTAGTTGGAGGAGAGAGGGAAACAATGAAGTTGTGTTTGGGGTATAACTGTCCTTTGACAACACTCCCTCTACAAACCCCTGTTTATTTGCACCAATGCAAATCTTCACCCCAACCATCAATAAGCATCATCACAGCCCTCTGCTGGACACTTGTCCTCACTTGAACTCGGATGTTATCTTGCTGAGGTCCTCCTTTTGGTAGTGGTGAGTGCGCTGATGCAAATCATTGCCCCGACTATCAATCAACATCTTCACAGCCCTCTGCTGTCTGAATCAATACCTAATACAACCGGCTGGATAGGAACTTGTAATGAAGGAGAGTCCAGTTGCCCAAGCCCAATTCAGTCCCAATGACATACGTAAGACTGGAAAGAAGTTCTTCTTAGGGGCTAACTATGCCTAAACTAAGTTAAAAAGTAGAACCTCACAGGCAATAACCTCTGAATTATAACCTAAGCTACAAGAAAATTAGTATAGAGTGATTAAGACTAGAGTGTTAAAAGCATGGGTGGTGTTGGAGAAATTGGTCTCACTTCATGGGATATTGGTACTAGTACTGGAGAATTTGGGGACTGTACCTTTGGGGCAATCTTCAATGTAAACAGTCCAAGACAAATGTTCTGGCAAATTGTATCGCTCAGGCAGTACAGAGAGCTTTAAGGTAAGTAGTGGTGGCGAGGGATCATGTGAGTTAAGGTGTGACAAATTCAAATGAGGGATGCGAAAAGACAGCAAAGTAGCTATAAGGATAACAATTACAGTTTCCAAGTGTAAGTCTATTCCTGGAGATTTCATTAAATAAGATTTGCCATGTTCTAGTCATTACAGAACTGATACATTGGAACAGAGAAGATTCGAGCAGGGTGGTCTATTTGGCCATTCATGCCTGCTCTACCATTCAATACAATCATGGCTGATTGTCTGGCTCAGTGTCCTGTTCCTGCTATCTCACCATACCCTTTGATCCCTTTAACCCCAAGAACTATCGCTAATTCATTCTTGAAAACATTCATTGTTTAGGCATTTAAATAGTGGTGGAATGGACTCAGTTGCATGGAAAATTAGAAAATCAAAGGTAAAGGAGATGGTAGGATTACAGGTTAGTGATGGGACAAATAGTTACCAGAAAATAAAAGGAATGGACATATTTCACCAAGGAATGATAAAAGTTGAGAAATTCGATAATAATAATTCAAACTTAAAGGCTTTACATCTTAAGGTACAAAACATTCAGAATAAGGTAGATTTGTGCTGACAGCAAAAATCAAGGCAAATTAATATAATTTCATAGTCATTATGCAAACATGGTAATAGGAGATCAAAACTTGGAGCTTTAACCTTTTGGAGAAACAGCAGGGATGGAAATGGTGTTGGGATAGCACTCTTAATAAGGGATGAAATAAGGACAGTTGTGAGAGACAATCTAACTCAGATATGCACAGGTAAAAACAAGCAAGCAAAAGAAGACATTGGTGCGAACAGTGTATAGACCTCCAAACGGTAGCCACTGTGTAGGAAAAGGCATAAATCAACAAATAACAGGAACATGTAAAAAGAATAGAGCAATATATATGAGTGACTTTAATCTTCATGCTGGTTGAGTCAATCAAATTGGAAAGGGTAGCTACAACAACAAATTCAGAGTACGTTAGGGCTTGTTTCCCAAGAGCAATATGTCATGGAGCCAACCAGGGAAGAAGCCATCCTGAATGTGGTAATGGGTAATGAGGCAGATTTAATAAATGACCTGAGTAAAAGATCTCCTTGGGAACTGATCATAAAATGATAAAATTTAATATTCAGTTTAACAGTGAGAAACCTGGGTGGAAATGAATGTGTTTAACTTAAGTAAAGGGAAGTACAATGAAATGTACTAAAGTTGGCTAAAGTGAACTGAGTGGACAGATTAGCAGGAGTGATAGTAAGCAAGCAGTGGCAGGCATTTAAGGAGGTAATTCACGACTTTCAGCAGAAGTATATCTCAGAAAGGAGGAAAGGTTCTAACAGAGTGATAAACCAACCATGGGTAACTAAAAACGTTAAGGACAGTATTCAGGAACAAAAACAAAGTTGCTGGAAAAGCTCAGCAGGTCTGGCAGCATCTGTGAAGGAAAAAAGTGTTAACATTTTGGGTCTGGTGACCCTTCCTCAGAACAGACAGTATTAAGTTAACAGAAGTTAACAGAAAGTTAAGAGAAAGGACAGTATTAAGTTGAGAGTAAAAAGCACATAAGGCGGAAAAGTCAGGGATAGCCCCAAAGACTGGCATAAATTCAAAATCCAGCAAAGGAGAACTCAAAATAAACACAGAACAAATAAACTATGAGGCCAAACTAACAAGGAATGTAAAAAACTGACAATAGGAGCTTATTTAAATATAAGGAAGACAGAGGTCAAAGTGAATATAGGCTCTTTAGAAAATAAATCTTGATCCTTTCACAAGTGGAAGCAGCTTCACCCAACCTACTTTGTCCAGCCCATTCATGATTTTGAAACCTCATTCAGATCTCCTCTCAGCCTTCTCCCTCCAGGGAGAACAGTCCCAACTTCTTCAATCTGTCCTCACAGTCAAAGTTTCTCATCCCTGGAAACATTCTAGTAAATACCTTCTGCGCATTATCGAATGCACTCACACTTTTCCTATGACATCCACAACTGTACAGAATATTCCAGCTGCGGTCTATCAAGTGTCTTGTACATGTTTAATATCACCTCCTTGATCCTTGTACTCTGTGCCTCCATTAATAAAGTTTAAACAATCTATGCTTTATTTATTGCTCTCGCTACCTGTTTGCCACTTTTAATGAATTGTACACATACATAACTAGGTCCCTTTGCTCTTGCACCTGCTTTTAGTCATGTACCCTCTACTTTATACTGTATTTCAATGTTCTTTTGACCTCACACTTCTCTGCACTGAACCTCAACTGCCACCTAGCCACCCATTCCACCAACCTGTCAATGTCCTTTTGGAAAAAAACCTAAAGAACTGTGGATGCTGGAAATCAGAAACAAAAACAGAAATTGCTGGGAAAACTCAGCAAGTCTGGCAGCAGCTGTGGAGAGAAATCAGAGTTAACGTTTCAGGTTCAGTAACCTTTCTTCAGAACGTTCTGAATTTCCCACCTCACTTCCTTCAAACTTTTCTACAAAAGTTCCTCAGGGTAGTGTCCTTGGCCCAAGCATCTTCAGCTGCTTCATCAATGATGTTACTTCCGTCAGGAGGTCAGAAGTAGGGTCGTTCACTGATAATTGCACAATGTTTGGCACCATTTACAAAACAATGTAGTCCATGCCCAAATACAGCAAGACCTGGACCATATCTAGGTTTGGGCTGACAAGCAGCAAACAACATTCACACAATGCAACTGTCAGGCAATGATGATCTCCAAAATAATGCTGAAAAAATTTGGAACAGTTCTGAAGAAGAATCATATGAGGACTTGAAACTTTTAATGGTGGCTCAGTGGTTAGCACTGTTACCTCACAGCACCAAGGACCTGGGTTCAATTCCACCCTCAGGCAACTGTCTGTGTGGAGTTTGTACATTCGTCCTGTGTCTGCATGGGTTCCCTCCGGGCACTCTGGTTTCCTCCCACAGTCCAAAGATGTGCAGGCTACGTGGATTGGCCATGCTAAATTGCCCATAGTGTTCAGGGATGTTTGGATTAGACATGGGGAAATGCAGGGATAGGGGAATGAGGCAGGCTGGGATGCTCTTCAGAGGAGTAATGTGGACTAGTTGGGCCAAATGGCCTGTTTCCTCACCGTAGGGATTCTATGATTAACTCTGTTTCTCTCTCCACAGATGCTGCCAGACCAGCTGAGTTTCTCCAGTGTTCTCTGTAATTATTGCTACTCCTTACTTTCTGTCCATTAACCATTTCTCAAACCATAGCAGTATACTGTCCCAAATCTCATGCCCTCTCATTTTATTTACTCCTATGTAGGACCTGATCAAACATCTTTTAAAAATCCAAATACATTACATCCAATGGTTCTGCTTTTACTGTTCTACAAATAACATCTTCAAAATAGGTTTGTCAAATATGAATTCCCTTTCATAGATGCATTTTGACTCTTCCCAGTCAGATCATACCTTTCCAAGTGCCAGGTATCTCAGTCTTCATAATAAATTAGAACATGTTTCCTATTACTGACGTCAAGTACAGGTCTGTAATTCCCGCACTTTCCCCCCCACCCCCCAACTTCCTTCTTATATAGGAGGTTCCATTTGCTACTTTGCAATTTGCAGGAACCTTTCCAGACTCTATGGAATTTTGAGAAATAATCACCAATCCATCCATTATCTCTGTAGCCAGTTCCTTCAACACTCTGGGATGTAATTCATCTGGTGCAGGGAATTTATCATCCTGCAATCCAATTAATTTCTCAACTATATCTTCGTTGAAACTTTGAGTTTCTCATTTTCACAAGTCCCTTAGTTCCCTAGCACGTCTGGGAGATTTTATTGTCCTTCCTCTGTGAATACAGACATAAAGTAATTGTTTAGTTTCTCCACTGTTTTCTGCTGTAAATTCTCCTAACTCTGTCATCCATCGGTAGTTGGCCCAAAACTGTTTCTGCAGATACTTTCTTTCTCATATCTAAATAAGCTTTATGATTCACCTTTATGTTACAAGCTACTCTTTGCCCTTTCTATATCAGTTTCTTGGGTGGCTAGTCTACTGACATTACCAATACAGCACCAACACTAAAATGGCAGTGGGGGGAAAGAAGCTCAGGATCAAAACTGGGCCACAGTGAAAAATAATGTGCATGGGAAAAGTATTCTTAAAAAGGCAAAACTTAAGACTTCATGCCTTAATGTGCACAGCATTTGTAATAAAGTGGATGAATTAACTTTGCAAATACAGGAAATGATATCGTTGGAACTACAGAAACATGGTTACAGGAATGACCAGGACTAAATGATGGGACTAAACACCAGGGGTATTCAGAATTTAGGAAGGATAGACAAAAAGGTAGAATCGCATTGTTGGTTAAAGAGGAAATTAATGCAAACACGAGGAAGGATATCAGCACTAACAATGTCGAATCTGTATCGGTAGAGCTGAGAAACACAAGAGACAAAGATAAGATATGTGAGAGTTATATGTAAATCCCTAACTGTAGGGTAATGCTGGAATGGCATTAAACAAGAAATTAGCATTTAATTAAGGAACATCTGTAATCATGGGTGACTTTAATCTGCATGCAGATTGGGCAAACTAAATTAGTAACAATACATAAAGAAGGCATTCCTGGTGTGTATACGGGATAGTTTTCTGGACTATAGCCAGCAATCATTCGCTAACAAGTATGACTGTCCACCTAGGAAATTCCGCGTCACTGGTCATGGGTCTGTGGTTCCTTGTGTGGCCAATGGGCCTGATCCTAGGGCTGCATCTCCAAATATACATTTGGCAGGTGTTTCTAGGAGATGAGATTGGTCTTTGGCATTTCTTCCTTCAGCTCCTTTTCTGTATTTCCGCTTACCGACATGTGCTTTCCGAGGATTGTGTCCCTTCATACAGGAGTTTCCTCCATGTCAGTTTCTTCTGAATGAGGGTCTTCCACATGATGACATTTATGTTGCATTTCTTGAGGTAGCCTTTGAAATGCTTCCTTTGTCCTCCTCTTGTTCGTGTGCCTTTCTTGAACTGCGTGAAGAAGATTTACTTTAGTAGTCAAAACTCAGACTTCCTAAGTAAGTGGCCAGCCCAGTGGAGTTGGTTTTGGATGATCATGGCCTCAACTCTGGTGCTGTTAGCTGCCTCATGGACATTGATGTTAGTACGCCTGTCCTCAGTACACAGAATCGATCTCAAACAGTGTTGATGGTGCTTCTCAAAAGCTTTGAGTCTACACATAGTCCAAACTTCTGAGCCATATAGAAGAGTTAGAAGGGTGATTGCCTTATATACCTTTTGGTATCAGCACGGATGTCATAGTCATCGAAGACTCTAATCCTTAGATGCGCCAAGGTGATGCTCACAGATTGGATGTGGCGTTGGATCTCTGTATCAATATCAGCCTTAGATGTGAGTTAGCTTTCCAAGTAAGGGAAATATTCCATTTTGATAGGATTTTTAAATTGATCTGAATGGTGGGATGGACCAGAATTTGCCTTGGGAAGGGCTGATAGGAGACTTTTGAGTCTTCCAAAGGTTGACGCTGACACCAATTCGTTGGTATGATTCCACAAAGGCATTAAGAGAGGCTTGAAGATTCTCTTCCAAGACAGCAGAGATGAGATTGTTGTCTACATGCTGAAGTTCCACAAGCAAGTTTGGTGTCATATCCTTCTTAAATTTCAACCGACTGAGGTTGGCTATCCTGTAGACAATGTCCACATTATTGAGAAGCTTGTTCTTAATATGATGAGGAATGGTAATGATGAAGATGGAGAAAACGGTGGCAGTGATGACACCCTGCTGGACCTGTCTTGACCGCAAAGGATTCTGTCAAATTACCATTAGTGAGGACCGTTGCTGACATCTTGTCTGGGGGAAATAAAGGATGTTAATGAATTTCTCTGGACACTCAGCCTTTGACAGGGTCTTTCATAACACTTTCTGACTGACTGAGTCAAAAGCCTTAGTCAGATCGATGAAGGCCATGGAGAATGGTTGGTGTTGTTTCTAGCATTTCTCTTGGAGTTGCTGAGCAGTGAAAATACATTAATGAACTAACTACAGGACAGGTCATCCTAGGCTGGGTATAGTCTAATGAGAAAGGAATATTGGCAATCGAGCTGTGAGGTCTTTTGGGCATTAGCATCCATAATGTGATGGAATTTTTCATCAAGATGGAGAATTAAGTAGTTGATTCTAGGATTAGGGTCCTAAATCTAAATAGAGGAAATTATGATGGTATGAGGCATGAGTTGGTTATGACAGATTGGGATATGTTACTTAAAGCGATGATGGTGGAAAAGCAATGGCAAACATTCAAAGAACACATGGATGAACTGCAACAATTGTTCACCCCTGTCTAGGGTAAAAGTATAACTGGAAAGGTGACCAAACCATGACTTACAAGGGAAATTAGAGGTAGTGTTAGATCCAAGAAGAGGCATACATATTGGCCAACAAAGCAACAGGACTGAGGAGTGGGAGCTGTTTAGAATTCAGGAAGGAAGACCAAGAGATTGATTAAGAAGGGCAAAACAGAGTATGAGAGTATGCTTTGCAGGGTACATAAAAATAGACTGTAAAAGCTTCTACAGGTATTTGAAGACAAAAAGATTGCGAAGGCATATGTAAGTGCCTCACAGTCAGAAAACTGGGAATTATAGATCAGTCAGCCTGACATTGGTAGTTGGGAAAATAAGAACCAGGAGCAGGTGTAGGCCATCTGGCCCTTTGATCCCACTCCGCCATTCAATAAGATCATGGTTGATCTTTTTGTGGCCTCAGCTCCCCACCATAACCGCCCCTCACCATAACCCTTAATTCCTTTACTGTTCAAAAAATTATCTGGTTTAGCTTTAAAAACATTCAATGAGGAAACCTCAACTGCTTCACTAGGCAGAGAATTCCACGGATTCACAAACCTTGTGGGTGCAGAAGTTCCTCCTCAATTCGGTACTAAATTTGCTCCCCAAAATTTGGATGCTGTGCCCTCTTGTTCTAGTTTCACCTGCCAGTGAAAACATCCTCCCTGCTTCTATCTTATCAGAGCAGCACAGTGGCTCAGTGGTTAGCACTGCTTCCTCACGGCGCCAGGAATCCAGGTTCAATTCCACCCTCGGGCGACTGCCTGTGTGGAGTTTGCACATTCTCCCCATGTCTGCGTGGGTTTCCGCTGGGTGCTCCAGTTTCCGCCCACAGTTCAAAGATGTGCAGGCTAGGTGGATTGGCCATGATAAATTGCTTGTAGTGTTCAGGGATGTGTAGATTAGGTGGGTTATAGGGGGATGGGTCTGGGTGAGGTGTTGGTGTGGACTTGTTGGGCCGAAGGGCCTGTTTCTGCACTGTAGGGATTCTGTGATCTATTCTCTCCATAATTTTATCTGTTTCTATAAGGTCCCACCCTCATTCTTCTAAATTTCAATGAATATAATCCCAGTCTACTCAGTCTGTCCTCATAAGGCAACCCTCTCAACTCCGGAATCAACCCAGTGAATCTCCTCTGCACCCCCTCCAGTACCAGTACATCCTTTTTCAAGTAAAAAGACCAAAACTGTATGCAGTACTCCAAGTATGGCCTCACCAGCACCCTATACAGCTGTAACATGACCTCCCTGCTTTCAAACTCAATCCCTGTAGCAATGAAGGACAAAATTCCATTTGCCTTCTTAACTACCTGTTGCACCTGCAAAACAACCTTCTGCAATTCAAGCACAAGGAGACCCAGGTCCCTCTGCACAGCAGCATACCGTAATTCTTTACTGTTCAAATAATACTCCTTTTCACTGTTATTCCTACCAAAATGGATGACTTCAGACTTATCAATATTGTACTCCATCTGCCAGAACTTTGCCCACTTCTTCTCCACCACTCATATTAGTGTCATTCTGCAAACTTTGACACATTACATGTGGTCCCCAACTCCAAATCACCTGTGTAAATTCTAAACAATTGTGGTCCCAACACTGATCCCTGAGGCATACCACTAGTCACTGATCGCCAACTAGAAAAGCATGATTTGTCCCCACTCTTTGCTTCCTGTTAGTTAACCAATCCTCTATCCGTGCCACTACATTGCCTATAAAGCCGTGCACCTCTATCTTATGCAGCAGCCTTTTGTGCGGCACCTTGTCGAATGCCTTTTGGAAAACTAGATACAGGACATCTACTGGATCCCCATTGACAACCGTCCTTGTAATGACTTCATAGAATTCCAGTAAACTAGTTAAACATGACCTTGCCTTCATAAACCCATGCTACATCTGCCCAATGGGACAACTTCTATCTAGATATCTTGCTATTTTTTACCTTGGTGATAGATTCAAGAATTTTCACTCCCCCCACCTCCAACCCACAGAAGTTAAGCTCGCTAACCAGCCTATAATTCACCATCTTTTGTCTACCTCCGTTTTTAAACGGTAGTGTCACATTTGCTATTTTCCAATCTGCTGGAACTGCCCCAGAGTCCAGTAAATTTTAGAAAATTACCACAATCGCATTTGCTATTTCTCCCACAATCTCTTTCAGTACCCTGGGATGCATTCGATCAGGGCCAGGAGACCTGTTTACCTTTAGCTCCATTACCTTGCCAACACTACCTCTTTCGTAATAATGATCATTTCTAAGTCCTCAGCTACCTTATTCTCCTTGTCAATAACTGGAATGTTATTCATGTCCTCTACTATGAAGACCAACACAAAATGCCTGTTCAATGCATTGGCTATCTCCTCATTTTCCATTATTAATTCCCTCTTCTCAATCTCTAAAGGACCAATGTTTATCTTAGCCACACATTTTCATTTTATATATTTGTTGAAACTTTTGCTATCTGGCTTTATATTCTGACCTAGTTTACTCTCATAATCTATCTTACTTTTCTTTATAGCTTTTTTGTGGCTTTCTGTTGACTTTTAAAGTTTTCCCATTCTTCTGGTTTCCCACTGGTCTTTGCCACTTTGTATGCCTTATCTTTCAATTCACAGCCTCCCTTATTTCCTTAGTTATCCATGGCTGACTATCTGTTTTCCTACAGTCCTTCCTTCTTACTGGTATATACTTTTGCTGAGCACTGTGAAAAATTGCTTTGAAAGTCTTCCACTGTCCCTTAATTGCCCCACCAAATAACCTTTGATCTCGGTCTACCTTAGCCAACTCCTCCCTCATCCCATCGTAGTCTCCTTTGTTTAAGCACAAGACCCTGGTATTGGATTTTATCATCTCACTTTCCATCTGTATTCTAAATTTAACCATACTGTGATTGCTCCTTCCAAGAAGATCCCTAACTATGAGATCATTCCTGTCTCATTACACTGGACCAGATCTAGGATAGCTTGCTTCCTCATCAGTTCCATTACATACTGTTCAAGGAAACTATCTCAGATACATTCAATGAACTTCCCCTCAAGGCTGCCTTGACTGACCTGGTTCGACCAATCGACATGTAGATTAAAATCCCCCACGATAATTGCCGTACCATTTTTACAGGCATTGGTTATTTCTTTGTTTATTGCCCACCCCAATGTGATGTTATTATTTGGTAGCCTATAGACTACACCTATCAGTGACTTTTTCTTCTTAGAATTTCTAATTTCCACCCAAATGGATTCAACCTTATTCTCCATAGAACCTAAATCAACTCTCACTACCACCCTGATGTCATCCCTAAATATCAGAACTAAACCAACCCCCTTACCTTCCTGTCTGTCCTTCCAAATAGCCTGTTATCCCTGGATAATTAATTCCCATTTGTGACCATCCTGCAACCATGTCTCTGTAATGGCTGCTAAATCATAGTCATTTGCGATGATTATTGCCGTTAACTCATCAGTCTTGTTTCTTGCTACGAGCATTCAGGTAACTTTCTGAAGAAGGGTCCAGACCCGAAACATCAGCTTTCCTGCTCCTCTGATGCTGCTTGGCCTGCTGTGTTCATCCAGCTCTACACCTTGTTATCTCAGATTCTCCAGCATCGGCAGTTCCTACTATCTCTGAGCATTCAGGTAAAGTGCCTTTATGCTAGTTTTTACACCTTGTTTTTGAATTCTAGCATCTTCATTAATAATATCTCCTGAGTTTTCCTTCCTTTTAACTTCTTTCATAGTCTTCAATGTAGTTAAACCCTCCTGCACGTTAACCTGCTGCTTTCTTTTCTTTTTACCATTATACCTCCTGTCATTTTACCCTTCCCTTCCCTTCTCGTGAAAAAGGTACATAAGATGGTCACTAGGACTTTAAATTAGTGAACCGGAAGTCCTAGTGACCACCCTATTTGCTTTTATCGCTAGAACACTGGCTGTAGATCAGTTCAGGTGGAGACCTTCCCAACAGTACAGATCCCTCCTGTTCCAAAACTGATGCCAATGCCCCATGAAATGGGACCTCTCCTTCCCAAATCACTCCTTTAGCAATGTGTTTACTTCCCTAATTTTCTTATCTCTAAACCAATTTGTATGTGTTTTGGGTAGTAATCCAGAGATTATAACCCTTGAGGACCTGTTCCTTAATTTCGTCCCTCGTGCTTGATAATCCCCATACAGGTCCTCTTTCCTAGCCTTGCCAATGTTGTTTATCCCAACATGGACCACAACAACTGGGCCCTTGCCCTCCCACTCCAATGTCTTTCAAGGCATCCCTCACCCTAGCAACGGGCAGGCAAAACACTATACCGGACTCTTGATCCTGCTTACAAAGGACGCTATCAATTCCCCTAATTTTAGAATCCCCAGCAATTACCACTTGCCTTTTTGCTCGCCCGTCTTAAGTAGCCTCCTCTACTGAAAATCTGAGAATCTATCATAAAAGATTTAATAGCTGAGCATTTAGGAAACAGTGACAAGATTAGACAGAGTCAGCATGGATTTACAAAGTTAAATTGCTTGACAAATCTATTGGAATTATTCGAGGATGTTAGTGGAGCTGATAACGAGGTGCTAGCAGATTTGGTTCATTTGGACTTTCAGAAGGCTTTCGCCAAAGTCCAACATAAGAGATTAGCATGTAAAATTAAAGCAGATTGGATTGGGGTTAGTGTATTGAAATGGACAGAAAACTGATTAGTAAACAGGACACAAAGGATAGGAATAAACCAGTCATTTTCCAAATGGCAGATAGCAACTAATGGGATTACTGCAGGGATCAGTGCTATGACACCAGCTATTCACTATATTTTAATGATTTAGATGAGGGCATGAAATGCGATACTTTCAAATTTGGATATGATACAAAGTTGAAGAGGAAGGTGAGCTGTGAGAATTCAGAGCTGTTTCAGTGTGATTTGGACAAGCTGAGTGAGAAGCTAGATGCATGGCACATGCAGTATAATGTGGAGAAATGTGAGGTCATCAACTTTGGTAGCAAAAACACAAAGGCAAATTATTGTCTGAGTGGCTACATATTGAGAGAAGAATGTGCAAAGAGATCTAAGGTGTCCTCGTACACCAGTCACTGAAAGTAAGCAAGAAGGTGCCGCAGGCGGTCAAGAAGGTAGATAGTATGTTGGCCTGCATAGCAAGAGAATTTAAATTCTGCAGGTCTGGATATTAGTTTTCGGAATCCAGATGACAAATTTCAGGAGAACAGTTTTCACAGCCCCTTGTTTTGGGAAACCATGTGTTTTTTTTTTGTTTCAGGACTTCAGGTCTGGGACTTTTGCACATTCAGTTTTGGGTTTTGTGGAGCAGGATTGGCCATCCTAGTTTTGGGGTCCAGGTCAGGTTTCACAAGCTCTGGAGCTGGTTCATGATTTAAATTATGCAGATCCATATTTTCGTCATGTTCTTCAGAACCAAGTCAACCCCCACCCCCACCTCCTACCTACCCGCCTCATCCCCGCCTCCTTGACCTGTCCGTCTCTCTCCACCTATCTGCTCCTTTATCCATCTTCCATCCGCCTCCCGCTCTCTCTCTCCATTTATTTCAGAATCCCCTTCCCCTCCCCCATTTCTGAAGAAGGGTCCAGACCCAAAACGTCAGCTTTCCTGCTCCTCTGATGCTGCTTGGCCTGCTGTGTTCATCCAGCTCTACACCTTGTTATCCTAGGTTTTGAGAAGTTTTGTTAGGACTATACAAGATACTAGTCCGGACCACAGTTGGATTACTGTGAGCAGTGTTGAGCCCCTTATCGATGAAAGATATACTGGCATTGGAGGCAGTCCAGTTAAGGTTCACTTGGCCGGAGGTACGGAGGGACTGTCTTATGAGGAGAGGTTAAGTAGATTGGGCCAGTACTCGTTGGAGCCAGAAGAATAAGAGGTAACCTTACTCAAACATATAGAATTCTTATAGAACTTGACAGGGCAGATGTGGACAGGTCATTTCCCCTGTGGGAGAATCTAGGACCAGAGGGGCATAATCTCAGAATAAGGAGTTACTTTATTCTGAGGCAGAGATGAATTTCTTCTCTCTGAGGGGAGTGAATCTGTGGAATTATTTACTGCAGTGTGTTGTTGAGGCTGGGTCATTTAGTATATTCAAGGTTGAGACAGGGATGTTTAATCAGGAAGGGAATCAAAGGTTATGGGGAAAAGGCAGGAAAGTAGAGTTGAGGGCGATCAGAGCAGCTGTGATCTCATTGAATGCTGGAGCAGCCTCAATGGGCTGAATGGCATACATTTGCAGCTACGTTTTTTGATGCAATGATTTTGGAGGCTCAGGTGTGTTTCAGCCCACCCTCGGTTAGGAGGATCAGGTCCCAGGTGATGCTGCCCCGGTGATCTGTTCCATTGGGATCCTGGTCCGCGTGATCCCGCCCCCGGGTGATCCGCCCCCGGGTGATCCCGCCCCCCGGTTTATCCCGCCCCCAGGTGATCCGCCCCCAGGTGATCCCGCCCCCGGGTGATCCGGTCCCGGGTGATCCCGCCCCCGGGTGATCCCGCCCCCAGGTGAGCCCGCCCCCGGGTGATCCGGTCCCGGGTGATCCCGCCCCCCGGGTGAGCCCGCCCCCAGGTGATCCCGCCCCCGGGTGATCCGGTCCCGGGTGATCCCGCCCCCGGGTGATCCGGTCCCGGGGATCCCCCTCTCTCTTACCGCCGGCCCTGGGCCCAGCTTTTCCGTCTCTTCACCGAGCGACAGCGACCGTTGTCCCCGGGGATTCCCCACCTCAACCGCACGGAGCGGGAGGGGGCGGAGCTTGGATGACGGGGCGTAGCCTCGAAGGGAGTTTCTCAGGGACGGAGCGGACGCTCCTGCGGCGACTGATAAGGGGCTTGAGGTATGGGGCGGGGCCCGATGGGTTGGGGCGGGGCCTAAGGAATGGGGCGTGGCCTGCGGGACGGACCGGCCATTGGGGTGGGGCTCGGCCAGACGCTGGGGACACGGCCTGAATGAAGGGGTGGGGCCTGGGTAGTTCCGTAGGACGGCGCGAGCTCTTTGGTGGGAGCTGATGGAAGGGGCGGGACCTAATTGTGATGGTGTAGCGAGCGAATGGCTGATCGTCCAGCTGGGTCCCCTGTTCCTGCTCACCCTGTCAACATCAGTAAACTTAGAAATGTCACGCTTAAATTCTTCATCTAAATCACTAACATATATTGTGAAGTAAAACTGAAACCATTGCAGATGCTGGAAATCAGAAACAAAAACACAAATTACTGGAAAAGCTCAGCAGGTCTGGCAGCATCTGTGGAGGGAAAGCATGGTCAATGTTTTGGGTCCAGTGACCTTTCCTCAGAACTGATGGTAGCTAGGAATGTGGAGGAGCAAATTACTGCAGATGCTGGAATCTGAACAGAAAACAACAAATGCTGGAGATCACAGCTGGTCAGGCAGTATCCATGGAGAGAAAGCAAGCTGACGTTTCTAGTCTAGATGACTCTTTATTAGAGCTGATGCGGAGTATGGAAGGGGCATCATTTATGCAATTGTTGGGGGGGTGTATTTCTGGGGGCAAAAGAATGTTGATAATTCAGATTAATTGATCACTTCAGATTAAGTCCATAGAACTGCATATCTTGCTTGAATTCCATAGTCACCGGTCAATGCAAACATCTTCCTCAGACCTCTAGAGGCGTTTAGCTTATTTCTTAAAGACTAGGGTTCTTTTCTCAGAACCTTTAAAACTGGATAACTGGAGAATAACTCAGGAGAGTAAAATCAAAAACTCAGCCCAAGTCTGCAGGCTCCCAAAGCAAAACCGCCTCATGCCCAAAACACATTCAGAGCCAGAGATAGTAGGAATTGCAGATGCTGGAGAATCTGAGATAACAAGGTGTGGAGCTGGATGAA
>NC_063366.1:24714503-24718704 GCF_021869965.1 Rhincodon typus | reverse complement strand
ATAACAAGGTGTGGAGCTGGATGAACACAGCAGGCCAAGCAGCATCATAGGAGCAGGAAGGCTGACGTTTTGGGCCTAGACCCTTCATCAGAAATGGGGGAGGGGAAGGGGGGTTCTGAAATAAATAGGGAGAGCCAGGTCAGTTTTTGTTTTCTCTCTGTTTTTAAAAACATTCTCTATGGTTGGCTTGCCAGCACCAGTCTCCCTTAATTGATCAATTCAACATCTAATCAGCTGCAAGTCCCTGAGCATAACAACATTTTGGTCCCAGTTCATCTGCAGTGTCCTTAGTGCAAGAATTTACCTGCATTATCTTTCCAAGCCAGTTCTCAGCAGCAAACATTAGTCTTTATTTCTCTCCTCTTTTTTTAGAAACAAGCTGCTGTTCAAAGCTCAATTCTCAACTGCAACTCACAGTTTCAAACAAAAAGCTAAGAAAACTAAAAGAAAAATAGTGATGGTCTCAACAATATCAAGAATCCATAAGAGAGTACAGGGGCGCCCATCAGGGGAATATATTAGTGCCTGTTCATTTTGGATCTGGAGGATCTGAAGGGTTAATACATGACTAAGTGCAGTAAACACCACACACTATGAGTGTGTCAGGACAACTTGGAATCCTGTGGCAGTAATTCCATACATTCACCCCTCTCTGGCTGCAGAAATTTCTCCTCTTCTCCGTTCTAAAAGGTGTTCCCTTTACTGTAAGGCTGTGCCCTCGGGTCCTAGTCTCTTCTACCAATGGAAACATGTTCCAAACATCCACTGTGTCCAGGCCATTCAGTATTCTGTAAGTTTCAATTAGATCCCCCCTCATCCTTCTAAACTCCATTGAGTATAGACTCAGAGTCCTCAAACGTTCTTCATATGTTAAACTTTTCATTCCTGGGACCATTCTTGTGAATCTCCTCTGAACCTGCTCCAGGGCCAGTACATCTTTCCTGAGATATGGGGCCCAAAACTGCGCACAATACTCAAAATGTGGCCTGACCAGAGCTTAATAGAGCCTCAGGAGTACATCCCTGCTTTTATATTCAAGTCATCTCAAAATAAATGCCAAAGTTGCATTTGCCTTCCTGACTACTGACTCAACCTGCAAGTTTACCTTGAGAGAATCCTAGACTAGAACTCCCAAGTCTCTTTGCACTTCAGGCTTCTGAATTTTCTCCCCATTTAGAAAATAGTCTATACTTTTATTCTTCTTACCAAAGTGCCTGACCTCACACTTTCCCACATTGTACTCCATCTGCCACTTCTTTGCCCCAATCTCCTAACCAGCTCAAACCTTTCTGCAGCCTCCCCACCTGCTCAATGCTATCTGTCCCTCCACCTATCTTCGCATCATCTGAAAACGTAGCCAGAATGTCCTCAGTTCCTTCATCTAGATCATTAACATATGAAGTGAAAAGTTGTGGTCCTAACACTGACCCTTGTGGGACAGCACTTATCACCGGCTGCCATCCTGAGAAGGAACCTTTTATCCCCACTCTCTGCTTTCTGCCAGACAGCCAATCTTCTATCCATGCTAGCACCTTCCTGTAACACCATGACCCCTTATCTTAGTCAGCAGCCTCCTGTGCAGCACCTTGTCAAAGGCCTTCTTGAAGTCCAGGTAGGTAACATCCATAGGCTTGCCTTGGTCCAACCTGCTCGTTACATCCTCAAAAATGAGGGCATATGTTTAGGGTGATGAGTAAGTAGTTTAGAAGGGATGTGAGGGTAAAATAATTTCACCCAGAGGGTGTTAGAGATATGAAAGGCACTGGCTGAGATGGTGGTGGAGGCAAATGCTCTCACTATATTTAAAAAGCACCTGGACGAACACTTAAAATGCCAGGGCATAATAGGCTACAGACCAAATGCAGGTAAATGGGATTAGTGTAATTTGGTGTTTGTTGGTAGGCATACACATGATGGATTGAAGGGCCTATTTCTATGTTCTAAGATTCATTGGCTACTTTAGGCAAGAAGTTACTGATTATAAGCTTGCTGCATGTGGGGCGAACACCTCCTTAACACAGCTCCTCCTTTGATTAAACATTTCAGCTCCCAACTCCTTCTTGAAGCACAACACAAGAAGAAAATTGGTGACGAGGATAAAAGATGCATTGCGGTCCACTGGATCAATCCACAGATTCATCAGGACAAAAAAAATCAGTGTGGTGGTCTTCACTGCAGCTCTCAGAAGAACTTTGATTGAAAGAAGAAGAGAAATCAAAATGCACAGCACTGCAGCAGTTACAGTCAGTGAAGAAAGAAAAGGTGAACAGTGCAGAAGAAGTCTGTCAAGTGTTTCACTCTGAAGGAACACTCTGAGGGATGAGTATCCTACATGGAGGGAAATTTTTTGAGCTAGGGGTGTAGACTCACAATGTGCAGCTTCAGGAACATGTTGTTTTAAACTATAAGAAGCAAGGTAGTGCTAAAAGATTTGTGGTACATTATGCTATGGAGGTTCCTGCATTCCTGAGTAATATGAGGGGGTAGAAACGTTTAACCTTCTGAGGTCTCTGCTACAGCCACAGAAACCAGATCCCAATACTTATGATGTAAGAGCAGGAATTACACAGAACCATATTTCACCGAAACCAATGGTGATTGCTGAAAAGTTCGGATTCCACAAACACAACAAGCACAATGGTGAATCTATCCCCCATTCATGACAAATTTTAAAGATGTGAAGCACTGCGATTTCAGAGACAATTTAAATAATGCTATCAGAGACAGGCTGGCGTGTGTTTGAAGATGTGAGGCAATTCAAAAGAGATGACTGACAGAAAGGAATCTAGACTTTCAGGAAGCACTGGAAATGGCAATCTCAACGGAACTGTCAGGCAATGAAGCTCATTAGTACAGCTCAAGCCTGAGAGTTCACAAACTGACAGCTGAAAAACAAGCACAAACAGACTCAAATCTACCATCAATGTGGGAAAACAGGTCTGGCAGTAGTAAATTACCAGTAGAAAGAAGACGCAACAAAAAGGGACACATTGAATGGGTACATTACAGGAAAACACATGAACAACTTACATTCAAAGTACTGTCACTGGAGAGTAGGGAAAAACTCTCCATAGTACAAAAAGGGAATGAGAAAAGCCTAGACTCACAATCCAAAAAGGAACTGTTATATGCATTCTGGCCATTTCTGGCAATACCAACAGATGCTGGCACACTCCCTTACTGAATGGTAAACAGGTAAGAACGGAGATGTACACTGAATGGCAGTTTCAGTGATACCTGAAATTGTGTATCAGAAGCAGTCAAGTCACATTGCACTGCAATCCTCAAAAATTGTAATGAAACATACACAGGTGAATCCATGTGAATTGTCAGTCTGAAGATTTGTCCTTATGTATCATCAATGGAAATTTTCCAGCTTTATTGGGAAGAACATGGCTGGAGAGAATCCAATTGAACTGGACTGAAGTAAATTGCTTGTCAGACTCTGAGACTGATATATCTGAAATTTGAAAGAACCATGCCACTGTTTCCAAGGGAAATCTGATAAGCCATTGTTTCCAAGGGAAATCTGATAAGCATGGAAAAGATCTCTGTCAAATTGAAAATGAAGGATGAGAATCAGGCAAAATGTTGCAAGGCTGGATCAGTGTCTTATGCAATCAGACCAAAGGTCAAGGCAAAATTAGAAAGGCTGGGCAAAATGGGAGTCCAGGTACCCATAAATGGGAGTGACTGGCCATACCTACAGTACCAGTGATGAAGGAAGGTGGATCGTCACATATATGCAGTGATTTTTCAGGTCACTATTAATTTGGTAGTGTGCGTTGAGCTGTATCCTTTATCTTTAATCGATGACCTATTTGCTAGGCTAGCTGGACATCAGCTTGACAGTAAAATTAACCTTAGTTCAGCCTATCTCCAGACCAATGTATCTTTTGAGTCACAGAAATATTGGTGCTTGTAGCACATAAAGGACTATTCAAATATAAGGGACTTCCATTCCGAATCGCATCTGCACCTGCGCTTTTCTTTTAAATTTTTTATTTAACCCAATTTTCCTAATCAACCTGTTCAGAGATGTTAATATACACCTCTGGAGCAGGTGGGACTTAAACTGGGCCTACCATACAGAGGTAGGGACACTTCCACTGCACCACAAGAGGTCTGCATGAGGAAGAGACATTGTCTTCCTTCTCCTGAAATGGGCATTCACAATGCAGATCTGGAAAACCAAACTGCA
>NC_063366.1:24680605-24709503 GCF_021869965.1 Rhincodon typus | reverse complement strand
CCCGGGGATAACGGTCGCTGTCGCTCGGTGAAGAGACGGAAAAGCTGGGCCCGGGGCCGGCGGTAAGAGAGAGGGGGATCCCCGGGACCGGATCACCCGGGGGCGGGATCACCCGGGACCGGATCACCCGGGGGCGGGATCACCCGGGGGCGGGATCACCCGGGGGGCGGGATCACCCACATCTTCAGCAGCACACCTAATTATCTGACTCAAGAGTCCAAAACGCTAGGCCCCACTAAATTCCAGGTGGAGATTGTAAAAAGGCAGATTCCTCCCTCAACGTGGCTGCATCTAACTGTGATCAGAGAAAAAAAAAGTCTTTACCATCAGTATGTGACTGTGATCAGACTGTGTAAGGTGTTACAAGGTTTGGGGATTGTGTGGGATATTAGAGGGTTTGCGGAGTTACTGGGATTAGCCTGAGGGATATTAAACAGTTTGGGGAGTGAATGGGATTAGTGTTTGTTTCTCTCTCTCTCAGCTGTGGTCTCTCTACAACCTCTATTTTCTGTCCTTCTCTCTATCTGCCTTCTATGTGAATAGTACACGATACCTTTCTTCCTATGTCTTTGTCCGTGCAATATGTGAATGATTACATTCTGTTTCTCTCACTCTGTGCCATGTGAATAATATATATATGTTCTGTCTCTCTCTGAATAATCCACCATGTTTCTCTCTTCAGGTTCTGGCGCTATTTGCAGACTCTCCCTGCCTGGGTTACAATGTGCTCATTGGCTGATTCAACAGAATTATTGTATAAAATGTTTAGGATTGTAACAACTCGTCTCTGACAGGATGCTATCTCTGTAACCTCTGCCTGTTCCTTGATTTACTGTTGACACGATTTTTGATCTTACATGGATCCATTGGGTGTCTGCAGTGACATGAAGATTTATTTTGTCCTTGCATTTCTCTTTACTAAGTGAATCACAAGGTGAAACTGATTTATTTCTGTGTATTTAAAGCTGCTAATTCAGCATTCCTACTAGAGGGCATCTGCCTTTAAAAGCTTTGAGAATATGTAGATCATAAAATCCCTTTGGCCCAACAAATCCACATCGACCCTCAGAGCATCCCACCCAGACTCATCCCCCTATAGCCCACCTAACCTACACGTCCCTGAACACTATGGGCAATTTAGCTTAGCCAATCCACCTAACCTGCACATCTTTGGACTGTGGGAGGAAACCAGAGTACCTGGAGGAAACCCACGCAGACACGGGGAGAATGTGCAAACTCCACACAGACAGTTGCCTGAAGGTGGAATTGAACCTGGGTCCCTGGCGCTGTGAGTTGGCAGTACTAACCACTGAGCCACCATGCTGCCCCTAAAAGGTGGTGTATGTAGAAGGTGGTGTTCCATGTATCTTCTGACCTTGTCCTGGATGGTAATGGTTGTGGGTTTGGAGATGCTGTCTAAGGAGCCTTGGTGAATTTCTGCAGTGCATCGTGTACATGGTACACACTGCAGCTACTGAGTGTCAGTGGTGGACTCGGTTGATATAGAGTCCATTTGGGCGGAGGTAAAAAGAACAGCAAGAGAAAGAAGCCATTGATAGACCCCAAACAGCCTCTCCTACAGAGTGGTGATTACAAATCAACAAATAATAGGAGGAGGTAATAAAGTAGGGCAATGGGTGACTTTAATCTTCATGTTGATTGGGTTTAGCAGCAAATTACTGCAGATGCTGGAATCTTTGGGAAGGTCAAGTACAGGCAGAAATTATACAGTGAATGGCAGAGGGATATGGGTGTGCGGGTCCACAGATCACTGAAGGTGGCAGCGCAGGTAGTGAAAGAGGCCTATGGCATGCTTGCTTTCATTGGAAGGGCCATTGAGTATAAGGATAGACAAGTTATGCTGCAGCTTTATAGAATTTTAGTTCAACCACACTTGGAATATTGTGTACAGTTCTGATCACCACACTACCAGAAGAATGTGCATGCTTTGGAGAGGGTATAGAAAAGGTTTACCAGGATGTATGGTATGGGGAATTTTAGCTATAAAGAAAGATCGGATAGATTGGGTTTGTTTTCACTGGAACACTGGAGGCTGAAGGGCAACCTGACAGAAGTTTGTAAGATTGCGAATGGCATGGATAGAGTGGAACTGGGTTAAGGGGACAATTACTAGGGGACACAAGTTCAAGGTGCAGTGGAGGATGTTTAAAAGAATGTGCAGGCTAAATTTTTCATTCAAAAGGTGGTGAGTGAATGGAATGCGCTGCCAGAGAAAGTGGTGGAAACAGACACAATAGCAGCATTCCAGAAGGACCTAGACGAATATGTGAATTGGAAGGGAATAGAGGGATACGGATTCTGTAAGTGAAGATAGTTTTAGCATGGAAGGGCAAAATGTGTTGGCGCATTTGGCTATGTGAGGGGACGTATAGCTTTAAATTGAGGGGTGATAGATATAGGACAGATGTCAGAGGTAGGTTCTTTACTCGGAGAGTAGTAAGGGTGTGGAATGCTCTGCCTGCAACAGTAGTAGACTTGCCAACTTTAAGGGCATTTAAATGGTCATTCCATAAACATATGGATGATAATGGAATAGTGTAGGTTAGATGGGCTTCAGATTGGTTTCACAGGTCAGCGCAACATCGAGGGCTGAAGGGCCTGTACTGCGCTGTTATGTTCTGTGTTCAGGCTTGGAGGGTCGAACGGCCTGTTCCTGCGCTGTATTGTTCTTTGTTTTGTACTGAAAACAACAAATGCTGAAGATCGCAGCTGGTTAGGTTGCATCCATGGAGAGAAAGCAAGCTAGCATTTTGAGTTTAGATGACTCTTCATCACAGCTGACATGAAGTGTGGGGGGTATGGGGGTACCATTTATGTAATGGTGGGGGGGTTGGAGTGCTGGGGGAGAAAGGATGTTGGTTAAGTTCTGATTAAGTGATCAGACTGTGAGCAAGCAGATCAATGGTATGTCTAACTGCCAAACTGGAAAGAACGCACAGTCCCACTGGGGTCAGGGGAGGGGAGAGAGGACATGGTGACTGAGAATGTAACAAGCAAAGCTAAAAGAAGGGGAAGGAATGGATTAACAATCTGAAGGTATTGAACTCAATATTGGCCTGAAGGTTGTAAAGCGCCTTGTCTTAAGATCATGGTTAATTTACTCTCTGCCTCAACTCCAGTTTCCTTCATAACACTTCAACTCTACACTAGTTAAGAATCAATCTCCTTAAATGTACTCAGTATCCCAGCATCCAGTGCACTCTCTGCGAATGAATTCCACAGATCCGCCACCCTTTTGAGCGAAGTAGTTTCTCCTTATCCCTGTTTTGAATCTTCAGCACCTTATCCTAAAACAATGGTCTGCTTCTGGATTGCTCCGCAAGGGAAAATATCATCTCTATGTCTACTTTGTCAATCCCCTTTAGCATGTTATTTCGCTCAATTTGGCAGGTAATGGGGAAGGCAAATACAAAGTTGGCCTTTATTTAACTGGGACTGCAATATAAAAATAGGGAAAAAATAAAGGCAAAAACTGCAGATGTTAGAAATCAGAAACAGAAATTACTGGAAAAACTCAACAGGTCTGGCAGCATCATCGAGGGAAATCGGAGTTAACGTTTCAGGCCCTATGACCCTTCTTCAAAACACATAAAAATAAGGAGGGTTTGCTAAAATGTACAAGGCACTGGTAAAACCAATCAACAAAAAAACCAAAAGAACTGCGGCTATTGGAATTCGGAAACAAAAGAACAGAAATTGCTGGTACATCTCAGCAGGTCTGGTGGCATCTGTGCAGAGAAATCAGAGTTAGTGTTTTGGGTCCAGTGACCCTTCTTCAGAACTTTTTCATAATTCCTTATCTAAACAATTAAAGCCATCCAGAAGAGGTTCACTACACTGATATGAGGCCTGGAGGGACTGTGTTGTGTGAAGAGGTTGAGTAGATTGGCCCTGTCCTTGTTGGAATTTAGACAAATGAGAGATGACTTTATTGACAGGGTAGATGTGGAAAGGTTGTTTCCTGTTGTGCGACAGTCTGGGACCACATGGCCTGATCTGAGAATGAGGGGTCACATGTTTGGGAGAGAGATGGGGGAAATTTCTAGAGTGTTGCGGATCTGTGGAATTCCTCACCACAGAGGGCTGCTGAGACTGGAGCATTGAGTATATTCAAGATTGAGGTAGGTAGACTTTTAATTAGTAAGGGAATAGAGGATTTATGGGTAAAAGACAGAAGAGTAGTGTTGAGGATTGAGATCAGCCACAATCTCATTGAATGGTGGAGCAGACTTGAAGGACTGAATGACCTACTTCTGGTCTTATAGTCTTGGTGGTGAGCAGATCTCTTGGACTGCTGTAGATGAGCTTTCAATGTTGTTAGTGATTTTGACTGAGTGTCACTGATGGAATGGCATACGTTTCTATGTCAGGATGGTAGGTGAACTTGCAGATGGTGGTACTCCCATGTGTCTGCTGTCCTTGTCGTTCTAGATGGAAGCAGTGATGGGTTTGGAACCAGTGATGTTCCGCAAGGATCAGATCTGTTGTTTGTAATATTTGTAAATGATTTAGATGAAGATGTAAGTGGTCTGATTTGTAAGTTTGCAGATGATATGAAAATTGGTAGAGTTGTGAAAAGTGAGGAAAGTTATCAAAGGATACAGCACAATATAGATCAGTTGGAAAGCTGAGCGGAGAAGTGGCAGATGGAGTTTAATCTGGACAAATGTGAGGTGATGCATTTTGGGAGGTCAAATGCAGGAGGAAAGAGTACAGTAAATGGCAGAACCCTTAGGAGTATTGATATACAGAGGGATCTTGGGGTGCAAGTCCATTGCTTCCTTAAAGGGGCAAAACAATTGGCTAAGTAGGAGTACAAGGTCAGAAATCACAGACACCAGGTTAAAGTCCAACAGGTTTATTTGGAAACACAAGCTTTCGGAGCCTAGCACCTCCTTCAGGTATTAGTGAGACAGATGGCATCAGACACAGAATTTATAAGTAAAAGATTAAAGGGTCACACCACTAATAAGGATGTAATGAGCAAACCTAAGATGTTGTTAAATCTTTAATCAGCTTTTTAAATTTAATATGTAAATCCCAGAATGTATTTCAAATCACTGTCCTGAGAGATCTGAATATTTTTTCAGTGTAAAGAAGGCGTGACATTTTACCTCTGACAATGCATGTTAAGTGTGAGACCTTGTTTAGAATCTGTTTGTGTTTTGGTTTAGAGTCAAACTGGTTTTATTTCTAAAGTGGAATTTGTAAAACGCCACATTGACTGTCTATAAATAATGTTTTTTGAACAAAATAGAATGTATTTGCAAGTACAAATTCACCCCATAGATTTATGTGTGTGTGCGTGTGCTTGAGACACACACACACTTTCTTCCCCCCCCCCACCCCCCACAGACACTCATTCTGTCTCCTTTACCCCCTTACCCACAACACACACACATCACTATTATGCAAGAACTGCGGAGCATAAATTGGGAACAGATGTTCTCAGGGAAATGCATGTCAGAAATGTGGAGGTTGTTTAGGGAGCACTTGCTACGATTACTGGAAAGGTTTGTCCCACTGAGGCAAGGAAGGGATGGTAAGGTGAAGGAACCTTGGATAACAAGACATGTGGAACATCTAGTCAAAAGGAAGAAGGAAGCTTACTTAAAGCTGAGGAAGCAAGGATCGGACAGGGCTCTAGAGAGCTACAAGGTAGCCAGGAAGGAACTGAAGAATAGACTTAGGAAAGTGAGAAGGGGGTATGAAAAAGCCTTGGCGGGTAGGATTAAGGAAAACCCCAAGGCATTCTATGCTTATGTGAGGAACAAGAGGATGGCCAGAGTGAGGGTAGGGCCAATCAGGGATAGTGGAGGGAACTGGTCCGCGGAGTCAGAGGAGGTAGGGGAGGTCCTTAATGAATACTTTGCTTCAGCATTCACCAGTGAGAGGGACCTTGATGTTTGTGAGGACAGCGTGAAACAGACTGATATGCTCAAACGGTTGATATTAGGAAGGAGGATGTGCTAGAAGTTTTGAAAAATGTGAGGATAGATAAGGCCCCTGGGCCAGATGGGATATACCCAAGGTTACTATGGGAAGTGAGGGAAGAGATTGCTGCCCCTTTGGCGATGATCTTTGCGTCCTCACTGACCACTCGAGTAGTACCATATGATTGGAGGGTGGCAAATGTTATTCTCTTGTTCAAGAAAGAGAATAGGGATAATCCTGGGAATTACAGACCAGTCAGTCTCACTTCTTTGGTGGGAAAATTATTGGAGAGGATTCTGAGAGACAGTATTTGATTATTTGGAAAAGCACAGTTTGATTAGAAATAGCATAGCTTTACAGGGTTCTGAGGAAGGGTCACCAGACCCAAAACATTAACTTGTTTTTTTCTTCACAGATGCTACCAAACCTGCTGAGCTTTTCCAGCAAGTTTGTTTTTGTTCCAAACTCATGACAGTGGTGTCGTCAGCAAATTTGTAAATGGAGTTAATGCTGAATTTGGCTACATAGCTGTGAGTATATAAGGAGGATAGTAAGGGCTGAGTATCCTGCCTTGTGGGGCACCCATGTTGAGGATTATTGTGGAGGAGGTGTTGTTGCATGTCCTTGCCGATTGTGGTCTGCAGGTCAGGAAGCCAAGGATCCAGCTGCAGAGGGGGAAGCAGAGACCTAGGTCTCAGAGTTTGGAGATGAGTTTGGTTGGAATTATAGTGTTGATGGCGGAGCTAAATACTGCAGAATATACAAGATCCTGGAATATACAGACACCTGGCTGCATAAATACTACCAGCAGCAACCCCTCATTGGCCCTCCATTCTCAGGTTTCTTATCCCATATCCAGAATTGGATGAGCAGAAATTTCCTTGCATTAAAATATTGGGAAGACTGAGGCCATTGTCTTCAGCCACCATCATTAACTCTACTCCCTCACACCGATTCTGTTCCTTTCCCTGGTAAACTTTACACCTATGATTTCAGCAGACATTTCTCGAAAGACCCTAAGGTATAAGATATCAGATCTGATAATTTGTCAGCCTTTTGTTCTATTAATTTCCTCAGGACCTCACCCTGATAATTGCAATTATTTTAAGCTCCTCTTCCCCCTTTCAGCTCCTGATTTATCAGTTATTTCTGGAATATTCTTTGTGTCTCTACAGTCAATACCTGCTGTCAGAATGAGTTTTAACCACACATCTGCACCCTCAATAAGACCATCTATTAACACCTCAGCAACATCAACTGACTCTCCTGCCTCAGCACATCTGCTGCTGAAACTCTCATCCGTATTTTGTTAGCTCCAGTTTTGGCTATTCCCACACGCTCCTGACTAGCTTCCCCAATTCACTATATGGAAATGTGATTATCTAAAACTCTGCTCCCCATGTCCCTGCATTCACCCATCACCATTGCCTCTTTTTTTAAAAATTCCTTTCCTTGTTTTCCAATCCCTCTGTGGCTTTGACATTTCCTATTTCTACAAGCTCCTCTATCCCTGCAGTACTCTGCAATATCTACACTCTGCTAATTCTGGCCCGCTTGAGAATGCCTCGTTTTTATCGTTTCATCGTTGGTGGCTGTGCCTTTAGCTGCCTGGAATTCCCTCCTGACTCTTCTCAACCTCCCCCTCACTTTGCTCCTTGAAGACACACCTTATAAACTTCCACTTTGAACAAGCTTTGACTCATCCATCCAAATGTCTCCTCGTGCAGTTTATTCTGATGTTCTGTTTTATGTCTCTGTGAAATGCCTTGGGATGTTTCATGATGTTAAAGATGTTACATGAATACAAGTTGTTGTGGACCATGAGTATGACTGTTCGCCACAGGGAGCATCACTTCCCAGCACAGTCACAGGATGGTAATCAGTTGTAGCAATCCTGGGGGTTTCCCATTCCCTCAATGGAGGGCATTGAGAAAATTTGTAGATATTCATACCCCCTCTACAACTCCTTCTTGTCTCACATTCCCTCTCTTACTTTCTCCTGTCTCTCTCTTACCCCTTCCATTTTCCACTTAGTATTTTCCGATATCCTCCCAGCCTCCCACTCTCATTTCTCCCTCTTCGTTTCCCCTCCTTGTCATATCACCCTTTCCATCTTTCTATCTTTACCTCTCCTCCCACCTTCTGCCTTTTTCTTCCATTCTGTCACTCATCACTGAAAGAATTACTGCGTCAAAACTCTTCACTCAGGGATGAAGCGAGGAGTGGGTTGTATTCCTTTTCTTCATTTGGCCAACTTCAGCCTTTCTCCACTTTCCTGCTGCTCTGTATGGATGCTAGTATGGAGACTGGGACTATTCATTAGAAGTTGATTTCTACAGCCTTTAATGCCTATTGTCGAACATGGGTCAACTCCTGGACAAAGTGCGAGACCACAGCTGACACAAATAGTGTCTCCTAACTTTCAACTTGTTCTCCCTCAGAAGAGTGGCTCCTTTAAGATAGGAATAGGATGCTACTCTGTAATTGTGTGTCACTGTTTTACAGAATTGAGAACTAATTGGCTCTGTTTTAAGCCACTGGCTGTTGAGTCTTTCACTAATTTCCAGCTCCTCCTCGTATTTCACAAAGCACCTCCAGCCTTCTTCTCAAAGCCACAGTTTGATAGAGCTCGCGATCCACTTATTGTAACACAAAGTATAACAGACGCCAGAAAGCTAAAATAAAAACCCAAGTAAACATTCAAATGTTTATTTCCAGACTTACTGTTCACGTATGGAAGATGAATGTGGCATTCACAGTCTCCCAGCAGCTCCCAGTCATTTCGGAGCCCACATTAATCCTGAGTGGATCAGTTGAGGCCGTTGTCCTGAGTGGGGACCTGCAACTCTTCACAAAGTTAGATATGTGCCTCACCAAGATCTCTGTGCCCAATATCCAGGGTTTAATTTCCAATTTGCAAACAATAGCTGAAGGAATTTCAAGGTTCCAAATGCAGCTCCATCAATGAACTTTCGCCCATCGCTTACTGTGTCCATTTTCAACACTGACCATCTTCATGGTTCCCTAGAAGGAGATTGCTGGTCTGTGTGCTCTGAGCGGATTTGGTTGGAGACTTACTGATGGTAGTTATGTCCAGACACCACGTTATTATTCAGGATTAACTTCTGACCCAGGCTTTGACTGTGGAAGGACTATGTGGGTTAGCACTCTATCCTGAATATTAAAATTCTGTGTTTCATCTCTCTCTAGAACTGCTTGGTGAACCTTACATATCCAGCAATTCCAGCCTGGAAAACAGTACAATTGCATTGACCTGTACAGTATCGGGGAAAGTCCAGTCTGTCATATGGCGTGCAATAACAGACGCTGCTGCTAATAACTGATACACATTGATCCATGCTAACATGACTTTGGTCATCAAAAAGGCACAGAAATCAGACTCTGGGATTTATGGTTGTTTCATACAAAAGCCATTCAGTAAATCCAGTGTCCTCCATGAGCTGACAGTCAAATGTGAGCGTGTCAAGTTTTCTCCATAGTGTGGAAAGGTGTCACTTTCTTGCAATGCACTGTTTTTAAGAATGGAATGGCTTCCCCTTGTATGTAATTCTGCATGAATCCTGTTTGGTAATCAGTAGAGACTTGGTGCTGAGATTCCTCCAGGTGGGAAGGGGTGAACAACAGCAATGATGTGGGTTGTCATGGACTTTACCCACGGAATTGGATTTGAGAGATAGCAAGATCTGCAGGTGCTGGAGTCAGAGTCAATACAGTGTGGAGCTGGAGGAACACAGCAGGTCAGGCTGCATCAGAAAAGCAGGAAGGTCGACTGATGAAGGGTGTAAACCAGTAATGTCAACTTTCCTGCTCCTCTGATGCTGCCTGAGCTGCTGTGTTCCTCCAGCTCCATGCTGTATTGACTCTGAAATGGATTTAGGAATTGGGGGACAGAATTTCCACCATAGGGTCTTTTCCCCCATGTCTCCTTTCAGCAGACGAGTGTGGAAAACAAAATGCCAAGTCATTCCTCTGGCTTCCAACGCCATTCACACCCACCACACATTAAAGTTCAGTCCCACTCTGACCTTCACTAAAGATCACCCTCTAGAATTTCCATTGCTGCTCTGCTGTGCTCCAACAGCACATGAGAGAATGAGTGAATGAGCAGTCAAGGATTGTTGGCAGCCAATTTACCAAAAAGACCCCATCATACTCTCTGTATCCAGCACACCTGACTGGCACAGGTGTGCTCACCTCACTGGCACTGATGTATTTACCTGAAGGGCATTAAGTGTTCACCTGGTGGGCATCAATGTGTTCACCTGACTGACAATGATGTGTTCACATGACGAGTGGGCACTGTGTCCACACCCAAAATGATTTTGAAAACATCAGATCACATGGCTTTACCTGATACCAATATTGTGTTCACAAGACAGGGATAAAAGCACTCACGGAATTGGCACTAATGTGTTCACATGATCAGCTATAAGACATTCACATGACGGGCTCTAATATGTTTACATGATGAAGACAAAAATATTCACATGATTGGCACAAGTATATTCACATGAAGGGCCTGGAAACTTTAATTGACAAACATGGGCACCTTTGTACTGAAGCATACTAGTCTGTATCCCTGATGGGCACCAATGTATTCATTACATGGCCTTACTGTCTTCACTAATTTATTCACTGTACAACCTTATTGTTTTCACTGGATTGACACAACAGGCAGTTCCTGGGATGCAAATAGTTCTGTTCTTGTGTCCATTTGCGAGTTGGTTTGTATGCAATTTAGAACATATTGCAGGACAATATATAACAGATGTTTGTAAGTACAGGCTTAATTCATTTACCAGATTGATAAAATTACACCCCTGTTTGTAAGTATGTGTTTGTAAGTTGGACACTGTCAAATCAGGGAGATCCAGTATTGTTTTCACTTAACAACCTTATGTGTTCACTTCACTGACATGAATGTACTCATTATTTGTGCTCAGTGTCTTCACTGGCTTTACACTAACGTATTCCCTGTACAGTCTTACTGCCTTCACTGGGTTGTGACTAAAGTGTTCACTCTACAGGTAACGTGTTCATGAGATTGACACTCATATATTCACTCCACAGTGTTACTGTCTTTGGATTAACACTGATGTATTTATTATACAGCCTTACTGTCTTCACTGGATTCAGAATAATGCATTCGCTGTATGGCCTTGCTGTGTTCACTGGACTGATGCTAAGATAATTAGTAATCAGCCGTGTTGTGTTCTCTGCATTGACATAACAAGCAGTTCCCGGGATGCAAACAGATTCCATTATCGAGTCTATTTGCAAGTTCATTTGTACACAAGTCAGAATATAGAGCAGGATAATATACAATAGTGATTTGTAAATTCAGGAATAATTCGTATTCCAGATCCTTAAAATTACACCTCTATTTGTGAGCTCTATAAGCACTCGTATGTTGGATGTTTGCAAATCAGGGACACGCTGTAAAATTTCACTGTAAGGTCTTACTGTGTTTTCCGGATTGACATGAACTTTTGGGCTTAATGTTTTCACTGGCTTTACACTGATGTACTCACTAAGGTCCTACTGTGTTTAGTGGGTTAACGTTAATGTATACATGTATAGCCTTACTGTATTCACTAGGCTGATCTTAATGTATTCATTATACGACTTGACTGACTTCACTGGACTCACAGTAATGCAATCACTGTACAGGCTTAATGTATTCACTGGATTGACACAAATGTATTCATTGTAGGGGCTTAACATGATCATTGGAATAATGCTAAGATATACATTATGTGGTCTAAGATCAGTACTACACAGGCACAGGCCCTTCAGCCCACCAAGACTGTGCCAACACATGATGCCTTTCCAAACTAAATACCTTTTGCTTCCATGCTGTCCATACCCCTTTGTTCCCTGCCTATGCATAAACCCATCAAGATCCCTCATAAACATTGTTGTTTTATCGTCTTCATCGCCTCCTTTGGCAGTGTACTTCAGGCACTTACCACCCTCTGAGTAAAAAACCTGCTTCTCACATCTCCTTTACTCCCTTACCCCCAAGTCCCCTAGAAATTGACATTTGTACCCTGGGAAAAAAGACTCGGACTATCTGTTCTATCCGAGCCTGTCATAATTTTATAAACTTCCATCAGCTTCAATGCTCAAGTGAAAACAAATCAGGTTTGTCCAATCTCTCATCGTAGCTAATACCCTCCAAACCAGGCAACGTCCTGGTAAACCATCTCTATACCCTCACTGTTGTGATTGTAATGAGGTCAGCCAGGTGAACCTTATAGAATAAGAGTTCCCTGGTTGGGGCTGTTAATCTGGTCCAACCAGGGAGCCCTGGTTGACCGATATGTACAGAAGTGTATGCTCACTCTGAGAACTGGCTCTGAGAAAGCTGGATCTGTATCAAGGACTTTCCACATGTAAATAAAGGGTGCCTTGATGATGGGAGAGTGGATTCTGTGGAGTTAATTCAGTGGCGACAAAAGAAAAGCACACTCCTGAAGAAATTCATTCACAACAGTTTCCTTTGAGATGGAGTAAGCGTTTCTGGCATCATACCATTATTTGGGAAGCTTGACTCATTTGATCCCAGTCTGTGGAAAGAATGCGTTATTTTTTTCCAGACAAATGATACTGGGGCAAATGAAAAGCAACAAACAACTCTTTGACAGCATGTGGACCCACAGCTTTTTCAGCTATTAGGAGCCTAATTCCTGAGGCACCGGACCCTAAAACATTTTAAGAGTTGACAGATTTAGTTAAGGAATATTACAATCCCAAGCCTCCTCTAATTCTAAGATGCTATTGGTTTTACTCAGAAATTCAAGTACCAGAGGAATTGGTATCGGGATTTTTGACTTGGTTAAGATGACTGGCAAAAGCATGTGACTTTGGTTTAATCCTGGATGAGATGCTGAGAGACCGTTTGGTATGTGGGATTAATGATGTAAGCATGCAAATGCACCTACTGGCTGAATCCCAATTGGATTTCAAACACGCTTTATCATTGGAAAATGAGGCAAGTAGAGCATATGAGTTGCAGGGTATTCCGATAGAAGTGGACACCCTTACCAGGGCAACTGAACTTGGGGAACCACTTGAGTAAAGGCAATTGCATAGCGTCACTCAAGACATATCCTGAACAGAGGGACACCATGTGTCAGCCCACAGTGAAACCCCAAAACAAAGCCAAGCCTCACCCAAGTGTTTAAAACTTTCTCCAGGATCCGTGCCAACAAGCCATTGTCATTGCTGCCAGTATGCGGACTCAAGACAGTAAAGGAGCCTAGACCAAAATTGAGTAGGAGAACTCATGGGTCGGTATCCAGGAGATTGCATACCTTGGAAAGTCCACCTACATCTGGTTTGGAACAGTTAAATTGCTTAGCAACATCCAAATCAGAATCAATCAATATAGTTAAATGGTCACCCACTTCTAATGGAGGTTGATACTGGTGCGGCTAGTGAGTGCAGAACCAGTCTTTAACAAAATTTGATCTGGATTCCAACCCTTAAGATTGTGCAAGACTTCGGCTAGACTGAGAACCTATGACCAGGGAGCCTTTACAGATTAAGGGTACAACCACAGTACTTAAGGAAGTGGCTGTAAAAGTAGTGGATGCTTTAATGGTCATCTTCCAGGATTCTACAGACTCTGGAATAGTTCCTACCGATTGGAGGCTGGCTAATGTAACCCCACTATTTAGAAAAGGAGGTAGAGAAAATATTGTTAACATGGATTTATAAAAGGGAAACCATACTTGACAATCCACTGTAGTTCTTTGAGGATGTAACTCAGAGTTGACCAGAGAGAGTTGATTTACTTGGATGATCAGAAGTCATTTGACAAAGTCTACATAAGGATTAATATGTAATATTCAAGCACATGGGATTGGGGGTAGAGTATTGAGATGGGTAGAAAATTGGTCAGCAAAAAGCCAACAAAGAATAGGAATGAATGGGTCATTTTTCTAAATAGCAGGCAATAACTAGTGGGTTACATCATGGATTCCTGCATTGCTTATAAGGGAGAATATCACAGCTGTATTGCAGGAGGACACATTGGAGGACTCATGCAGCAAGGGCATTTGGATAGAGCTCAGGAATAAGAAAGGTGGAGTCACTTTGATTGGATTGCAGTAGAGGCCTCCCAATAGCTAGTGGATGATAGAGGAATTATGAAAACCCGGAGGCTTGTAGTGGATGATTTTAACTTCCCCTGTATTGACTAGAACTCACTTAGTGCCAGGGGCTTGAATGACAGAGAATTTGTTAGGTGTGTCCAGCATGTTTTTAAAATAATATGCAAATAGTCCAACTAGGGAAGGGGCTACACTAAGACTGGTATTGGGGAATGAGACTGGCTAGGTGATCCAGGTTCAGTGAGGAGCATTTTGGGAACAGTGACCATAATTCTGTAAGTTTCAAATTACTTATACACAAGGACAAGAGTAGTCCATAGGTGAAAGTACTAAACTGGGGAAGGCTAACTACTACAATATTAGGCAGGAACTGGTGAATGAAGATTGGGGATGCTAAGTCTATATCTGGCATGTGGGAATATTTTATAGTCCACTCGATTAGAGTTCAGGACCAGCATGTTCCTGTGAACATGAAGAATAATGGCAAGATTTGGGAACCTTAGACGACAAGAGAAATTGAGAGCTTAGTCAAAAAGAAAAAGGAGATATACCTAAGATCTGGGAAACTGTGGACAGTCAGAGCACTTGTAGAATACAAAGAGATTATGAAAGAACTCAAACAAGGAATTATGAGGGCTAAAAGGGACCGTGAAATGTCTTTGGCAAACAGGATTAAGGAAAATCCCAAGGCATTTTATATACATATATAAGGGGCAAGAGGATAGCTAGAAAAAGGGTAGGTCCCCTCAAGGCCAAAAATTGGAGAAATGATTTCACAGTTCACTATTCTCTCTAGTTTAGTATCATCTACAAATTTTGAGATCTTGTCCTCAGTACCCATCTCCAAATTGTTTATATAGACCAGAAAAAGTAAGGGTCCCAACACCAATTTCTGGGGAACATCACTTTCAACTTGTCTCCAATATGAGAAATAGCCATCTATACCTGCCCTCTCTTTCCTAACTTTTAGTCAACTTATAATCCACACTTCCAAGGACCCATCAATCCCAAACATTTCTAATTTGCTAACCAAATTGCCATATGGTATCGTATGAAATGCTTTCTGAAAGTCCAAATATACAACATCCACAGCACTACATTCATCCACTATCTGTGTCATCTCAACAGGGAGTTCAATCCAGTTTGTCAGACATGACCTGCATTAATGCGTTGACTGTCTAGTATTAACTCATTTTCCTCTAAGTGCGTGTTTACTTTATCCCATATTATCACTTCTGTCAGTTTTCCCACTGTTAATGTCAAACTAACTATTTCTTGTGTTATTCTGTGCCCCTTGCTTAAACAATGGAGTCACATTGGCAATCCTCCAGTACCCTGGGATAATCCTTTGTTCCAAGACACCTGGAAAATTTCTGTCAACAGCTCTACAATTTGCTCCCTTACCTCTCTCAGCAATCTAGGATACATACCAATCAGGCTGCCAACTTCTCTACCTGGAGTACTGCCAGCCTTTTTAGCACCTTTACTTTACCCATCACTATGCTGCTCAGTTGCTCAACACTCACATTTTTAATTGGGTCATCATCACCATTTTCTAATTTGGTAATAACAGAAGCAAAATGTTCATTTAGCACCTTTGCATCAGTGGACAGTTTACCCTGCTTACATGAAACTAAGAATTGTCATTCCTGGACATCTGAAACAAAAAATAAACAGAAATTGCTGGAGAAACTCAGCAAGTCTGGCAGCATCTCTGGGAAGAAATCCGAGTTAATATATTGAGTCTGGTGACTGTCCATCAGAGTTCTGAGTCTCTACACACATTTTGTTTCTTCCACAGTGTTTCAATTACAGAGAGTTTATTGTCCGGACTGTTTCATCTGCAGACAATGTTTCATCTAATGTTTCATATGCAGTGTTTTATTTACACAGTTTAATCAACAAACAGCTTTTCATTAATAAACTGTTTCACCTGCAGACAATATTTTACTTGTAGTCAGTATTTCATCAACAGTGATCTGTCTCACACTGTGTTTAATCTATAGGGTGTTTCTTCTACAGATAATGTTTCATCTATAGCCAATGTGTTTCATCTGTAGACAGTGTTTCATCTGTGATGTTTCATACAGTGTTTAAGTGACAGTTTTTCAGCTACAGTGTTTCACCTCCAGCCAGCATTTCACTTGCAGACAGTGTTTCTTCGACACACTGATCCATCTGTACACAGTGTTTAATCTACAGACAATGTTTCTTCTGCAGTGTTTCTTCTACAGTCTTTCAACTACAGACAGTGTTCCATCAACAGAGTGTTTCATCTATAGGCAGCAATAAATCTATAATGTTTCATTAGGAGACTGTCTTTTATCTACAGATAGTGTTTCATCTTCAGACCATGTTTCATCTGTAGACATTGTTTCACCTGCAGTATTTCATTTACTGTCAATGTTTAATCGATAGACAGTTTTCCATTTACAGTGTTTCACCTACAGGCAGTATTTAACTTGCAGACAGTATTTCATCCACAGACAGTGAACCGTCTGCATACAGTGTTTCATCTACAGACAATGTTTCTTCTCCAGACAGTGTTTCAATTACAGACAGTGGTCATTTCGCAGACAAGGTGATGCATCTATAGACAGTCTTTCATTGGGAAACGGTCTTTCATCGAGAGACAGTGTTTCATCAACTATCTCCCAATGAAACACTGTTTATAGATTGATCTTCTCTCAGAATTAACATTGTAGAAGAAACACTCTCTGTAGATTAAACAGCATGCAGATGAATCACTGTCTGTTGATTAAACACTCTGTTGATGAAACTGTCTGCGGAATGAACACTGACTGTTGTTGAAACACTGCTAATGGAGGACATACCCCTGGCTGTATCAATGGTGCTGAGGTGGAGGTGGTCACTACAGTCAAGAAAGTACACCAACACCTCTACTTCCTCAGAAGGCTAAGGAAATTCAGCACATCCACAATGACCCTTACCAATTTTTATAAATGCACTATACAAAGCATCCACTCTGGATGCATCACAACTCTGTATGGTAACTGCTCTGCCCAAGACACAAAAAAATTAGAGTTGTGAACACAGCCCAGTTCATCATGAAAACCAGTCTTCCTTCCCGTGACTCCATCTATACTTGCTGCTGCCTCAGGAAAGCAGCCATCATGATCAAAGACCCCTCCCACCCCAGGTATACTGTCTTCCACCCTCTTCTACTGAGCGGAAGATATAAAAGTTTGAAAGCACATACCAACAGGTTTAAAGACAGCTTCTTGCCTGATGTTATCAAACTAATGAACGGTCCTCTCATATATAAGAGTATGTTCTGCATTCTGTTCTATTACCTTGATGTACTTATGCAAAGTATGATTGGTCTGGTTGGCATGCAAAACAATACTTTTCATTATATTGCTCTATATTTAACAATAATAAATCAAAGCAAATACACAGTGTTTCATCTTCAGTCAATGTTTCATCTGCAGTGTTTCATCAACAGACACTTTTTAATCGAGACAATGCTTCACCTACAATGTTTCATATGCAGACAGTTTCATCAACACAGTGTTTCATCTGTAAACGGTATTGCATATACAGTCAGTATTTCATTAGCAATGTTTCTTCTACAGACAGTGTTCATTCAGAAGACAGTGATACATGTACTGGCAGTGTTTCATTGGGAGACAGTCTTTCATCTACAATGATATATCTACAATCAGTATTTAACCAACAGTCTTTCATCTACAGTGATCCACTTGCATCCAGTGTTTAATCGACAGACAATATTTCTTCTTCAAATAGCATTCATTCTGGAGACAGTGAGATATCTTCTGACAATATTTCATCAGGAGATAGTCTTTCATCTACAGTGATACAGCTACAGTCAGTGTTTAATCAATAGTTTTCATATACAAGCAGTGATCCACCTGCAGTGTTTAAACTACAGACAGTGTTTAATCAATAACAAGATTTCTTCTCCAGACAACGTTTATTCTGAAGACTGTTCATTGTGTTTCTTCAGGAGACAGTCCTTCATCTACAGACAGTGATACAGTGTTACATCTACAGCCAGTCTTTCATCTAGTGTTTCATCAACACAGTGTTTCGTCTAATGTTTCACCTAAAGACCATCATTTGCAGTGTTTCATCTACTATTTCACTTAAACAAAATGTTTAAATGACAGTTTTTAATTGAGAGGCAGTGTTTTGTGTGCTGACAGTATTTCATCCATAGTGTTTGATAGTTTAATTGACAGTTTTTCAACTACAGGCAGTGTTTCCCCTATAGTCAGTGTTTCAACTTCAGGTGTTTTTTCACTGTGACTTGTAGATAAAACCCTTTCCAGTGTCAAACCATTGAGTGCTGTTCGACTGCACAGTGAATAGCATTAATCCATTGAAAACAGTAAGGACATGCACGGAATGAATGTGTCAGTACAGTGAACACATTAACGATGTGGAGTGCATTCATTAGTGTCAACCCAATGAGCACAATAAGGCTGCACAATGAATACATTTGTGTCCATCCAGTGAGAACAGTGTATTCATACACTGTATGTATTAGTGTCAATCCAAATAACACCTTAAGCAAATACAATGAACGCATTAGTTTCAAACCAGTGAGCACAGTAAGATTTACAGTGAATGCATTAATTTTAAATTTTCTTATTCCTTCATGGGCTGTGGGCATTGCTGGGAGACCAGCATTTATTGCCTGTCCCTAGTTGCCCCTTGAGAAGGGGGTAGCAAGTTACTTTCTTGAACCACTGCAGTCCATGTGCTGTAGGTAGACTCACAACGCCCATTGGGAAGGAATTCCAGGATTTTGACCCAGCGGCACTTAAGGTACAGTAATATATTTCCAAGTCAGGATGATGAATGGCTTGGAGGGGATCTTGCAGAAAGTGATGTTCCTAAATATCTGCTGCCCTTGTCATTTCCAGATTAAGTGGTCATGGGTTTCAAAAGTTCTTTGATGAGTTTCTGCAGTATATCTTGTAGATGGTACACACTGCTGCTACTGAGGTGTTAATGGTGGAGGAAGTGGATGTGGTGCAAATTAAGCGGACTGCTTTGCCCTGGATGCTGTCAAGCTCCTACAGTATTATTGGAGCTGCACTCATCCAGGCAAGTGCAGTGTATTCCATCACATTCCTGACTTGTGCCTTCTAGGTGGTGGACAGGCTTTAGGGACTCCGGAAGTGAGTTCGTCACCACAGTATTTCTAGCCTCTGGCCTGCTCTTACAGTCACTGTATTTAGATGGTGTGTCCAGTTGAGTTTCAGTTAATGGCAACCCCAAGGATATTGAGCGAGGGGGATTCAATGATTGTGGCACCATTGAATGTCAATGGAGTGGTGGTTGGATTATCTCTAATAAGAGATGGTCATAGCCTGGCATTTGTGTGGCACAAAGTCTTCTTGCCACTTGTCAGCCCAAGCCTGGATATTGTCCAGATCTAGTTGCATTTGAATATTGACTGCTTCAGTATCTGAGGAAACATAGAAAATAGATGCAGGATTAGGCAGTTTACCCCTTTGAGCCTGCACCACCATTCAATACGATCATGGCTGATCATCCTAGTATCCCATTCCCTCCCTCTCCCCATACTGCTTGATCCCTTTAGCTGCAAGAGTCACTTCCAACTCCCTCTTAAATAGATCTAATGAACCGACCCCAACAGCTTTCTGTGGGAGAGAATTCCACAGGTTCACAACTTTCTGAGTAACAAATTCTTCCTCATCTCAGTCCTGAATGGGTTACCCTTACTCTTAGACTGTGATCCCAAGTCCTGACTTCCCCAACATCAGGCTTCTAGCCTTTCCAGTCCCATCAGGATTTAGAGATAGTAGGAACTGCCGATGCTGGAGTCTGAGATAACAGGGTGTGGAGCTGGATGAACACAGCATGCCAAGCAGCATCAGAGGAGCAGGAAAGCTGACTTTTCGGGTCTGGACCCTTCTTCAGAAATGGGGGAGGGGAAGGGGGCTCTGAAATAGAGAAGGGGGAGAGGCTGTGATAGAAGGTGGATAGTGGAGCAGATAGGTGGAGAGAAGACGGATGGTCAAGGAGGCAGGGATGAAGCTAGTAAAGGTGAGTGTAGATAGAGAGTTGGGATGGGGGTTGGTCAGTGAGGAGAGAGGGGTGGGTAGGTGGGAGGGAAGATGGACAGGTCAAAGAGATGGGAATGAAGCTAGTAGGTGAGTGTTGGTCAGTGAGGTGGGAGAAGCAGAGACGTGGGAGAGAAGACGGACAGTTCAAGGAGTTGGGGACGAAAGGGGGGTGCTGGTCTTGGGATGAGGTCAGGGGTGGTGAGATTTTGAAGCTCGTAAAGTCCACATTGAGACCATTGGGTTGTAGGGTTCCTCCTTCAGTTTTCGGGTGGCATCGTTGTGACACTGGGGGAGGCCCAGGATGGACATGTCGTCCAAGGAGTGGGAGGGGGAGTTGAAGTGGTTCGCAACTGGGAGGTGTTGTCGTTTGTCACGAACCAAGCATAGGTGCTCTACGAAGCGGTCTCCGAGCCTCCGCTTGGTCTCTCCGCTGTAGAGGCGGCCATATCGGGAACAGCAGACACAATAGACCACATTAGCCGATGTGCAGGTGAACATCTGTTTAATGTGGAAGGTTTTCTTGGGGCCTGGGATGGAGGTGAGGGGGGAGGTCAGCACCTCCTGCGTTTGCAGGGAAAGGTGCCGGGGGTGGTAGGGCTAGTGGGGAGTGTGGAGTGGACAAGGGAGTCATGGAGAGAGTGGTCCCTCCGGAAGACAAGGGTGGGGAGGGAAATATATCCTTCGTAGTTGGGTGAGATTGCAGGTGGTGGAGAATGATGTGTTGAATCTGCCCCTACAGCTAGCAACTCTACAGTCAACACCAGCCCACAGACCTGCCAGGTTTTCAGCATTCCCCTAGATCTCCCCCTCACTGAGGCAAAGGCTGAGGACTACCCGAACATCAATGAATACCACTTACGTCTGGATGTTGAAAGTTTTTCCGCTGCCTCCGCCTCCGCGCTTATTTCTTTAATCACGAGTCTAACCCCACCTCTACAAACCCCTTCTCCCGCCTCCAACATACCCCATCCTCCTGGGCACCACCCCAACGCCTCCTACTCACCCTCGACCTCTTCATCTCTAAGTGCCGTCGCGACATCAATTGCCTCAACCTCTCCACCCATCTCACACACTCCAGTCTCTCCCCCACAGAATGTGCAGCCCTCTGCTCCAACCCTAACCTCACTATAAAACCTACGGACAAGGGACCTTTATATCGGCAAGGCCAGGCGCCAACTCTCTGACACTTTCTCCTACCCGCCCCCCTAGGTCATGACCCCACCCATGACCACCAAAACACCAACTCCCAGACCATCCATAGCCTCATCACCTCAGGTGACCTCCCACCCACAGCCTCCAACCTCATTGTTCCCCAACCCCGCACCACCCGTTTCTATCTCCTTCCCAAAATCCATAAACCTGACTGCCCCGGTCAACCCATTGTGTCTTCCTGCTCCTGCCCCACCGAACCTATCTCCACTTATCTCGACTCTGGTCCAGGAACTCCCCACCTATGTCCGGGACACCACCCACGCCCTCCACTAACTCTAAAACTTCCGATTCCGTGGCCCTCAACACTTCATCTTCACTATGGACATCCAATCCCTGTATACTTGCATTAAGATCATAAGAACTAGGAGCAGGAGTAGGCCATCTGTCCCCTCGAGCCTGCCCCACTATTCAATAAGATCATGGCTGATCTTTTTGAGACTCAGCTCCACTTACCCACCGGCACACCATAACTTTTGATTCCTTTACTATTCAAAAATTTATCTAGCCTTGCCTTAAAAGCATTCAGCGAGGTAGCTTCAACCGCTTCATTGGGCAGGGAATTCCACAGATTCACAACCCTTTGGGTGAAGAAGTTCCTACTGACCTCAGTCCTACATCTGCTTCCCTTTATTTTGAGGCAATGCCCCCTAGTCCTAGTTTCACCCACTAGTGGAAACAACCTCCCTGCCTCCACCTTATCTATCCCCTTCATAATCTTATATGTTTCTATAAGATCTCCCCTTATTCTTCTGAATTCCAATGAGTATATTCCCCATGCAGATGGTCTAAAAGCCCTCCGCTTCTTCCTCTCCCGCAGGCCCGACCAGTCCCCCTCCACCGACACCATTATCCGCCTAACTGAACTCGTCCTTATCCTTAACAACTTCTCCTTCAACTCCTCCCAATTCCTACAGACAAAAGGGGTGGCCATGGGTACCCACATGGGCCCAAGCTATGCCTGCCTCTTTGTAGGATAGGTGGAACAGTCCCTCTTCCGCAGCTACACTGGCCCTATACCCCACCTCTTCCTCCATTATATTGATGACTGTATCGGCGCCACTTCGTGCTACCACGAAGAGCTTGAACAGTTCATCCACTTTACTAACACCTTCCACCCCAACCTTAAGTTCACCTGGACAATCTCTGATATCTCTCTTTCCTTCCCGGACCTCTCTGTCGCCATCTCTGGTAACCACCTGGAAACTGGTATCTATTTCAAGCCCACCAACTCCCACAGCTACCTAGACTACACCTCCTCTCACCCACCTTCCTGCGAGGAAGCGATCCCCTATTCCCAATTCCTCCGCCTCTGCTGCATCTGCTCCCAAGATGGACATCCCAGATGTCCTCGTTTTTCAAGGACTGCAATTTCCCCTCCACAGTGGTTGAAAACCGCACCTCAGCCCTCACACCCCCTCCCAGCAATAAAAACAAAGACAAAGACAGAATTCCCCTTGTCCTCACGTATCACCCCGATAACCTCCGGATTCAATGCATCATTTTCCGCCACCTGCAATGTGACCCCACTACGAAGGATATATTTCCCGCCCCACCCTCATCTGCCTTCCGGAGGGACCGCTCTCTTCGTGACGCCCTCATCCGCTCCACACTCCCCACTAGCTCCGCCACCCCTGGCACCTTTCCCTGCAAATGCAGGACGTGCTGACCTGCCCCTACACCTCCCCCCTCACCTCCATCCCAGGCTCCAAGAAAACCTTCCACATTAAACAGACGTTCACTTGCACATCCACCAATGTGGTCTATTGTGTCCGCTGTTTCCGATATGGCTGCCTCTACATCAGGGAGACCAAGCGGAGGCTCGGAGACCGCTTCTCTCCCATCTCACTGACCAAACCCCACCCCCACTTGCTACCTACACTCACCTACTAGCTTCATCCCCTTCTCCTTGGCCTGTCCATCTTCCCTCCCACCTACATGCCCCTCTCTCCTCACTGACCAACCCCCATCCCAACTCCCTATCTACACTCACCTTTACTAGCTTCATCCCCGCCTCCTTGACCGATCCGTCTTCTCTCCACCTATCTGCTCCACTATCCACCTTCTATCACAGCCTCCCCCCCCCCTCCCCCATTTCTGAAGAAGAGCTGAGACCCAAAAAGTCAGCTTTCCTGCTCCTCTGATGCTGCCTGGCCTGCTGTGTTCATCCAGCTCCACACCTTGTTATCTCCATCAGGATTTATATTATTTCTAACAGACCCCCCTCATTCTTCTAAAGTCCAGTGAGTAAAATCCCAGTCGATTTGGTCTTTTCCTATATGTCAGTCCTGCCATCCCAGGAATCAGTCTGGTGAACCTTTGCTGGACTCCCTCAATAGCAAAAATGTCCTTCCTCAGACTAGGAGACCAAAACTGCAAACAATACTCAAGGTGTGGCCTCACCAAGACCCTGTAGAACTGCAGCAAGACCTGCTTAGTCCGATATTTAAATCCTGTCACTATGAAGGCCAGCATGCCATTAGCTTTTCTCACTGCCTGCTGCATCTGCATAGCAACCTTCAGCGACTGTTCCATCATGACACCCAGGTCTCGTTGCACTTCACCTTTTCCTAAACTGCCACTATTCAGATAATAATCTGCCTTCCTGTTTTTTGGACCAAAGTGAATAACCTCATATTTATCCACATTATATTGCATTTGCCAAGAATTTGCCAACTCATCCTGTCTGTCCAAGTCACCTTGCAGCCTCTTAGCATCCTCCTCACAACAAATACTGCCACCCAGCTTAGTGGCATCTGCAAACTTGGAGATATTGCATTCAATTCTTGCGTCCAAATCATTAATGTATATCGTGAACAGTTGAGGTCCCAGCACAGAACCCTGTGGCACCTCACTCGTCATTGCCCACCACTCTGAAAAGGACCTGTTTATTCCAACTTCCTGCTTCCTGTCTGCCAACCAGTTCTCTATCCATGCAAGTACATTATCTGTCATACCATAAGCTTTAATTTTCCTTACTAATTTCGTGTGGAACCTTCTCAAAAACCTTTTGAAAGTCCAGATACACAAGATATACTGATTTACCCTTCTCCATCCTATTAGTCACATCCTCAAAAAATTCCAGAAGATTTGTCAAGCATGATTTCCCTTTAGTGTATCCATGCTGATTGTGTCACTGCTTTTCAGATGCTCAGTTATTACATCCTTAATGATTGACTCCAGCATTTTCACCACCACCCAGATGTCAGGAGTCACAAATGGTGCTGAATATTGTGCAATCAATCATTGGCGAACATCCCCACTTCTGACCTTATGATGGAGAGAAGATCATTGATGAAGCAGCTGAAGATGGTTAGGCCTAGGACATGACGTTGAGGAACTCCTACAGTGATGTGCTGGAGCTGAGATGCCTGACCTCCAACAACCACAAGTATCTTCCTTTGTGCCAGGCAGGATTCCAACAGCGGAGAGTTTGCCCCTTGATACCCATTGATTTCCATTTTTAATAGGGCTCCTTGATGCCACACTCAGTCAAATGTGGCCCTGACATCAAGGGCTGTCACTTTCACCTCACCTCTGGAATTCAGCTCTTTTGTCCATGTTTGAATCAAGGCTGGAACTGAGTGGCCCTGGCAGAACCCAAACTGGACGTCACTGAGCAGGTTATTGCTGAGCAGTGCTGCTTGATAGCACAATTGGTGAGACCTTCCATCATTTTCCTGATGATCAACAAGTAGACTGATTGGGCAGTAATTGGCCAGGTAGGATTTGTCCTGCTTTCTATGTACAGGTCATGCCTGGGCAATTTTCAACCTTGTCTTGTAGGTGCCAGTACTGGAAGAGCTTGGCTAGGAGAGCAGCAAATTCTGGAGCACAAGTCTTCAGTACTATTGCTGGAATGTTGTTAGGACCCATAGCCTTTGCAGTATCCAGTTCTTCCGACTGATTCACTCCATGTGATATCAAGAAACTAATTGGTTGAAGACTGGTTTCTATGAATGCTGTGAATGCTTCATCCATATCTTTTGCAATGATGTGCTGGACTGTTCCATCGTTGATGCTAATCCAGGGAACACAGTAAAGCTATACAGTGAAAACATGACTTGTCCCTGATTTGCGAATGCTCAACTTACAAACGCTCGTATTTACAAACAGCTCACAAATAAGGGGTGTTTTGGATCACAGAGTGTATCCAAGTGGTTTTTTTTGGGTTCAGTTAAATGTAGTTAACAGAAGACTCGACAACAGCAATTTGCTTAAATATGAACATTTATTGAATAATAATAAAAAACAAAAGAAAGGAACATTTATTCATAAAATAAAAAGAATGAAAAAAAAAGAGAGGAAAAAAGCAATAAGCCTCACACCCTTTTGCCTGTCGGGTCCCCTCGATTGACTGCTGGTCTGGAGGCTGAGGTTGTTCTTGGCACCATTCATGATTCCAGTCCGAGGTGAAGTCCAGAGGTTTGGAACAAAACTCTCTCTCTTATACAAGTGTAACAAACAGCCAGGCACAGAATAACAATTTACAGAAAAGCATGCTGATTGTGCTGTCTTCAGCATGTACAGGAGTGTTCACAGACCTCAATCAAGATTATGCAGCTGTTGAAAATCAACAATTTTAGCCCTTCAGCCCATCCTATACAATCCACCCCGATGACATTTGACAGCGTATGTTACAATTGCAGAAGCAGATATAAATCAGTGACAGCCATGTGAGAACATACAAGAAGAGTACGTAAGCTACATTAGAAGATTAAAACTTCAGTGAAAATAACTATAATCAGTAGGAATAATATAACAATAAGGTGTATGATCAAATTAATGATCACAGTGGCATTTGGGGACCAACCCTTATATAAATATATATATATCACATCCCAATGTACAGTAAAGGCCATGATAGAACTGGAAAGTCGTGCCACGTGCCTGTGTGTTTCCGATGTGCTCAAAATTGAGAGGTGCCCACAGAGGATTAATGTTTTCATGCCTATGTTAATGGCAGTAATATCTTTAATCACAGCCACCGCGCAACTGTGTCACATACATACACGCAACTTAATCTATTTTGGCTGTTGTCCTGGAGTCGAGGATCCTGTTGCTGAACGCCCTCAAAACCTGAGAGAGGAGATGGAAAAAAAAAAGTGTGCCAGACTAGCTGGCTGTAAGTCGATTTTATGTTTTTTCAGTTAATCTATTTATATAATTTGCTGTAAAATGCAGTATATTCTAGATTTGCATTCCTTAATTGTGTTTTTTTTTAATCCTCCAGTTCCCTATATGCACATCACTTCACCCAATAACAGTAAAATAATACCATACATGGATTCAAAATTTCTCCAGCTTTCTTCATCTGTATCCGTCTTGAGGATACTTCTTCAATATGTTTCCTCCCTTGCCGATTTATGAATGACTGTACCATTAAGTGGTAACTACCTCCATATGCAGGTACCCCTTTGAGCTACAATATACATGGTATCAAACAATACAGCTCTAACATTCATCAGGCTTTACCTTCAGCTTATGTATCCCGCCATTTATTTTCCCCGGGGGGTTCCCTTACCACAGACTCCAACACCACCTAAGTTTTAGCTCAGCCTTCTTTCACATACACCAGCTGTCCTAACACATTACAATTTCACCTACTGGTTTAATCATAAAAAAATGCTCAAGATGGGCTTTGTGTATGTCATCCAATGGGCCCTTTCACTCTGTCCACTATTTCTTCTCCCAGAGTCCATATTCTTTAATGTCTGTAACATTTTGACATATTAGCCCATCACACTTTCTATTTTGATTGTAATTCTTTTTACATCCCTTTCATTGTTTTTAAGTCAGTTTCTCTAGGGATCTGTGTCACTGTTTTATCGTTTAAACTATGTTTGTCTGCTCTTCCAAGCTACATTAATCCTTTTGTCAAGTAGGTATACATGTCTGAGACCCGTTCTTCAGTGCATGTTTTGTATCTCTTGTAACATTCATTTTTGCATACTTACATCCGCATCCCATGACCATGTCACACATTCTTGACTCCCACATGATCTTATCAAATGATCTATGAGGTTTTACTTATCTCTCCACGTTTGGTTCCGATGCCTTGGGTAGTGGTTTGAACACCAATTCAATCTTTCTTAAAACAAAAGACAAGAACACAAACATCACCAAGAGAAAGCTATCAGTTTGGTACTCTCATTTAAACTTTCTTTTCACTAAAATGCATTTTAACCTCAATTGCCATTTCAACCCATTATTCTAACTTATTTTTTCCTTCTGCCATCAGTCTCCACCCTCAATTACCTCATCTCATTCAATTTTGCAACTTAATTATTATCACCACATCTAATTCGAGAGATCTGTAGAGATTTGCAGTCCATGAAATATAATCCTATAATTTTTAAAACAGAAGTCAAACATTTTTTTTTTAAAGTTACTTGATGACTCATTCTAGATATTATTATATCTCTATGTAAATTTGTCCAAATTCAAAATTCTTTTTATTCCCTTAAAGTCTCTAACCATTTTTAGGCATTGAAACCATTGAGACTGTGTGTATCATTTGTCATTATTAAACGCAACAAATTAGAAGAGACCCACCACCTCATCAACAAGGTATTCACAGGGATTAAATTCACAAGGGAAGAAGAAACCAAGAATCAACTTCCGTTTCTGGATGTTAAAGTAGAACAATTGACAAACGGGGAGTTCCAAACCTCAGTAGGCAGAAAACCAAACCATACAGATCAAATCCTCAACTACCACAGCAACCACCTGAACGTCCACAAACAAAGCTGCATTAGGACACTATTTAAATGCACCAGGACACACTGCAACACTCCAGAACTACACCGTGAAGAGGAAGAACACTGATACAAGATCCTCGCTTTAAACGGATATTCCCGCAACTTCATCCACAGATACCTAAAATGACAGACAACAACAGGAGGGCACAGTGCAACCTAACACACTGACCACACTGCCCTACATCAAGAACATATCAGAACTGACAACAAGACTCCTAAGGCCACTAGGAATCATGGTGGCCCACAAGCCCACAACCACTCTACGACGAATACTTACAAGAATTAAAAGGCCCCATTCCCACAACATGCAGAACAAATGTGGTTTACAAAATACCATGCAATGACTGCCACAAACATTACTTTGGACAGACAGGAAGGAAACTAGCCATCAGAATACACGAACATCAACTAGCAGCAAAACAGCACGATGAACTCTCCTTAATAGCCTTCATTGTCTGAATGTACAGACATCAGTTTAACTGGGACAAAGTAACCATAGTAGCCCAAGCCAAACATAGACACGCATGGGAATTCCTAGAGGCTTGGTTCTCCACCCATACTTCAATCAACAAACATATAGAATTGAATTCCATATATAAACCCATACAGATCAAAACCAGAAATGACAGTACTCACCATAATGGACAGGACAGTACAAATTCCAAGTGGAGTAGAACAACATCACTTCATGGGAGGCTCCACTGATGATGTCACCTAGCACGGTGGAGAAACATCTGAACAGAAACAAGCCAGCT
>NC_063366.1:24669578-24680105 GCF_021869965.1 Rhincodon typus | reverse complement strand
CAGGGATGTGCAGGTTAGGGGCATGGTTCTGGGTGGGATACCCTGAGGGTCGGTGTGGACTTGTTGGGCCAAATGGCCTGTTTCCATACTGTGGGGATTCTCTGATCTATAATCCGAGGCTGTTATCGCTGGGTTCAATCCAGTGACATGGCATTGTAAGCTACACAGGCCTCAAACTCCCCTCCTACATGTTGCTTACCTGGAGTAATGTGTTGGAGAACCTCTTTCCAAACTCTGTACTGTAAAGACCCCTTGAATTCTCCCAGGCAGAGCTCCTCATGGTCCAAGGTCAGGGACTTACAGGCTGGTCTTTTGCTGTAACGTCAAGCAGTCGTGATTTTTCTTTTTGACCAAAGTTGGGGAAAGAGAAACCAATGACGGGACAGTTAAATGGTAGGAGATGGGTTTATTGTAAAGACACAGCCCTACCTGTCCCTTTGGCCACACTCACCCTGTGGGGTTAGAAAAACGTAATCAGTTTTGACACTACGTCTCCCATTGCATCAGGACACAGCCAACAGTGCCCCTTAACACAAGCAGCATCCCTGTATAAATTCCCCAGTGCACTCGGGATTGTACAGCAAGGGTCTGTCTGAGGGCAGGGGCTCACATGGAAAAGCACACAGGACCCTGGGCTAACAAGGTGTAGAGCTGGATGAACACAGCAGGCCAAGCAGCATCAGAGGAGCAAGAAGGCTGACGTTTCGGGCCTAGACCCGTCTTCAGAAATGCTTGCAAACTTGCGAACTGCTGTTTGCAAGCCCCGAGGCTGGGTTAATGTACTCGGATCACAGGACATCACCTTCAGAAAAGCGAGATCATCCTTCTCCTTCAGCCTCCCTGCTCAGCTCCAACACCTCCAGCTGTACTGAGTCGAGATCGCACCAAATCTGTTCGAGATTCCCCTCAATCGTGCGTAGGATACTTTCTTCCTTCTCTTTCAAGAGCTCGGGTTAAGTCTTTCTCTTTCTTGTCCAGAACTTTCCGGATTTGTTCAAACTCCGAGGTGATGTGTTTCAGCAGGAGACCTGCCTGCTCCTGTAAGGATCAGACCAATATGATTTTGGAAAAGATCAAACACTCAGGAGCTAAGGGGTGGGCATAACATCGCCCATGGCCCAACGGCTCCTAGAATTCAACATTTGGTCAGGTACCAGTCAGAAGGACCCTCAAACAGCACCTTCCAAACCCCATGACCACTTCCATCCAGAAGGACAAGGGACAGCAGATACATGGGAACACCAGCCACTGCAAGTTCCCCTCCGAGCCCCTCACCATCCTGGCTTGGAAATATATCCCTGTTCCTTCAGTGTCGCTGGGTCAGAATCCCTGGAATTCCCTCCCTAAGGGACACTGTGGGTCAACCCACAGCACATGGACTGCAGCGGTTCAAGAAGGCAGCTCACAACCACCTTCTCAAGGGGGGCAACTAGGGACGGGGCAATGAGCCAGTACACCTGCAGCAAGGTGGGACTTAGAGGGCCAGCATGGATAAGATGGATTGAATGGCCTCCATTGGTGAGAAATGCTTCAGGCCAGGGACGATGGGGTGGATACAGTCTGTGGGAGGAGAGGGTAATGATTTCAGCAGCAAGTGGGCAGAGGGGGGAGATGGTGGGGGGAGGGAGGGAGAGGTTAAGGGATGTGTATCAGGCCTCAGGGTGAGGAGGGAGGGAGGGAGGGATGGGGCAGGAATTCTGAACCACACTCGTCCTTACCTTCACTGCGATAACGCCGGGTTTGTGTTTGTGCTCAACCTTCTCTGTCAGATACTCCAACTCTGATTTCAGCTGATCCTGAAACGAAAAGCATAACTGCCCTGAGCCATAACCCCCTGCCCCCAAAATATCGATCGCCCCATGTTGGATCTTGAGGGTTGGTTGTTGAGGGAAGTGAGAAATTTCAGAGCTGGTCATCGACAGGAAAAGGCCAGTCCATACCCTCTCAGTGCTCCCATTCTCTCACGTCAACCCCACTCCAAACAATCTGAGACTAAACGTCCCGGATGCCTCGCCCCATTCACTGCATGTGGGGAACACTCCCTTCCCCACCACCGCCCGACCCCCGCCACCACCTCTCCGTCTCCTCTTCGATCAATTCCTAACAATCGCTGCCCCTCTCCTGTTGGTGGGCGGCATTCCGGCCTGCCCCTGCGTGTTTGTGAATTCCTCTGTCTGCCCTCCACTGCGCCCACCTCCCACCCACCCCCCTGCTCTATTACCCTAATGCACCATGTACGGTCTGGTCTGCCTGTACTGCACGCAAAACAAAATTTTTCACTGTACCTCGGTACACGGGACAATAACTTACCTAACGAAACGGCAGCAGATTGTGGAACAGTTGTTCATTTTAAATCGGAGATGGATAGATAGTTGGAGCTGAGTACTGAAGATACTGAGAGACAAACTGGGAATCACAGAGGGCCAGGCAGCATTGACAGACAAACAGCACGATAAGTTGTTGTTAAACAGAAGGATAGGGGCCAGAGGCATCACAGCTAGTGACAGATCGTCCATTTGGTGGCGGAACAGACTGTGGGAGTGGGGCCAAATGGCTCCCTCCTGTTCCGAAAAGGGAGAACGTTACCTTGCGGATGTTGATAGGCCTGCACTGATGGTCTCTGTGTGCCTGCTCCTCTCGACACACCACACAGATCAGCTTGCTGTTGGTCTCACAGAACAGCTTAATGCGCTCCCGGTGTAGGACACAGTACTGCGGTACAGACCCCGAGTGGTACCTGGTCCCCCCCAGCCGCGACAGCAGGCTGCTCAGGGTCTGGTTCAGTCGCGGCTTTGGCTGGTTCAGGAAGGTCTCCAGGCACTAGGGGCAAGCTCTCTCCCCACCCGCATCCCTCCCTTCCCCTTGCTCACCCTCCCATTTCTCCAGCACACACACGCTGCAGAAACTGTGGCCACATTCCAGGCTTACAGGGTCTGAAAACAACCCCTTACAGCCCGGGCACAGCAGCTCCAACGCCAAACCATCGGCACATTTACTTTCCTCCATGCTGGTAGGTCGCACCATACAGCTTCCTCCTCTCTCCTTCTCTGTCTGTCTCCCTCTCTCGTTCACATTCTCTCCCTCTCTCCCTCTCTCGTTCACACTCTCTCCTCTCTCTGTCTGTCTCCCTCCCTCTCTCATTCACACTCTCTCCCTCTCTCTCTGTCTCCATCTCTCGTTCACACTCTCTCCCTCTCTGTCTCCCTCTCTCGTTCTCTCTCCCCCTCTCTCTCTGTGTCCCTCAATCGTTCTCTCTCTCTCTTTCACAATCTCTCTCTATTTGTCTCTCTGTGTCCCTCTCTTGTTCTCTCTCTCTCTGTCTCCCTCTCTCATTCTCTCTCTCTCGTTCACACTCTCTCTGTCTCACTGTATCCCTCTCTCGTTCTCTCTCTCACTCTCTCCGTCCTGAGGAAGGGTTAATACATGAAATGTTGACTGCTCCTTTCCTCCAGATGCTGCCTGGCCTGTTTGTCTACCTCTCTCTCTCTATCATTTTCTATCTCTCTCGTTCTCTCTCTCTCTCGTTCTCTCTCTCTCTCTCGTTTTCTCTCTCTCTCTCTCATTCTCTCTCTCTCTCTCTCCCTCTCTCTCTCGTTCTCTCTCACTCTCTCTCTTGTTGTCTTGCTCTCTCGTCCTCTGTCGTTCTCTCACATTCTCTCTTGTTCTCTCTCTCTCTGTCTGGTGTTCACCCTCGGAATCTGGAAAGCAGTTTCACTTTCGCCTAGAACTGAACTTGTGAACAAAAAACCCAGCTCCAGTTAATTTTCAAAACCACCAACACTGGGGGTCACTAACAAACAGACCTCCCCCAACTAGGAATGTTAAATTATACTGGAGAGAGAAGGAGAGAGGGGGCAACGGGGAAGAGAGGGAGGGGGGAGAGAGAGAGAGATGGGGAGAGAGAGAGAGACGGAGAGAGAGAGGAGAGAGGCAGAGAGACAGAGGGATAGAGAGAGAGACAGAGGGAGAGAGAGAGAGACGGGAAGATTGCGAGAGAGAGACGGGGAGAGAAAGCGGGGAGAGGGAGAGAAAGAGAAATAGGGAGAAACAGACAGGGAGAGAGAGGGAAGGAGAGAGAGTGAGAGAGGGAAAGAGACAGAGAGTGAGAAAGAAAGACAGACCGAATGAGACAGAGAGGCAGAGACAAATAAGAGCGAGAGAGAGTGACAGAAAGGGAGTGAGAGAGAGAGACAGAGGCAGAGAGAGAGGGACGGAGTGAGAGTGAAAGGCAGAGAGATTGTGAGAGGGAGGGAGAAAGAGAGAGGAGAGAGACAGATAGAGGGAGAGAGAGACGGGGAGAGAGAGAGAGACGGGGTGAGAGAGAGAGAGACGTGGGGACAAAGGAAGAGAGAGATGGTGAGAGAGGGAGAAGGAGGGACGGGAAGAGAGAGAGAAAGGGAGAGAAACAGGGAGGGAGAGACAGAGACAGATAAGTGTAAGGGACAGTGAGTGAGACAGTTAGAGATAGTTTTATATATATACTTAAAGAGAGACAGTGTGAGAGAACACAGACTGAGAGAGAGACAGAGAGAGAGAAACATAGAGACAGAGAGAGACAAAATGAGAGAGATAAACAGGGACAGAGAGAGGATCAGGTAAGAGTGAGAAAGTGAATGAGAGAGAATGAGAGTGAGAGACAGATACAGAGTGAATGAGAGACAGAGAGAAAGGGAAAGACACAGAGAGACAGAGAAATACAGAGAGAGAGAGACAGACAGGCAGAGACAGGTACAGAATGAGAGTGAGTGAGGAGAGAAACAGAGAGAGACAGACAGCTACAAAGTGAGAGAAAGTGAGAGAGAGAGAAAGAGATTGAGTGAGAGACAGTGGGAGTGAATGAGAGTGAGAGAAAGACTGACAGACAGGGAGTGAGAGACAGAGAGGGAGGGAGAGAGGGAGGAAGGGAGAGACAGGGAGAGATAGGGGGAGTGAGAGAGAGAGGAAGGGAGGGAGAGAGAGATGGGGGAGAGAGAGAGGGAGGGAGAGAGAGAGATAGGCGGTGTGAGAGAGAGAGGGAGGAGTGAGAGAGAGAGAGGGAGGGAGAGAGAGAGGGGGGAGAGAGAGGGAGAGAGAGGGGGAGTGAGAGAGAGAGGGAGAGAGAGAGATAGGGGGAGTGAGAGAGAGAGAGGGCGGAGTGAGAGCGAGAGAGGGGGGAGAGAGAGAGAGAGAGAGGGACGGAGAGGGAGGGAGGGAGCGACTGCAGGAAAGGTTCTGGGGTTGAGGCGGATCTGTATGGTGGGGTGGGGGTGGGTAATGGGTTGGATGGATCGGTATGTTTCTCCTTGGAGGGGTGAAGCCTGAGAGACCACCAGACTGTGAGGAACAGGCCATTCGGCCCCTCGAGCCTGACCCACCATTCAGTGGGATCATGGCTGATCCGACATTCCTCACGTCCACTTTCCTGCCCTTTTCCCCTCGATTCCCCGACTGATCGGGAACCCATCGATCTCAGCCTTAAATATACAAAATGGACCTGCGTCTCCCCCACCCACAGCTCTCTGTGACCGGCACTCTCAATTCCCTGAGAGAATAGATACCTCCCCATCTCAGCCTGAAATTGGTGCCCCCTTTATTCAGAGACTGTGTTCCCTGGTCGTAGATCCCCCCCCCACAATGAGGAGGAATACCCTCTCAGCACTGACCTTGTTTCAGTGAAACCACCTCCCATTCTGCTAAACCCCAGGGGGTAAGGGTCCCACCCTGTCTCACCCGAGGAAAAAGCTGAGAGAATTTTTCAAACCCCTACGTGGGGTGGGGGTGGGTGCGGTCCCCCTTCCCAAATGGATCAGGAATCAGAGGGTTTTGCAAAAGAAGCAAACGCAAGGCTCCTGTCTCACCCAATGGGCAGTGAGGGTGTGGAGGGTGGGTGGGCGGGGGGGTGCGGGATTGTTGGGGGAGAGGGGGTCAGGTTCAATCAAGGCTTCCCAGAAGGGCCCTGGGGTAGAAACGGGGCAGGCAGGCTGGGGACCAGGCAGGACATGGGCCCACTGCAACACGGTGAGCCTTCTGGGAAGAGCTAGTATACACGTTACGGGCAGAATTGCCTCAATGTCGCACTGTGCAATCATTCCGCGACACGTTGGGGGGGGGGGGGGGGGGGGGGGGGGGGGGGAGAGGGGGCATTACCAGCTGTAGCCATCGCTGGTAGCACAGTAAGATCCCACACGGAGCGCAGTCCCTTTTACAACCCGCTGCCCACTTCAGTCACACTTAGTGCCCGCGATGCGTATTGTAATCCTGCTGGAGGTGGTGGCTGAGGCTGGAGAGGGGAGGGAGGGAAGGCAGGGACAGGGACGGGGACGGGGTGGGGGGGTGAGGGTGGGGGTGGACAGGCCCAGCGGGGAGCAAAGGGACTGCGGAAACACTCAGGGCCCCTGTAAATGGGCCGAATGGCATGGCCCACCTTAGACCTCCAGGTAAAGTGGGGGGGTGGAACTGTAATGGGGCAGGTTCTGGGAATGGGCCAAACCCATTCCACGTATACAACACAGAGAGAGTGCCTCACATCTGATGACCAGGTTTGTACCAGCAATGCACAGGGAGCGATGATCCCAAAAGACCAGTTTTGGCCTCACATTGGCAATGGGCTCCTCCCAAGATTTTGTGCATGCCCCAGCCCCTCCAAACCATACTCCCAGCACCTTCAGATAATCTGTCCTGATGATGATGAAGGGGATAAAGAATTAGTCGGCCCTGTTCCCGAGGAACATGGCCTTGCTCTTGCATCGATTTACCTTGGCTCCTGAGGCCTGTTCAGACTGATGGTAGACGTTGATGAGTACGTGCACTGACAGAGGATCTGAACAGGAAATGGCAACGTCATCCATGTACAGGGAGGTTTTGACCTGCAGGCCCCCAGTGCCTGGAATAGTCACCCTTCTCAGGCTCACATCTTCATGATGGTCTCAGCAAAGTGCCCTATACAACACACAAACAAGGCAGGAGAGAGTGGTAACCCTGCCTGACTCCAGATCTGATCGGGAAGCTTTCTGATTCCCATCCATTGATTGAGAGTGCACCAACGATGTTGGTGTAGAGCAGTTGGATCCAATTGCAGATTCCCTGCATCCCCAACCCCACCCGCCAAAGCTCATATGCTGTAGGTTTGACCCACAATGTCCCTTAGGGAGGAAATTCCAGGATTCTGACCCAGCGATGCTGAAGGAACGGCGATACATTCCCAAGTCAAGATGGGGAGTGGCTCGGAGGGGAACCTGCAGGGGGCTGGTGTTCCCATGTATCTGCTGCCCCTGCCCTTACATTCCCTGCCATCTCACGGGGAGCGGGTTTGAAGCCACTATTACAGCCGACAGTAACAGGTCCCCCCTCACAACACACCATCCACACCCACAGCACCTCACTCTCTCACCGTGGTATCACCAGGGAACCCAACCCCATTTCCCCTGTAGACAGCCCTGGTCTCCATACTTACACAGGGATGTTAATGTGTCGGGAGCAGTTCCCAGATTAATCCATGGAGTGGGCGGATTACCTGATGAGGAGAGGCTGGATGGGCTAATTATGACTTGAGGAGTCAGAGGGGACTGAGTGGAAACAGATAAGACCCTGAGAGAATTTGACCAGGTGGATGTGGATAAGGATATTTCTGCTTTGGTTTGATTGATTGATTGTTATGTGTACCGGAGTACAGTGAAAAGCTTTGTTTACGAGCGGTACAGGCAGATCACAGTAAGCAAAGGATGTATGGATCAAAGTGACTGAGACAGGGGAACATGGTTACATTGCACAGGGCGTGCACTAGGAGAGATCATCATTAGGAAGATCAGCGTTATTTGAGGCTGGAGAGTCCATTCATCAGTCTGATAACGGCCGGAAAGAAGCTGTTCCTGAACTTGCTGGTGCATGTGTTCAGGCTTCTGTACCTTCTACCCGATGGAAGAGGCTGTAGGAGATCATTACTGGAGTGTAATGGGTCTTTGATGTTGGCAGCCTTTCCACGGCAGCGAGCCGTGTAAATAGAGTCCGTGGATGGAAGGTTGACTTCTGTGATGGTCTGGGCTGTACACACCACCTTCTGTAGTTTCTTACAGTCCTGAGAAGAGCAGTTGCCGTACCAGGCCGTTATGCACACATACCGGATGCTTTCAATGGTGCATCTGTAGGAGTTGGGGAGGGACCTTATGGACCTGCCAAATTTCCTGATCCTCCTAAGAAAGAAGAGGCGTCGTTGGGCATTCTTGACTGTCACATCTACATGGGAATTCCAGGACAGGTTGTCGTTTATCATCACTCCGAGGAACTTGATGCTGTTCACTCTCTCAACCTCAGTTCCATTGAAGTAGATGCGTGCGTGTTCTCCCCCTTTCTTTCTGAAGTCAACGATCAGTTCTTTAGTTTTGCTGACGTTGAGAGACAGATTGTTTTCATTGCACCATAACACCATCCCTCTATCTCTCTTCTGTATTCTGACTCAGCATTGTTAGATAGTCATCCCACAACGGTGGTGTCATCAGCAAACTTGTAGATGGCTTTGTTCGGAATTTGAGAACACAATTGGAGGTGTACGGGGAGTACAGTAGGGGGCTGAGGACACATCCTTGGAGGTGCGGGGGGCGCTCCAGTGGTGAGTGTTACTGTGGAGGGGATGCGGCTGTGGGATAATGTAGAACCAGGGGATCACAGTTTAAAAATCAGGGGTAGCCCATTTAAAACAGAGAGAAGGAAACAGGGCTTCTCTCTCCGAGGGTTGAGGGTCTTGGAATTCCCTTCCTCAAAAGCGTGTGGAATCTTCAGTTATTTATTTTAAGGCAGATGTGGATAAATTCTTGACACACAAGAGGACGGAAGATCATTGGGGAATGTGCAGAGCGAATTTCAAAGCTGATCTGCGTTGATCTTACTGAATGGGCTAGCAGGCTCGAAGGGCTGAGTGGGCCACTCTCGGTTGTAATCTGTCAGACACTGACTGTAAAAACAGGCCAATAACAGCCCTTCATTACAAAGAGGGACAATGGGATTTTCCAGGGCGCTGATGCAGCTGTAGACCCTTCTTACAAACAGTACCCTGGCTGGTGCAGTTAGATTAGTACTCTGACCCAGTCCAGGATAGGGCAGCTTATTGACTGCACGCTGCATGACCACCAGTCACTGAAAGAGGGAGATTTGATTCTCAAATTAGTAACATTTGTGCCACACAAATGCCAGGCTACGACCATCACCAATAAGAGAGAATCTAACCACCACCCCTTGACATTCAATGGTGTTACCATCACTGAATCCCCCACTATCAACATCCTGGGGGTTACCATTGACCAGAAACCGGACTCCCCACGTAAACACAGTGGCTGCAAGAGCAGGTCAGAGGCTGGGAATCCTGTGGTGAGTAACTCACCTCCTGACTCCCCAAAGCCTGTCCCACCGTCTACAAGGCACAAATCAGGAGTGTGAGGGAATACCCCCCACTTGCCCCTGGATGGGGGCAGCTCCAACAACACTCAAGAAGCTCGACACCATCCAGGACAAAGCAGCCCCCGCTTGACTGGCACCACATCCACAAACATCCCACTCCCACCACCACCGACGCTCAGTAACAGCAGTGTGTACCATCTACAAGATGCACTGCAGAAACTCACCAAAGATCCTCAGGCAGCACCTTCCAAACCCACGACCCACTTCCATCCAGAAGGACAAGGGGCAGCAGATACGTGGGAACACCAGCCCCCTGCAAGGTCCCCTCCGAGCCCCTCCCCATCCTGACTTGGAAATATATTCCTGTTCCTTCACTGTCACTGGGTCAGAATCCTGGAATTCCCTCCCTAAGGGACATTGTGGGTCAACCCACAGCACATGGGCTGCAGCGGTTCAAGGAGGCAGCTCACCCCCACCTTCTCAAGGGGGCAACTAGGGACTGGGCAGTAAACGCTGGGCCCAGGCTGAGATGCCCACATCCCATGAATGAATAAAAAAAATTAACCACGAAATCAAAAGAAAATAGAGCTCAGACTAATTCTCTTTATTATTTCATCTTTAATTTCCATCACCAAAATTAAATTCATTCAAGACTTTCAGTCACATAGTTACCGTGACAACATGCAAATGGGAAATTGGGAGTTTTATTCATGGATCCCCCATTCCCAAAAACCGCTCTGGGTGTTAACCACACCCCCACACACACACACACACACACACACACACACCCTCACGCACACACAGCCGCACCCACACACACACACACACACACACACACACCCTCACGCACACACACCCTCACGCACACACACCCTCACGCACACACACACACCCACACACACACACACACCCACACACACACCCTCACACACACACAGCCGCACCCACACACAACACCGCTCACTATACCCCAGGGGAAATTCAGGACAAGTAACAAAACTCCCATTTTGGCACCAACACCCACATCCCAGGAAGGAATCAAAACCAGAAATAGTCAAGCTTTTCCGAAAACAATAGTGAACGAAAAGTTAATCAAAACCCCAGTCTAAAAACAGCAGCCTCAGTGCAGTTACATTCAGGAAACAACCTTCCCCTTGA
>NC_063366.1:24668585-24668765 GCF_021869965.1 Rhincodon typus | reverse complement strand
ACAGCAGCCTCAGTGCAGTTACATTCAGGAAACAACCTTCCCCTTGAAAAAAGAGATACAGAGAGAGAGAGAGAGAGAGGAAGGGGTAGAGAGAGAGAGGGGGGGTAGAGAGAGAGAGAAAGAGAGGGAGAGAGAGAGAGGGAGGGGTAGAGAGAGAGAGGAAGAGGGTTGGAGAGAGAG
>NC_063366.1:24667552-24667718 GCF_021869965.1 Rhincodon typus | reverse complement strand
GGTAGAGAGAGAGAGGGAGGGGTAGAGAGAGAGAGGAAGAGGGTTGGAGAGAGAGGAAGAGAGGGAGAGAGAGAGGGAGGGGTAGAGAGAGAGAGGAAGAGGGTTGGAGAGAGAGGAAGAGAGGGTTGGAGAGAGAGGAAGAGAGGGAGAGAGAGAGAGGGAGGGG
>NC_063366.1:24661983-24667052 GCF_021869965.1 Rhincodon typus | reverse complement strand
CAGCTTTTCCGTCTCTTCACCGAGCGACAGCGACCGTTATCCCCGGGGATTCCCCACCTCAACCGCACGGAGCTGGGGGGGCGGGGCTTGGGTGAGGGGGCGGGGCCTCGGTTGAGACCTTTCTGAGGAACGGAGCGGACTCTCCGGCGTCGGGTCCGATGAAGAGGGCGGAGCCTGAGGGACAGGGTGGGGCCCGGGGGAGGGGCGGAGCCTAATGGACGGGGTGTGGCCAGTGGGGGTGCTGGGCGGGGTATAAGGGATGGGGCGGTGCCTAGATGGGGCGGTACCGAAAGGCGTGTTTCTGAGGGGCGGAGCGGACTCCCCGGCGGGGACGGAGGGAAGGAGGCGGAGCCACAGCGGGGTGCGGCATTGGAGGGGGCGGGTTCTGAGGGATGGGATGGGGCCTAAGTGTGGGGGCGGGGTCTGAGGTAAGGGGGTGTGGTCTGAGGTTAGGGGCTTTTAGGCTTGGTGGTGGGGCGGGACTTGAGGGATGAAGGGGGAGGGGTGAATGTAGCTGTCACTCTGGGGGTGGGGCATGAGGAAGGGGCGGGGACTAGGGCAAGGAGGCTGACTGATGAAGAGGAGGGGCCTGGTGGAGGAGAGAGGGCCTAGGATTAAGGAGAGATGTGTTGGAGGGTGGAATGGCTGTACTGGGGGCAGGAACCTTCAGTCAGGGGCATTTCCTGGGAGTTGTGTGGAGCTGATGGGAAGTTGGTGAGGTTTTGGGTCAGGGTGTATCTGAGCAAATGAGTGTGGTTGAGGGCGCACATTGTGGAATAGCTAAAGGCTGTCTTGTGGCACATTGACTGTGTCCCTACCCCTGGATTGGGAGGCCAGGATTTAAATCCCACCAGCTCCGAAGGTGTGTAATAACATCTCTGAACAGGTTAATTATAAAATATAGGCTATATTAAAAAATAAAATAGGTAAGGGAGAACCAGTAAATGTGGTATACTTGGAAATTCCAAAGGCTTTTGATGAATTTGCTCATCAGAGGTTTGTGGATAAAGTTAAAGCACAAGGGACAGGATAGCACCTTGGCATGAATCAAGAATTGGCTAGCAGACAGAGGACAGAGAGTGGAAATTAATTATCATTTTCATTAGTGATAGGCAATGATGAGTGGAGTATTGCCAGGATCAGTGCTTGGGCCCCAGCTGTTTATGATATCTATAAATGACCTAGAGGCAGGAACCAAATGCAACATTTTCAACATTTCTAGACTTGAAACATTAACTCTGCTTTCTGTCCACAGGTGCTGCTAGATATGCTGAGTTCCTCCAGCAATTTCTGCTTTTGCAACTTTTGCAAGTTTATTGACAACACAAAAAAGGGTGGGATTGCGAGTTGTGAATAAATGCAAGAAGGCTTCAAGGGGCAAACACATAGTAGACGCAGTACACCATGGCAAAATGTGAAGTTATACACTTTGATGTAAAAAAGAAAGGAAGAGTATTATTTCAATATATTCTACAAGGAGATCTGGGTGTCATTGTACACCAGTCAATGAAAGCGACCGAAAGGCAGGCATATGTTAAAGGCAATTGGGAAAGCAAATGGTATAATGGCCTTCATTGCAGGCAGATTGGAATTCAGAAGTAGTATCTGAAGTACTGTGTGCAGCTTTGTGACATATGCAATGGATAGTTTATAAAGAACCATTGCATGACATACAGCAACTATGCAAACCTCCACGGTGCAAAAACTCAAAAATAGCTCAGTCCCTCGTAGCAGTCAAAGGCAGCCCATAAAGTTGCCAGAAAACCACCCTCCTCCCTCCTAGTAATTATGAAGATTGGGAGGTGTATAGAACACAATAGAGGAGAACCAAGAAATGGGTAATGAAAGGGAAAATATGCTATAAATGCAATCCAGCAAAAAAAAATAAAACAATGGACTGTAAAATATTCTATATGTATGTAAAAAGGAAATATTTGCCTAAAAAGAATGAAGGTTTGTATTGATAGGCTGAAAGTATCTAATGGGTCCTTTAAGGTCTGATCAAAATTATTACAAGAAGATATGTAGGGACCCTCTTTTGGTACAGTGGTCCAGTCCATACCAAGTGGGCCAAGAAGACCTGGATTCAAGTCTGACCTGCTAAGTAATAACATCTCCGAGCAATTTGATTAGAAAAACAGGTTAAATTTAAAAGAAAAATTACAAGATGTGCACTTTAACATAGAGCTAATCTGTTAGATTAATCTACTTTATATACAAGCTAATGAGTGAATCTATTACCTGAAACTACTTTATACAGAAGCAAACTAATGAGTCTCACTGTCTTGTCTTCACCCGGAAACTTTGGACAGCTGCCATTTGGATCTCTATTTCAGATTCCATGATTCCGGTCTCACAAACCCCAGTCCGATCAGGAAGGTCCATGATCCCAGACTCACGGACCTCAATCTGATGGGGAAAGTCCAACAAGTGGGACAAAGCCCCTGACATTAATACTATTCAGTATACACGCTGTATTGCCATTTCGTAGTATGTTCAGTATTTTTCCAGATATTCCATTGCGCAGAAAACAAATTGAAAACATCTCCAGGTGGCTGTGTTAACTACATTAAAATACTGGTTTCCAAGGTTATGCAGTGACCTCCCAGCCAAAACAAGCTGTTTTCCACACCAGGCCTATTTTCATATATTTTTTCACCTTAGGACTTTAAACTAGTGAGTTGGGGGGGAAGGGAAAGGGAAAACGACAGGGAGTATGATGGTAAATAGAAAGGTAAGCAGCAGGTTAGCATGTGTGCAGGAGGGTTTAAGTTCAAGGCAGACTATGAAAGAAGCAAAAAGGAAGGATAACTCAGGAGATATTATTAGAGATGTTGGAAATCATGAGGGTAAGAAAGCTAGCATAAAGGCACTTTACCCGAATGCTCGTAGCATTCGTAACAAGGTTGATGAGTTAACGGCACAAATCATCGCGCATGAATATGATTTGGTAGCCATTACGGAGACATGGTTACAGGATGGTCACGACCGGGAGTTAAATATCCAAGGGTACCAGACTATTTGGAAGGACAGACAGGAAGGTAAGGGAGGTGGTGTAGCCCTGATATTCAAGGACACCATCAGGGCGGTGCTGAGAGATGATATAGGTTCTATGGAGAATGAGGTTGAATCCATTTGGAAATTAGAAATTCTAAGAGGAAAAAGTCACTGATAGGCGTAGTCTATAGGCCACCAAATAATAACATCACATTGGGGCGGGCAATAAACAAAGAAATAACTAATGCCTGTAAAAATGGTACGGCAATTATCATGGGGGATTTTAACCTACATGTATATTGGTCGAACCAGCTAGGTCAGGGTAGCCTTGAGGAGGAGTTTGTTGAGTGTATCCGTGATAGTTTTCTTGAACAGTATGTAATGGAACCAATGCGGGAGCAAGCTATCCGAGACCTGGTCCTGTGTAATGAGACAGGAATAATTAATGACCTCATAGTTAGGGATCCTCTTGGAAGGAGTGATCACAGTATGGTTGAATTTAGAATACAGATGGAGAGTGTGAAGATAAAATCCAATACAAGGGTCCAGTGCTTGAACAAGGGGAACTACAACAGAATGAGGGAGGACTTGGCTAAAGTAAACTGGAAACAAAGATTTTATGGTGGGACAGTTGACGAGCAGTGGATGACTTTCAAAGAAATCTTTCAAAGTGCTCAGCAAAAGTATATTCCAATGAAAAGGAAGGACTGTAAGAAAAGGGGTAATCTGCCATGGGTGTCTAAAGAAATAAGGGAGGCTATCGAATTGAAAGAGAAGGCATACAAAGTGGCCAAAAACAGCATGAAACTAGAAGATTGGGAAAACTTTAAAGGTCAACAGAAAGCCACAAAAAGAGCTATAAGGAAAAGTAAGATAGAACATGAGAAAAATCTAGCACAGAATATAAAGACAGATAGGAAAAGTTTCTATAAATATATAAAACAAAAAAGAGTGGCGAAAGTAAACATTGACCCTTTAGAGCATGAGAAGGGGAATTTAGTTATGGGATATGATGAAATGGCCGAGGCATTGAACAGGTATTTTGTATCGGTCTTCACAGTGGAGGACACTAATAACATGCCAGTAATAGACAAAGAGACGAAGGTAGGTGAGGACCTGGAAACAATCATAATTACGGAAGAGGTAGTGTTGGGCAAGCTAAGGGAGCTAAGGATTGATAAGTCTCCTGGCCCTGATGGAATGCATCCCAGGGTACTAAAAGTGATGGCGGGAGAAGTAGCAGGTGCACTGGCGGTAATTTTCCAAAATTCACTGGACTCTGGGGCTTTCCCAGCAGATTGGAAAACAGCAAATGTGATGCCACTGTTTAAAAAGGGAAGTAGACAAAAGATGGGGAATTATAAACCAGTTCGCTTAACCTCAAGATGCTTGAGTCTATTATCAAGGAAGAAATAGCAAGGCATCTTGATAGAAATTGTCCCGTTGGGCAGACGCAGCATGGGTTCATGAAGGGCAGGTCATGCTTGACAAATCTTTTGGAATTCTATGAAGACATTACGAGCGAGGTGGACAATGGGGACCCAGTGGATGTGGTGTACCTAGACTTCCAAAAGGCCTTTGACAAGGTGCTGCACAAGAGGCTACTGCATAAGATAAGGATGCATGGCATTAAGGGTAAAGTATTAGCATGGACAGAGGATTGGTTGACTAACAGGAAGCAAAGACTGGGGATAAATGAGTGCTATTCTAGCTGGCAGTCAGTGACTAGTGGTGTGCCTCAGGGATCGGTGTTGGGACCGCAATTATTTACAATTTATATAGATGATTTGGAGTTGGGGACCACGTGTAGGGTGCCAAAGTTTGCAGATGACACTAAGATGAGTGGCAAAGCAAAGTGTGCAGAGGACTGTGAAACTTTGCAGAGGAACATAGATACATTGAGTGAGTGGGCAAAGGTCTGGCAGATGGAATACAATGTAAATAAATGTGAAGTCATACATGTTGGTAGGAGTAATAGTAAAAAGGATTATTACTTGAATGGTAAAAAGTTGCAGCATGCTGCTATGCAGAGGGACCTGGGTGTCCTTGTGCATGAATCACAGAAGGTAGGT
>NC_063366.1:24654113-24661973 GCF_021869965.1 Rhincodon typus | reverse complement strand
GAAGGGAATAGATAAGATAGAAGTAGAGAGGATGTTTCCACTGGCAGATGAAACTAGGACAAGAGGGCATAGCCTCAAGATTAGAGGGAGCAGATTTAGGACTGAACTGAGAAGGAATTTCTTCACCCAGAGGGTTGTTAATCTATGGAATTCCTTGCCCAGTGGAGTAGTTGACGCTACTTCAGTAAACGTTTTTAAAGATAAGGTAGATTTTTTTTGAACAATAAAGGAATTAAGGGATACGATGAGAACGTGGGTAAGTGGATCTGAGTCCACGAAAAGATCAGCCATGATCTTATTGAATGGCGGAGCAGGCTGGAAGGGCCGGATGGCCTACTCCTGCTCCTAGCTCTTATGTTCTTATGGTCTTATGTTCTTATTCTTATTCCATCACATCCCTGACTTGTGCCTTGTATGCAAGCTCACTTACTCCTTAACTCGTGTTCTTGAAACCTATGCAGTTAAAGGCCTTGTAGGATGCTTTCCTCTCTGACACTTTGTAGCTTATTGTTTGATAGACAGGCTTTGGGGAGTCAGGAGGTGAGTTATTCACCTCAGTATTCCTAGCCTTCGACCTGCTCTTGTTGTCACTGTGTTTATGTGGTGAGTCCAGTTCAGCTTCTGATCAATGATAACCCCAAGGATATTGATACGTGGGGATTCAGTGATGGTAACACGATTCAGTGTAAAGCAGTGGTAATTAGATTATATCTTATTGGAGATAGTCATTGCCTGGCATTTATCTGGCACAAATGTTACTTGTTACTTGTCAGCCTAAGCCTGGATATTGTCCAGATGTTGTTGCATTTGAACATTGACTGCTTCAGTATCTGTAAAGTCATAAACTGTGCTAAACATTGTGCAATAATTGGTGAATATCCCCACTTCTGATCTTAAGATGGAGGGAAGGTCATTGATGAAACAGCTGAAGATGGTTGGGCCGAGGACACTATGCTGAGGAACTCCTGCAGAGATGTCCTGGAACTGAGATGACTATTCTCCACAGCCATCTTCCCATGTGTCAGGTATGAGTCCAACCAGCAGAATGCTGGCCCCCTGATACCCATTGATTCCAGTTTTGCTTGGGCTCCTTCATGCCACATCAGGTTGAATATAACCTTGATGTCAAAGATTGTCACTTTTACATCACAGCTCCATTACTTTCAGTGCAAATAGGCCTCACAATCTGCACTATATCTCCTCTCCTATTCAACCCTCACTCTGAAAACTTTATTTGTTTTAGCCTAACTGAAACAGCTCTTCCTATCGCTTCCCCAAATTCCCAGTAATTCACTCTCTCTCGGGCTGACTCCAGAAATATCTCCCTTTGTTCTGACCATGCAGATTACTTTCTTCACAGGACAAATGGCCTCCTTTCTGTGCTGCTACTATTGTTTCATAAAATGCAAATTTCAATCATATCCCTGTGCCACAGGGTAACTTGTCACAAATCACTCTAATTGACACATTCTCATCAGCATTGGCACCACCTCCCATGTGCAGGACAGCACAACCAACAGGAGACATGAGTTCTGTATTGCACAGAAGCAACCACTTACTCTGCAATAACCACACCACCATCTCAAGGACTATAGGAATGTTTATGATATTAATATGCATTAATATGAGGTTATTCACTTTGGTTGCATAAAAAGGAAGGCTGATTATTATCTGAATGGTCGCAATTTAGGAAAAGGTGAGATGCAACGAGAACTGGGGGTCATGGTGGAACAGTCGCTGAAGGTTGGTATGCAGGTGCAGCAGGCAGTGTGGAAAGCTAATGGTATGCTGGCCTTCATAGTGACAGGATTTAAATATTGGAGTAAGGAGGTCTTGTTGCAGTACTACAGGGCCTTGGTGAGGCCACACCTTGAGTATTGTGTGCTGTTCCAGTGTCCTAGTCTGAGGAAGGACATTCATGCTGTTGAGGGAGTCTAGCAAAGGTTGAGCAGACTGATCCCCGGGATGGCAGGACTGACATATGAGGAAAGACTAGATCAACTGGGCTTTTACTCACTGGAATTTAGAAGAATGAAGGGGGAATTTTGTAGAAACATATAAACCCTGATGGGACTGGGCAGGCTAGATGCGGGAAGAATGTTCCCAATTTTGGGGAAGTCCAGAACTAGGGGTTACAGTCTAAGAATAAGGGGTAAGCCATTCAGGACTGAGATGAGGAAGAATTTCTTCACCCAGAGTTGTGAACCTGTGGAATTCTCTCCCACATGAATCTATTCAGGCCAGTTCATTAGATCTATTCAAGAGGGAGGTGGACATGGCCCTTGCAGCCAAAGTGATCAAGGGGTATAGGGAGAAAGTGGGAATGGGATACTGAGATTGCATGGTCAACCATGATCATATAGAATGGTGGTGCAGGCTTGAAGGGCCAAATGGCCTATCCTCGCACCTATTTTCTATGTATCTTGTGTTTCTATTATTACTGCTATGTTGATGCTTGGGTTTTAATGTGTAGAAATGATGTATAGCTTTCATTTCAAGTTTCATTTGTATTTCTATATTTAATGTGTAAATACATAACTTTAATTTCATTTTTTGACTCCACAGAGTGGAGTAGAATTGTTTGGAGGGTTGTTAGCATGCATTTAAATGAGATTTTTAAGTGGTAGCCATGATGTGGAGGTGCCAGTGTTGAACTGGGGTGGGGAAGGTCAGAAGTCAAAGGACACCATGTTACAGACCAGCAGGTTTATTTGAAGTCAAAAACTTTTGTAGTGCTGCTCCTTAGTCAGGTTAAGTAAAGTACTTGTTACTTTGGTTAGACCCTCAGCATGCGACTCTTATACCTATCATGTTATTCTAGCCATTTGGTTTGTCTCTAGCACCACCTTATTTTTAATTATTTATAATCATCTCACTGCATTCGTCATTTGGATTATAGGTCCTCCCTTCACTTGCTATTCAGCTGTTAACACTTTACTCACACTGTATGAGACTTTTGATCACCTGCAGAGACTTTAATTCAGCCTGTCCACTCACACCATTTGTATGATCTTTTGATCCCTCTGCTAATTGATGTCTCTGCCGTGAATTCTGTGCCTGTGTGCTTTTCTTCACTTCACATGATGAAGGAACATTGCTCCGAAAGCTTATGATTTCTAATAAACCTGTTGGACTATAACCTGGTATCATGTGACTTCTGAGACTTTTAAAAGCCTTGGGGTGAATAATTCAGTGTATTATAAACAAGAGTAGAAGAGAGAGAAAAAAATTGAGCTGTTGCCGAGCAAGAGGGGTCCAATTACAGATTGAATCAAGCTCATTTTAGAAAGGCAGTGTACAGTTTTCCTTTCAAACAGAAGCAGGTCTTTTGAACTGTGACAGTAGCAGAGCTGTTTTGCAGTCTCCAGAAGAGTTAGGCTAGAACGGCAGAGTGCCTTCAAACTTCAGAAGGGGAAGCTCAAGAAACAATAGGCTACAAAGGTGTCAGAGAGGAAAACATTCCACAAGGCTTAAAACTGCAAAAGGTTTCAGGAACATGTGTTAAGGTGTAAGTGAACTTAGATAGCATCTGGTTTGGAGTCTCAGGAAGAGGTATTAATTAAAAAGAGATTGTTATGGACCAGATCAAACCCCCTCAAAAGATATCAATAAGATAGTCTAGACTCAAACTTTTACTTATTTTTAAAGGCAAATGTAGGGCATTGTGTTCTAGATGCAATTCGATTGGTCAGACTACCTGACTTGAAGCAAAACGCACTTTATTCTTATACTATAGTTAAAATACAAACAAAAGAAAGAAGAAATGGAACAACTTTACTGGAAAACTTAACAGAATAATAGGATTTTTTAGCTACTAAACACCAACTGTTCCAATACAGTAACATCCCATAAACATACTCTTGGCAAAAGCAAATTCAGTGAAACAGATTATCTCATATGCAATTCTCTAGTCCAGGAGGAAAGAACATCAAGAGAAAACAGATAGAGAAAGAGAGAGAACACACTCAACTCCAAGTTTACAACACTTGCTTTCGTAAGAAACATGACAGAACAAATCCTTCATTGAGGCACATAACAATAGCATCAAGTGAATGCAGAAGTATGCCAAAAATAAACTGATGGTAGCTGTGCCAGCTGAACAAGGAACTGTATCATGGAGACAGGCAGACTATTTCCTGTCGTTTGAGTATTTGTAAGGGTGTAGATGTTCACGTAATTATCTGCTGGGGAAAGTGCATTGATTATGGAATCAGAGTCATAGAGCACAGAAACAGACCCTTCGTTCTCAAAATCCCACAATTCCCAGGTCACCAGAAAAATTTATGATGTAATCAAACTCAAAATCTCCAATTTAAATATCGCAGCTCATGATCAGAAAACACTGACCAGATTTGTTTAACATAACAAAAATGATTTAGCACAGACAAGTAAATTCTAATCACAAGTAACATATATGAACTGTCAACGTGTGAGTTGGCACGGCAGCACTGCTGCCTCAGAGCACCAGGGTCACTGTCTGTGTGGAGTTTGCATGTTCTCCCCATGTGTGCGCTGGTTTCTGCCAGGTGCTCCGGTCTTCTCCCGCAGACCAGAGATGTGCAGGTTACATGATTTAGCCATGCTAAATTGCTCATAGTCTCCAGGGATGTATAGGTTAGGTAGATTAGCCATGGGAAATGCAGGGTGACAGGGATGGGATAGGGGTTGGATCTGGGTGGGATGCTCTTCAGATGGTCAGTGTGGACTTGATTGGCCAAATGGCCTGCTTCCAGGTGTAGGAACTCTATCAAAATCTATATGCTGACTTGTGTGACACAGATAAACAAAACAATATTGGCTTCATGGGTACAAACAGTAGAATGGCATTGGCCCAAAAGAGTTTGCTCAGATGATCCATTTCATTGTCAGCACTTTATGGCTCCTTCATCTCCTTTATCCAGCCTCCATCCTTTCATGGTAACCAGGACAGCATGATTGACATGTCAGCTGGTCCCGCCCCTGGTGCAGCCACAACCCCTACCCAGGACAGCCACACCCCCTACCAGGACAGCCATGCCCCCTCCCTGGGACAGCCACGTCCACCGAGCCGGCCCCGCTTGCTGGAAAAGCTCCGCAGGTCTAGCGACATCTGTGCAGAGAAATCAGAGTGAACATTTCGGGTTGATTGACCACTCCTAAGGACACGAGTCAACCCCTGTCCCTTCCCATTGCAGTCCTCTAACTGACACCCCGCCCCCTCAATCAACACATACCAGAGAGTCACAGGGGTGCAGGAAAGTCAATGTTTCGGGTTTACACCCTTCATCAGGTCTGGGACGGGGAAGGGAGCTCGGAAATATATAGAGGGAGGGTGTGGGGCTGGGGGAAATGGAGGTGGGATGCGACTTTCCTGCTCTGGTCTTCCAGCTCCACTATATTGACACTGACTCCAGCATCTACAGTTCTTGCTATTTGAGGCAATGGCCTAGTGGTGTTATTGCTGGACTGTTAATCCAGAGACCAGGTAACACTCTGGGCACCTGGGTTTGAATCCGCCATGGCAGATGGTGGAATCTGAATTCAATTTAAAAAAATCTAGAACTAAGAGTCGAATGATGACCATGAATCAATCCACTGCCGATTGTCGTAAAATCCCATCTGGCTCACTAATGTCCTTTTGGGAAGGAGACTGCCATCCTTACCTCATCCAGACCCACTGCAATGTAGTTGACTCTTAACTACCCGATGGGCAATAAATACTGACCTGGCCAGCGACGCCCGCATCCCGTGAATAAATAATGGAAAAAGTCTGACTGCTCCACAATTTCTCCCTGGTCATGCCCTGTCCATCAAACCCCACCCCCATCCTTCTGGCCAAGCTACCACCCTCAGCCCAAGATAGTAAGAACTGCAGATGCTGGAGTCAAAGATAACACAGTAAGCCAGGCAGCATCAGAGGAACAGGAAAGTTGATGTTTTGGGTTGGGACCCTTCTTCAGAAATGGGGAGGTGGAAGGGAGCTCAGAGGAGGGGTGAGGCCGGGGAAGGTAGGTGATAGGCGAGTACAGGTAGGGAGTGGTGGGGATTGGTCAGTGAGGTGAGAGGGGTGGAAAGGTGGGAGAGAAGGTGGACAGGTTGTGTCAGGTCAAGGAGGCGGGAATGACGCTAGTGGTGGGGACATTTTGAAACTGGTGAAATCCACGTTAAGGCCATTGGGCTGTGGGCTCCTGAGGCGGAATATGAGGTGCTGCTCCTCCAGGTGCTCCACAAAACGGTCTCCGAGCCTCAGCTTGGTCTCACCAATGTGAAGGAGGCCACAACAGGAGCTGCACATGTAGTAGACCACGTTGAAGAATGTCCAGGTGAACCTCTGCGCTCTGTTCGCGGCAAACGACAACACCTTCTGGTTGCAGAGATAGTAGGAACTGAAGAAGGGTCTAGGCCCAAAACGTCAGCTTTCCTGCTCCTCTGATGCTGCTTGGCCTGCTGTGTTCATCCAGCTCTACACCTTGTTATCTCACCTTCAGGTTGCAAACCATTTCAACAACCTCTCCTACTCCTTGGGTGACATGTCCACCCTGGACCTCCTCCAGTGTCACAATGACACCACCCGCATACTGGAGGAGCAGCACCTCATATTCCACCTCAAGAGCCTACAGCGCAATGGCCTAAACGTGGATTTCACCAATTTCAAAATCTCTTCCCTCCCACCCCTTGCCTAATCCTATGACCTCTCATCCCCGCCTCCTTGACCTGACACACCCTGCCCACATTCTCTCCCACCTTTCCGCTCTCCCACCTCACTGACCAATCCCGACCTGTACTCACCTATCACCGTCCCACCTACCTTCCCCAGCCTCACCCCTCCTCTGAGCGCCCTTCCCCCTACCCATTTCTGAAGAGGGGTCCCAACCCGAAATGTCAACTTTCCGGTTCCTCTGATACTGCCGGGCCAGATGTTCTACTCCAACTCCAGCCTATGAACTACAATCCACATTCAAGCCTTCCCAATTTGGCCCCAACAGTGACAATATCTACACTCATGGTATTGAGATCCTTCAGAAGCGTTTCTCCCTGCGACTCCTGAAACACACACTTGCAGCAATGCGCCGGCATCTCCAGGCACTACAATCAAGCCTACCCCAGCACAGAGCCTCCCTCTCCCAGACCTGCAAAGGACCTCTCCTGTTTTTTATTCTTCGTAGGATCCATAACCTGAACTCCCAATTCTACTCAGCTTTATTGGACACTAAAAACCGTAAGTACAGTAAACTTACTGGTGCCTACCACCCAAAACGGGCTTCCTCCACCCCCCCAAATCCCCAGCCGTACCCAGGACCTTCCCCACAATGGGTCCGCCGCCATTTGCCATGAGGCCACTATCGGAGAACCCACAGATGACGTCACATCCGCCACCGCCGGGTTCCCCACTTCCGGGACAGCGAACACCATCGCTGCCGTTGCCACCGACACTGAAGTCGCGACCACCCTCACCGCTACTGCCGCCGCCTACCCCGCTCCTCCTACATCCGACGCCGCTCCGCCCATCACCGACATGGACGCAACTCCACCCACCGCCGGTGCAACTCCGCCCACCGCCGGCGCCGGCACAACTCCGCCCACCGCCGACTCCAGCACAACTCCGCCCACCGCCGACGCAACTCCGCCCACAGCCTCCACAGCCAGCAGCTCCAGAGGAGACAGCAGCACCCAGCCCTGCCGAGTCTTCACCATCCCCCCAGACCTACCCCTTACTGAGGACGAACGGTCAGTCCTCAGTAAAGGGCTCACCTTTGTCCCCCTCCACCCACACATCAACGAATACCGCTCACGCTTGGACATAGAGCAGTTTTTCCGCCGCCTCCGCCTCCATGCTTACTTCTTTAACCGTGAACCTAACCCTCCCTCTACTGACCCCTT
>NC_063366.1:24652760-24654013 GCF_021869965.1 Rhincodon typus | reverse complement strand
ATCCCAACCTCACCATAAAACCCGCGGACAAGGGAGGCGCAATTGTAGTATGGCGCACTGACCTCTACATCGCTGAGGCCAGATGCCACCTCTCCGACACCTCCTCCTACCGCCCCCTTGATCATGACCCCACCCCTGAGCACCAAACCATCATCTCCCAAACCATCCACAACCTCATCACCTCAGGTGACCTCCCACCCACGGCCTCCAACCTCATCGTTCCCCAACCCACGCACCGCCCGCTTCTATCTCCTTCCCAAAATCCACAAACCTGAATGCCCTGGTCGACCCGTTGTCTCCGCCTGCTTCTGCCCCACCGAACTTATCTCCAACTATCTGGACTCCATTTTCTCCCCCTTGGTCCAGGAACTCCCTACCTATGTCCGTGACACCACCCGCGCCCTCCACCTCCTCCAGAACTTCCAATTCCCCGGTCCCCAACACCTCATCTTTATCATGGACGTCCAGTCCCTCTACACCTGCATTCCCCATACAGATGGCCTTAAGGCCCTCCGCTTCTTCCTGTCCCGCAGGCCCGACCAGTCCCCCTCCACTGACACCCTCATCCGCTTAGCCGAACTCGTCCTCACCCTCAACAACTTCTCTTTCAATTCCTCCCACTTCCTACAGACAAAGGGGGTGGCCATGGGTACCCGCATGGGCCCAAGCTATGCCTGCCTCTTTGTAGGTTACGTGGAACAGTCCCTCTTCCGTAGCTACACCGGCCCTAAACCCCACCTCTTCCTCCATTACATCGATGACTGTATCGGCGCCGCCTCGTGCTCCCACGAGGAGCTCGAACAGTTCATCCACTTCACCAACACCTTCCACCCCAACCTTAAGTTCACCTGGACCATCTCTAACACCTCTCTCCCCTTCCTGGACCTCTCTGTCTCCATATCGGGCAACTTAAGGTTGGGGTGTGACTCCCTTGTCCGCTCCACACTCCCCTCCAGCTCCACCACACCTGGCACTTTTCCCTGCAACCGCAGGAAGTGCTACACCTGCCCCCATACCTACTCCCTCACCCCCATCCCAGGCCCCAAGAAGACTTTCCACATCAAGCAGATGTTCACCTGCACATCTGCCAATGTGGTATACTGCATCCGCTGTACCCGGAGTGGCTTCCTCTACATCGGGGAAACCAAGCGGAGACTCGGGGACCGCTTTGCAGAACACCTACGCTCGGTTCGCAACAAACAACTGCACCTCCCAGTCGCGAACCATTTCAACTCCCCCTCCCATTCCTCAGA
>NC_063366.1:24635083-24652260 GCF_021869965.1 Rhincodon typus | reverse complement strand
GTCAGGGTAACTGGCCTGTAGTTTCCTGTCTTCTGCCTCCCTCCTTCCTTAAACAGGAGTGTTACATAGCCACTTTCCAGTCCTCTGGTACCCACCCTGACCCAATGATTCCTGAAAGATCACCACCAATGCTGCTACAATCTCCTCAGTTATGTCCCTCAGAACTTGAGGGTGAAGTCCATTTAGTCCGGGTGATTTATCCACCTCCAGACCTTTCAGATTCCCCAGCACCTGCTCCTTAGTGATGGCCACTACACTCACCTCTGTCCCAAATCTCTTGAAGTTCTGGTACATTGTTGGTATCTTCCACTGTGAACATTGATGCAAAGTACCTGTTCAGTTCCTCTGCCATTTCTTTGTTCCCCATTTCTACTTATCCAGCATCATTTTCCAGCCTAATGATCACTCTTACCATTCTCTTACCTTTCAGATATCTAAACAATCTCTTGCACTTATTTTAATATTACTGATTAGCTTACCCTCATATCTCATCTTTTCCCTCCTTAATGCATTTTTAGTTATCTTCTGCTGGTTTTTAAAGGCTTCCTACTTATATTACATACATTACAATTGTGTCAATACTGCCCACTCATAAGAGAACCAGAGAGAATTGTATCAAACAAAGAACTGTGAATCTGGAAATCTGAATCAAAAACAGAAATTGCTGAAGAAACTCAGCAGGTCTGGTAGCATTTGTGGAGAGCGAAGCAGAGTTGGTGTTTCAGGTCCAGTGACCCTTCTTCAGAACACTTTTAAAGTTTTTTGTAAAAGGAAAAATGTGAGGTCAGTAAAAAAGACATTGGTGCACTGTGTGAAAATAATTTTGCACATTGTGTGACCATGTTATGGAATCATGGAATCCTTGCAGTGTGGAAGCAGCCATTTGGCCTATTGACTCCACACTGACACCGAAGACCCACCCACATCCATCCCCCTACCCCTTCATTTCCCATGGCTAATCCACCTAAACTACACATCCCTGGACACTCCGGGCAATTTAGCATGGCCAATCCACCTAAACTGCGCATCTTTGGAGTATGGGAGGAAACTGAAGACCCGGAGGAAACCCACGCAGACACAGGGAGAATGTGCAAACTCAACACAGACAGTCACCCGAGGCTGCAAATTGAACCCAGTCACCCTGGCACTGTGAGGCAGCAGTGCTAACCACTGAGCCACCGTGTTGCTAATCTTCAAAATAAAAGTGCTGTCTTGTGAAGAGTGTTGGTCTGTTGAACACATTAGTACGTTATGTGAACAATCATTTGAACATATTGGTCGCAACCTTGGACACAAATTAGCCAACTATTAGCTACATAAATCTTGGATGGTGAAGATATTCGTTCTCACCAGCTGATTACATTATGAGCAGCATCAGTGTCTGTTTGGTGAACAGATTAATGCCTATCATTAATACCCGTCAGTTAAACATATTAATGCATTTATTTGAACACATCAGTACCAGTCAGGTGAACACATCAGTGTCAGCCAAGTGAACGCATCGGTGTCCATCAGGTAAAAAAAATTGATGTCTATCAGGTAAACGCATCAGAGCCAGTCAGATGAACATATCTATGTCAGCAAAGTGAACACATCAATGCTCGTCAGGTGAACACATCGACGTCCGTCAGGTGAACACATCAGTGCCAGTCAGATGAACACATCGATATCTGTCAGGTACCCACATTGATACCCATCTGTGTCAGTCAGATGGACATATTGGTGCCAGTCAGGTAAACACGTCGATATCCGTCAGGTACATACACTGATAGCCATCAGGTGAACACATCAGTGCCAGTCTGGTGAACACATGGTGCCAATAAATGTGGAGCAGGAAAAGCACAGCTGGTCAGACAGCATCCGAAAGTCAATGTTTCGGGCCAAAACCCTTCGTCAGGACTGGGGAGGGAGGGGGATGGGCTCGGGGAGGGGGGGTGGCGGTTGGAAGGTAGGTGAGATGGAGATAGGTGGATGCAGGCAGGGGGTTATTATGGTTGGTCAGTGGGAAGGGTAGACTGGATCAGTGAGTCAGAAGATGGACAAGTTGGGGGTGGGGAGATTTTGAAGCTGGTGAAGTCAATGTTCGGGCCATTGGGCTGAAAGCTCCCAAGGTGAAATATCAGCTGTTGTTCCTCCAGTTTACATTTGGTCTCACTGACAGTGGGGGAGGCCAAGGATGGACATGTCACCAGGGAAGAGGGAGGGGAAGTTAAAGTAGATGGTAACTGGAAGATCAGGTAGGTTGGTGCGTGCAGAGCACAGGTGTTCTGCGAACTGGTTCCCAGGTCTGCATTTGGTCTCCCCGATATAGAGGAAACCACTTCAGGAGCAACAGATACAGTAGATGAGGTTAGATGAAGTGCAGGTGAATCTCTGCCGGATTTGGAAGGATTGTTTGGGGCCTTGGATAGAGGTGGGAGGGGAGGTGTACAGGCAGATGCAGCACCTCCTGCGGTTGCAGGGGAAGTACCAGGTGTGGTGGAGGGGTTGGTTGGGAGTGTGGAGCTGATGAGGGAGTTGCAGAGTGAATGGTCCCTGTGGAAAGCGGAGAGGGGTGGGGTGGGAAATATCTTTTTGGTGGTGAAGTCTGTAGGTGGCAGAAATGTCAGAGGATGATGCATTGTATTTGGAGGTTGGTGGGGTGGTATGTGAGGACTAAGGGGACTCTATTCTTATTATTGTTGTGGGGGAAGAGGGTTTGAGGACAGAAGCACGGGAAATGGAGGAGATGCGGTTGAAGGTATCCTTAATAACAGAGGAGGAGAAACTACAGTTCCTAAAGTAAGAGAGTATCTGGGAAGTCCTAGAGTAGAATGGGAGCAATGGAGGCAAAGGAATTGTGAGTATGGGAAAGAATTTTTGCAGGAGGGTGGACGAGAGGAGATTTAGTCGAGATAATTGTGGGAGTCAGTGGGTTTGAAATGGAGGTCAGTGGTGAGTAGATTACCAGAGATGGAGAGATCCAGGAAGGGGAAGGAGGTGTCAGAAATGGTCCAGATGAATTTGAGGGCATGTTGGAAGGTGTTGGCGAAGTTGATGAACTGTTCGAGCTCCTTCCGGGAGCAAGAGGCTGCACCAATACAGTCATCAATATAGCAGAGAAAAAGAGTTGAGGGTTGGTGCCAGTTTAGTTGTTGAAGAGGGACTGTTCCATGAATTCTACAAATAGGCAGGCACAGCTTGGACCCACGCGGGCATCTGTAGCCACCCCTTTGGTTTGTAGGAAGTAGCAGGAATCAAAGGAAAAATTGTTGAGGGTGAGAACCAGTTTCGCCAAGCGAATGAGAGTGTCAGTGGTTGGGCCTATGTGAGAAGAAGAAGCAGAGGACTTTTAAGCCATCCTTGTGAGGGATGCAGGTATACAGGGACTGAATGTCCATGGTGAAAATGAGGCGTTGGAGGCCAGGGAATTGAAAGTTTTGGAAAGGGTGGAGGGCGTGGGCTGTGTCCCAAATCTGGGTAGGGACTTCCTGGACCAAAGGAGAAAGAACGGAGTCGAGGTAGGAGGAGATGTTAACGGTGGGGCACGAGCAGGTAGAGACAATGGGTCAACTGGAGCGGTTGGGTTTATGGATTTTGGTAGGTCATAGAAACAGGTAGTGCAGCGTTGAGGAACTATCAAGCTGGAGGCTGTGGACGGGAGATCTCCCGAGATGATGAGGTTGTTGATGGTCTGACAGCTTGGTGATCAGAGGTGGGATCGTGATGAAGGCGTCGGTAGGAGGACGTGGCAGAGAGTTGGTGCCTGGCCTCAAATGATGTAGAGGTCAGTTTGCCATAGTACCACTGTGCACCCCACCAAAACCGCCGCCGCCCCCCACCCCTCCCCCCCTTGCCAGTGTGTTTAATGGTGAGGTTGGGGTTGGAGCGAAGGAAGTGCAGGGCTATGCATTTTGTTGGGGAAAGGTTGGAATAAGTGAGGGGGTGGAAAGATTCAGGTGATTGATGTCACACATCGGTGCCAGTCAGGTCCACTGAATACACAGAGCAACAACAATCTTCACCTCTACGTGATGAGATCTTTGTGGTGAATTGGCTGCCGACAATCCTTGCTGGCTCATTTACTCATTCTCTCATGTGCTGCTGGAGCAGAGCACTGCAGCAATGGAAATTCCAGAGGGTGATCTTCAGTGAAGGTCAGAGTGGGACTGAATTTTAATGTATGGTGAGTGTGCGTGGGGTTGGGGGCCAGAGGAATGACTTGGCATTCCACTTTCCACACTCACATGCTGAAAGGAGACATGGGGAAAAGACCATGTGGTGGGAATTCTGTCCCCAGATTCCCAGATCCAATTCCATGGGTAAAGTGCAATTACAACTCACATCACCGCTGTTGTTCAGCCACTCCCACCTGAAAGAATCTCAACACTACGGCCTCTACCTATTACCAAACAGGATTCATGCTGAATTACATACACTTTTGCAGAAACCATTCATTTTCCAATCCAGATTTAAAAACAGTGCATTACAAGAAAGTGACACCTTTCCACACTAGAGAGAGAAAACTTGACTCACTCACATTTGACTGTCAGCTCGTAGAAGGCGCTGGATTCACTGAACGGGTTTCGTATGAAACAACCATATATGCCAGAGTCCGATTTCTGTGCAGTTTGGATGACCAAAGTCGCGTTATCATCCATGAATCTGTATTGGTTATGACCAGCAGCTTCTGTTATTGCAAGCCACATGACAGACTCGACTTTCCCTGATACTGTACAGGTCAATGCAATTGTACTGTTTTCCAGGCTGGAATTGCTGGATATGTCAGGTTTGCCGAGCAGTTCTGGAAAGAGATGAAACAGAGAATTTTAATATTCTGGACAGAGTGCTAACCCACATAGTCCTTCCACAGTCACAAATTGGGTCAGAAGTTAATCCTGGATAATAATGTGGTGTCCAGAAAACAACTACAATCAGTAAGTCTCCAACCAAATCTGCTCAGAGCACACAGACCATCAATCTCATTCTAGGGAACCATGAAGATGGTCAGTGTTGAAAATGGACACAGTAAGCGATGGGCGAAAGCTCATTGATGGAGCTGCATTTGGAACCTTGAAATTCCTTCAGCTATTGTTTGCAAATTGGAAATTAAACCCTGGATATTGGGCAGATAAAGATCTTGGTGAGGCACATATTTAACCTTGTGAAGATTTGCAGGTCCCCGCTCAGTACACCGGCCTCAACGAGTTCCAAAATGACTGGGAGCTGCTGGGAGACTGGGAATGCTACATTCATCTTCCATATGTGAACGATAAGTATGGAAGTAAACATTCAATTAAGTTCTCAAAAAAAGTCATGAGCTTAAAGGATGTTTCTCTCTGCACAGATGCTACCAACCTGGTGAATTGGGTTTTTATTTTAGCTTTCTGGTGTCTGTTATACTTTGATCTTGTGTTACAATAAGTAGATCATGAGCTCTATCAAACTGTGGCTTTGAGAAGAAGGCTGGAAGTGCTTCATGAAATATGAGCAGGAGCTGGAAGTTAGTGGAAGACTCAACAGCCAGTGGCTTAAAACAGAGCTAATTAGTTCCCAATTCTGTGATATCAGTGACACACAATTACAGAGTAGCATCCTATTCCTATCTTAAAGGAGCCACTCTTCTGGCCCAGGATAAGGGAGAACAAATTGAAAGTTAGGAGACACTATTTGTGTCAGCTGTGGTCTCGCACTTTTTCTAGGAGTTGACCCATGTTCGACAATAGGCATTAATGGCTGTAGAAATCAACTTCTAATGAATAGTCCCAGTCTCCATACTAGCATCCATACAGAGCAGCAGGAAAGTGGAGAAAGGCTGAAGTTGGCCAAATGAAGAAAAGTAACACAACCTACTCCTCGCTTCATCCCCGAGTGAAGAATTTTGACCCAGTAATTCTTTCAGTCCCGAGTGAGAGAATGGAAGAAAAATGCAGAAGTTGGGAGGAGAGGTAGAGATGGAGAGAGGGAAAGGGAGATATGACAAGGAGGGGAAAGGAAGAGGGAGAAATGAGAGTGAGAAGCTGGAAGGGTACTGGAAAATACGAAGTGGAAAATGGAAGGGGTAAGAGAGAGACAGGAGAAGTTAAGAGAGGGAATGTGAGACAAGAATGAGTTGTAGAGAGGACATGAATATCTACAGATTTCCTCAATGTCCTCCGTTGAGGGAATGGGAAACCCTCAGGATTGCTACATCATTTTTTTTTATTCATTTGTGGGATGCAGCATTGCTGGCTGCCCAGAATTTATTGCCTGCCCCAAGTTGCCCTTGAGAAGGTAGTGGTAAGCTGCCTTCTTGAACTGCTGCAGTCCACCTGCTGTAAGTTGATCTACAAGGCCCTTAGGGACGGAATTCCAGGATTCTGACCCAGAGACAGTGAAGAAATGGCAAGATATTTCCAAGTCAGGATGGATAGTGTCATGGAGGGGAGCTTGAAGGTGCTAGTGTTCCATGTCCTTCTAGATGGAAGTGGTAGTGTATTTGGAAGGTGCTGTCTGGGCAGGCTTGGTAACTTTCTGAAGTGCATCGTGTAGATAATACACGCTGCTGCTACTGAGCGTCAGTGGTGGAGGGAGTGGAAGCTTGTGGATGTGGAGCCAGTCAGGCTGGCTGCTTTGTACTGGATGGTGTAAAGCTTTTTGAGTGTTGTTGGTGCCATCAAAGCAAGTGGGGAGTATTCCATCACACTCCTGACTTGTGCCTTGTAGACGTTGGACAGGTTTTGGGGATCAGGAGGTGAGTTACTCCCCACAATGTTCCTAGGCTCTGACTTGCTCTTGTAGCTGCTGAGTTTATACGGTGAGTCCATTGAGTTTCTGGTCAGAATGCTGACAGTGGTGACCATCATGTGACTGTACTGGGAAGAGATGCTCCCTGTGGTGAACAGCCAGTCAATATTCATGGTGCACGACAACAACTGGTATTCATATAACATCTTTTAACAGAATAAAATATCCCAAGGCATTTCACAAAGACATAAAACAGAACATCAGAACAAACTGCATGAGGAGACATTTGGATGGACGAGCCAAAGCTTGTTCCAAGTGGAAGGTTATAAGGTGTGTCTTAAAGGAGGAAAGTGAGGGAGAGGTGGAGAAGAGTAAGGAAGGAATTCCAGAGCTTATGGTCCAGGCAGCTAAAGGCACAGCCACCAATGGTCCAACAATAAAAATGAGGGCTTCACCAGAATTAGCGAATTTGCAGAGGGATGCAGGGATGGAGGAGCTTGTAGAGATAGGTAAGGTCAAACCCAAGAGGGATTTGAAAACATGGAAAAGAATTTTTCAAATCGAGGAACTAATGGCAATGGATGTGATACAGGGATGTGGGCAGCAGAATTTTAGATAACCTCATTGCCAGAGAGTGAATCAGGGAAGCTCGTAAGGTGTGTTTGGGAATAGCCAAACCCAGAACTAACAAAACGTGGGTGAGAGTTTCAGCAGCAGATGAGCTGAGGGAGGAGGAGAGTCAGTTGATATCACTCAGGCAGTAACAGATTATCTTGTTGAGGGCGCAGGTATATGGTTAAAACTCATTCTGACAGCAGATATTCACTGCAGAAGACATAAAGAATATCGCAGAAATAACTGACAAATCAGGAGCTGAAAGGGGGATAGGAGCATAAAATAACTGCAGTTAAGGCCAACATCTTGAGGAATTTAATAGAACTAAAGGTCAACAAATCATCACATCTTATATTTTATGGTCTTTCGAAAAATGTCTGCTGAGATCATAGATATAATTTTTACCAGGGAGTGGGATAGAGTGGATGGTGAAGGAGTGGAGCTTATGACAAAGAACAAAGACGGGTCTGAAGACAATGGCCTCAGTCTTCCCAATGTTTAACTCAAGGAAACTTCCGCTTATCTAATACTGGATATGGGATAAGAACCTGAGAATGGACAGAGTGAGTGAGGGGTTGCTGCTGGGCGAAGAATATCTCTCAGTTAGACCTCTATCCCTGTGTGCAGCAAATTACTTCAGAACAAGAGTGGTAAAAAGAGACAAACTTACTTAATTAATGAAACATAATCAAATAGGCAATATGAGCTGTGCTTACTGTACACATGGAGAGCCACTTCACTTATGATGTGAACACGTTGACGGCTAACAAATTTATAGATACCGGTGTCGGATTCCTGTACATTCTGCAGGACAAAGGTCAAAGCTGATTCATCAACCCGAATTCGACTTTTGTACTTCCTTCTGACATCAACAATGGGTCCAGACTCTTTGTTAAATGATACAATGTCTGAATGTATGTGGTTATAAAAAATCCAAAGTGATATTATATAAATTTCAGGATGCTGTGGTCCAGGGAATGTAACATCACTTCCTGCAGCAGCTAAAATGACGGCTTTTTCTGGAAATGAGAGAAAACACATTCCATAGAATCACTGAAGAAACATCAGCACAGACTGGACAGGTCTCAGGAACTGCTGTTGAGACAGCACGGATCCTGACCCTGTCCCCATCATTCCTGAAATCAGGTAAATACTTGCTCTGAAAATCAGAAATGGACTGACATTTTGAGCTGTATACATTTTGAGTACAGGAGCAAAGAAGTTTTCCTGCAGCTGTATATGACCTTGATGATACCATACCTGCAATGTAAGATGCGGTTTTAATCTCCTTACTTCAGGAAAGATACACTGGTGTAAAGGCAGAGCACCAAAAGTTCACCACACTGATTCCTGGGATGGCAGGTTTGTCCTTTGAGGAGAGGTTAGTTTGGCTGGGCCTATATCCACTGGAGTTTAGAAGAATGACAGGGTATTCTCATTGAAACATATATTCTGGCAGATCTGAACAGACTGACTGCATGGAGGATGTCTCCCCTGGCCAGGATAAGGGGTCGTGGTCTCAAAGAATGAGGCAATCCATTTTGGACTGAGATCAGAGAAATTTCTTTACTCGAATGATGGTGAACATGTGGAATTCTTAACTCCAATAGGTTATCAGGCCAAGTCACTGAATATATTTAAGAAAGAAGTAGATTTCCATCGACTGAAATTGTCACGGACTAGACAGAGTGGGAGTATGTTGTTAAGATATAGGATCAGTCATGATCATATTGGTTGTGGACTGGGTTCGTTAGGCTGAATGCTTCACTTTGCTCCTATTTTATATGTTTCTGTTTTTATTTAGCCAAGTACAGGACTCATCAGGTTTGTTGAAGGCATTCTTGCTGCGTTGCCAAACAGGTTTCTACGCCAAATCTGATCAAACTAACCACATTAATTATAAATATAAACAGAAAATGCTAGAGAAATTCAGCAGGTCTGGTAGCAGTTGTGGAGAGAGAAACAGAGTGAATGTTTCAAGTTTAGTATGACTGTTCTTCAACTGGGCTTGAAACATTAAGTCTGTTTCTCTCTAGACAGATGCTGCCAGAACCTGCTGAGCTTCTTCAGAACCTTGTGCTTTTATTTCAAATTTCCAGTATCTGCAGTATTTTGTTTTAAAATGCCACTGTATTAATTGCTGCTCCCATCCCTTTGATGTTTGATGTCCACTACCTCTTACTACATGCTGTCTCAGGAACATTTCTCCACTCAGTGGATATCCTGGAATTTATCAGCATACTTGATACAGGTGCCATCTTTAAAAGGCCACTGTGCACCCAGACAAGCACCTATAATCCAAAGCTGCCCTGGAGATTCCTGACCTTTGCCCTGGATATGGCAGACAGGGGGAAAATTAGCTCTCCACTTTGTGGACAGGGTCCTGGATCTCCTGCTGGATGGAATGGAGCAGAGGCGGAAGTTACTTTTTGTTCAGGACCAGGAGTGCAGGCCACAATACCAGGCCATGCCGGCTGGAGGAATGCCCAGCAATGTAGGAAGAAAGATAAAGACCTTCTCCAATCTGCCAATGTTCTAAGTGAGAAGCCTGTGGAATTTCACCACCTTCTCTCTGATACCTCACACTCTGTCTCTCTGCTGCTGCACTCACCTCCTACCTATGTTCTCTCCCACTCTCACTGCAGGCAATGTCTTCCCCACTCTATCTCACTCACTACAACCTGTGATACCATTAACCCTGCATATCCTCTGTGCAGCCCACTCACTTTACTCAGGCCACCTCCCCACCTGCACCAACAGTAATAGCTGTGCTACCCACGTCTATTTCCCGTAATACCTGTCTCCCTCTCTCTGTCTCTCTCCCTCCAGGAGGAAAACAGCTCCGAATAGGGCAGAAAAAGTAAAGATGATTGGTATGGTGCACATCGTTAAGCTCCTCACCGCTTTTGAGAAAAAGCTCTGGACTTCGCCCACACTGAGCATACCCTGGACTGATATTGGAGGCTGCACTTAACTTACTGTGTCAGCATCCGCTGAGCAAAGGCTATCCTCCTTGATTTGACGGAGGCCTGCTGACAACAAGAGAAATATCAAATAAAGGAGCAGGATTAGGCCATTTGGTCCTTTGAACCTGCTCCACCATTCAATATAATCATGGCTGATTATCCGACTCAGTACCCCCTTCATTATTGATGCATAGTAGCAGCAGAATGTACTATCTGCAAGATGCACCGCAGATCCTCAGACTGCAGTCCGGGTTCAGGATTCTCTTATGGTTAACATGCAGGTTCACTTGGCAGTTCGGACAGAGTTACAATGTGAAAGCAGGGATATGCTGCTGAGGCTGTATAAGGTTCTGGTTAGACTGCATTGGAATATTAAGAGTCATTTTGGACCCCGTATCCGAGGAAGGATGTGCTGACCTAGGTGGGGCTATCCAGAGGATGTTCACAAGAATGATCCCAGGCATGATGGGCTTGTCATGAGGAACAGTCGAGGACTCTGGGTCTGTACCTGACGGAGTTTAGAAGGATGAACGAAGCGGGCGATGATTGAAACCTACAGAATCCTGAGAGGCCTGGATAGAGTTAAAATGGAGAACATGTTTCCACTGGCATGAGAGACTAGGACCCAAGGAGGGAGGAGTCTAAAACCTCTCTGGAGATGGACTCCACATCTTCCCCAGCGCTCACCTCAGAGTCCGAACCCTCCTCCAGGCAGTCATCCTTGGCCACTGGCCCCTCCCCCAGCATAAGAATGGGGCTGGTCCAATGCCACCAGCTGGCTCTAAGCCCCCAGTGACACCATCCCTGGGGTCACTGGCAGGAATGTCCTCAATGCACTCCATCAAGGCTTGTTCTGGGTCTGGATCATCGGTTGGCGGAGACTCGGGATCTCGCTCCTCTTCCAACACTGGGATGCCCAACTACTCAGGGTAAAGGTCAGGGTTCTCAGGGTGCCCAGGAAAAGAATCTGAGGGAGGAGTGAGAAGAACTTCTTCCTTGCCACCACTCAATGACCCAGGGGAATTAACAGTTATAGTGACCACACTGCGGCCTGCGTGGGCTCAGACTCATCCCCGAGGGCCAGTGGAGCTGCGGCAGCGAGAGGGCCCTGATGTGACTCCCAGGGCACCGGATTGGCCAGTCTGTTACGGGAGGGGCAGGCGGCGTCCGCACCCAGGTTGCAATTTACCACCTTCAGACTTTGCAGCAATACCTTCTCATTGAGCCTCCTCCTAGGTGGTGCGCCCTGGTGACGTATTTTTTCTGTCAGGTGCGTAACTTCAGCTACGACATGCAGCTCCTGTTTATCAACCGTGAGAGTTTACAGGTCGCCCTCAGGATGCTGCCTGTCTTTTACCGGGACCTGATTACTGTCAGGGACATGGTCGACTCATGCCAGGCCTACCCTCCGTCAGGAGTAGCAGCCATCGTCAGAGAGCCATTGTTCAGGAATCCACACCTCCACAATCACGGGTTTAAGTGGCTGGTGGAGGGGAGGGCCATGACTGCGGGGGGTGACAGCGTTGGGGATGTGCTGAGTGGCTGGGGCCTGGGCTGGATGCTGGATGTCTGGCTCGTGACCACTGCCATACAACGCCTTAAAATGGCAGCGCTCCGACCCTACATTGTGCACCAGTTGAAGAATGCATTGGAATCCCATCTGCACATACCCCTGCTCAGACGGAATTTCACATTGGCCCCAGGATCCTGCACCTCCTCCGTGTCCCTCAAACTGAGCCACCTCTAGAACATAGGAAGTACGGATTTTAGAGGGGCAAAACGGCGGGCTCTGTACAGACTGCGGTTGCACACCATCCAACTCTTCTCCTTTATCCACTGTTGGGGTGCCTGTTTGCTGCTGGGCAGTGAGGAAATCCGGTGGAGGGCTCTGTTTGCAGGAGTCCTCCCTCTTTCCCTCGGGGATCTGGGGTAGAAGATAGTGCATGCAGGAGTACCGTGCAACCACAGATTGCAGTGGCTCACGGACTCCCAGCCCAGCTGTCTGTTTTGCAGTGCCATGGAGTCCGTGGACCATGTCTATGTTGGTTGTGGGTAGGTTTACTCATCTTAAAGACCGTCTCCTTTGTTTTTGGTTGCACTTCAGCCCCACACTCCTGATTTTTAGGCACCCAGTGCAGAGGGGAGTGGGCAGGTCAAATGATGTCCCTGGGAGTCTGTTCTCTGGCCAAGTTGGCTATTAACAGGTCCAAGTAGGGGGCTGTTTCTGCTGACTGCCCACCCCTATTCCTCAGTTATGTTTGAGTCCAGGTGTCCTTGGAGAAGAAGCAGGCTCTGTCCTTCAGCACTCTCAATGCCTTTAGAAAGAGGTGGGCACCGCAGCAGGTGGAGTACTTTATTTCCTCTTCTAATTCTATTTTGATTTACTACCTACCCTCTCCCTCACTTTTTATTTCATGTATGCATTTCCTCCATTGGCACTCTGCTAAAAGAGAAAAAAATAACCAGGAGATTAGCAACTCCTCAGTTGAGGACTGACTCCGAACTGACTGGCCACAGCCAGTGTACTGTGCACAAGTAAATAAAGGGTGACTTGGTGACGGGATACCAGCCTCTGTGCAGTTATTTCAGCCCTATTTTGTTACCTGCTCCTATTATTTATTGATTTGTAGCCTCTCCTGCAGCATGGTGACTGTCTGGGGACTGTACACTACTCTTATCAATGTTTTCTTTCTCTTACTGTTTTTACCTCCGCCCACATGGACTCTATATCCCTCAAGGCTAGATCTTCTCTCACAACTGTCATAACTTCACTTCTTATTAACAGTGCTACTGCATCACCTTTTCCATCCCTTCTGTCTTTCCATATTCCTTAATGTTAATTTCCCAGTTTTGATCTCCTTGTAATGATGTTTCCATAATGGCTATGAGATCATATTCATTTACTTCAATTTGTGCTGTCAGTTCATCTGCTTTCTTCCGAATGCTTCATACATTGACATTCAAAGCCTTTAAGTTTGTTCAGTTGTCAAATTGCCCGATACTTTTATATTTTCACGGTGTGTGAATGTGATTTTACAATCTGTTCCTTCCTTTTATTTTCTGGTACAATCAGCCCATCACTAACTTGAAAAGTACCATCTACAAGGCACAAATCAGGAGTGTGATGGAATACTCCCCACTGGCCTAGATTCGAGCAACTTTAACAACATTCAAAAAGCTTGATCCCATCCAGGACAAAGCAGCCCCCGCTTGATTGGCATCACATCCACAAGCATCCACTCCCTCCACCACTGACAGTAGCAGCAGTGCGTACCATGTACACGATGCATTGCAGGAATTCACCAAGGCTCCTTAGACAGCACCTCCAAATCCATTACCATTACCATCTAGAAAAAGGTCAACAGACACATGGAACATCACCCTCTACATATTCTCAAAGCTTTTTAAGGCAGACCCGCTTTAGTAAAAATGCTGTATTAGTAGCTTTAACTATACAGAAGTAAATCAGTTTTACCTTTTGATTCACTCGGGTGATGCCGTGTAAAGAGAAATACAAGGACAAAATAAATCTTCATGTCACTGTGAACACCCAGTGGATTCAATGAAAGATCAACAATAATCCCAAGGAACAGGCAGAGGTTACAAAGATGGTAATCTGTCAGAAACGACTCAACACGATCCCAATCACTTTCTTCTCCAATTTTGCTGGAGTCGACACTAAGCACACTGTGACCTGGAGAGGGAGAGTCTGCAGACAGCACCAGAATCTGAAGGGAGAAACATGATGGATTATTCAAAGATAGCACGGAGTAACAGAGACAGAAAGCGAGGGAGAGAGGGTATTTAAATTATTCACATAGCGCACAGATAAGGAGAGAGAGAGACACAGACCATTTGGGTTATCCACTTACAGTGCGGAGAACAAGAGCAAGAGACAAAGAGAGAATAGAGAAGCACCATGTCGGTCCTTCACAAACAGTGGAGAGAGAGAGTCTAGTCCCACTCAGTCAACAATCAGTTAGAATCTCAGAGAGTCAAATCCCACTCACTTCCCAAACTCTTTGATGTCCCCCACAATCTAACTGCACTCACTCCAAAAATACTTTAATATCCACCATAGTCTAATCTTTTTCATTTCCAAACTTAATATCCCACAAACTAATCCCACTCACTTCACAAATGCTTTGATGTCTCACACAGTTTAATGCTGTTCATTCCCACCCATATTAATATCCCAGAAGCTTCACTCACTCCCCAAACACATTAATGTTACACACAATCTAATCCCACTCATTCCTCAAAACTTTTAATATCCCCTAGACTAATCCCACTCATTTCCCCAAAAGCTTTAATATTCCCTAAACTTAATCTCACTCATTCCCCCAACAATTTAATATCCCCCAGGCTAATCACTCACCAAACTATTTAATACCCCATAGTCTAATCCCGCTCATTTCCTGATCTTCAATATCAGTCACTCTGATTCCAGTCACTTCCCAAAACCTTTAACATCCCCCAGTCTAATCCCACTCAATCCACAAACCCTTTTAATTATCCCCATTTAACCCAACTTGTCCCCCTGATCATTTAATAACCCACACTGTGTAATTCAACACACCCTTAAAAACCTTTAATATCCCAGTCTGATCCTACTCACTGCTCAAAATACTCTGACATTCCCTTTTAACAATGCCCTAAACTAATCCCACTCATTCCCTGACCCTTTAATATCTCAATCTAATTCAACTCAATCACCAAACCCTTTAATATTCCCAGTCTAATCCCAATCACTCACCAAAACCTTTAGTATCCCACACAGTCCAACCTATACACAAGCCTGACATACCCCTCAGACCAATTGTGGGTCTACCAGGAACCCCATCACACATATTAGCTAAGGGACTACAACAAAAGCTTAAACATCTAATCAGTAGTTCAAGACACTCCATACAATCAACACAAGAATACTAAAATAGACAAAGAAGCTGTGATGATCTTGTTCGATGTCACAGCATTGTTTACATCAATCAACAGAAACGTAGCCAACGAAACCATATCCAACCTACTAGACGAACACAACAGATGAAAGATGAATAAACACTCACTGCATATTCAAACTACTGGACTTATGCTTAACAACACACTTCACATTCACGGCAAGATATATGAGCAGATCAATGGGACTCCCATGGGCTCACCCATCTCCAGACTGATAGCTGAGGCAGTCCTGCAAAGAAAGGAACAAACAGCCCTCCCACAGATCCAACCCAAGCTTTGGATAAGATATGTGCACGACACGTTTGTAATTATGAAAAGAACAGAAATTGAGAACACCCACTGACGTATCAACACCATACACACAGAGATCAAATTTACAAGAGAGGAGGCAAACAACAAAAACTCCTTTTCCTGGACAAGATGGTGGAAAGAAAAGATAATGGGGATTTGACTACAAAACTTGACTACAGGGCGGCACGGTGGCTCAGTGGTTAGCACTGCTGCCTCACAGTGCCAGGGACCTGGGTTCAATTCCACCCTCGGGCGACTGTCTGAGTGGAGTTTGCACATTCTCCCCGTGTCTGCGTGGGTTTCCTCCAGGTACTCCGGTGTCCTCCCACAGTCCAAAGATGTGCAGGTTAGGTAGATTGGCTATGCTAAATTGCCTGGAGTGTTCAGGGGTCTGTAGATTAGGTGGGTTATAGGGGGATGGGTCTGGGTGGAATGTTCCGAGGGTCGGTGTGGACTTGTTGGGCCGAAGGGCCTGTTTCCACACTGTAGGGATTCTACGATTCTAAAAGTATGCAGGAAATCCACACATACCAACCAGGCCTTAAACTACCACAGCAACCACCCCAAGTCTCACAAGAGCAGCTGCATTAGGACCCTGTTCAAAAGAGCCGCTACACACTGGAGCACACCCTTTCTGAAAGAAGGAGAAGAAGAACAACTCTACAAAGGGCTTTACCAGGAATGGATACCCCCGCAGCTTCATCCACTGATGCCTAGCCAACAGGCAACACAACCAGGACACACCAAAACCCGACACAATAACCATCATACCATATATAAAAAACACCTCAGAACTGACAGTCAGGTTGCTCAGACCTCTAGGAATCATGACAGCACACAAACCGGCAGCCACACTAAGACAGCAAACGACCAAGGTTAAAGACTCAACAGATCCCATGGACAGGACAAATGTGGTTTATAAGATACCGTGTGAAAACTGCACATAACACTACATGGAACAAACAGGCAGTCAACTAGCAACCCACACCCGCGAGCAACTAAACAATATTATCAGATATCCTTGGTTTCAAAACACACAGATGAGAAAAACCACACTTTCAACTGGGACAACGCTACAATCATTGGACAAGCCAAACATAAGACAACGAGGGAATTCTTGGAGGCGTGGCATTCATCCATGGACTCCATCAACAAACACATTGAATTAAATCTGATAAACTGACTATTACAATGCACATCTGGAGCCAGCACCTACCGGAAGCAACAAAAACCAGACCATATAAATTCGAACCAACACAAGACAAGAGCGTTACACAGAAGGGTCCAAAGCACTGACGATGTCACCCAGTAAGGGGACAAAACGTCTGCTATCAAACCTCCCAGCTTGGCGAACACACCAAAATCTACAATGTCTTTTTTCAATAAATTGAGGGTGTCGCTGGTTGGACCTGCATTTATTGCCCATCCCTCCATATTGCAACTGGTTTGAAATCATATTTAGGGCAAATCTGGTAAGGATGGCAGATTGCCTTGCCTGACTGGCATCAGTAAGGCTTCCCAAACCCTCTAATATCCCGCACAGTCTAATGGCACTCAATCCCCAAACTCTTTAATATCCCGCACAGTCTCATGGCACTCAATCCCCAAACCCTTTAATATCCCGCACAGTCTAAAGGCACT
>NC_063366.1:24622904-24634583 GCF_021869965.1 Rhincodon typus | reverse complement strand
GCCTCTCTGCTCCTATGATGCTGCTTGGCCTGCTGTGTTCATCCAGCCCTGCACCTTGTTGTCTCTTTTTCTTTAAGCAAGTTGAATTTCACTTAGAAAGTTAAGGCCAATACAATCAGGCAATAAAAGAAACATACAGTAATTAAAGACTTAAAGTAAAGTCTCCAACAACTTGAGGGTAGGATTTTGCATTGTAACAGGAGCAAAATAACATCCCTATCATAACTTGTATTCTTTAAAGGGAATAAATAACAAATTTATTCTAAAGGGAAGACATTACAGTGGAGCTCACACCCATGATATGCTCCTCCTATGCTTTATGGGAAGTCTTGGACACTTCCAGTGTCCCTGGTGACTATGTGTAAAAGTGTGTCCATTTGCACCTACTGGTTAATCACATTTTGGGGCTGGAGCTGCAAGTGGACTCACTATGAAACATCCCATATGCTGAAATTGTTGCGGACAGCATGTTCAGCGAGGTGGTTACAGAGCTGGTAAAGGCTAAACAGATAGACAGAGTACAGGAAGGGATGTAGTACAGAAGACCAGTGTGGTTAACCCACTTCTCTAATTCATACACTATTTTGGACATTCTTGCAGGTTGCAAATTGGGATGGGAGGTGGTTGGTGCAGGAGGAGTGGCTTCTCAGCAGATAGCAGATACCAAGTCCATTACACTATGGAAAGCCCTGGTGCACAAGAAAGGAGGAAGACGAATGGCAGGACCATGTGGTAGGGCATTCAACAGTAATGTGAGCAGTCCGCAAAGAGACTCCACGATGGTATGTTGCCATCCTGGTACCAGTTACAAAGATTTACTAGAGTGGCTGCAGGAAGTGCTCATTTGACATATTCCGGACCATTGATGTAGATTTAAAAAAAAGGAAGAGGTCCTACAAAAAAAATACAGAGAGTTAGAATGTAACTGAAAGGTAGGACCTCAGTGGTGCTAATCTCAGGATGACTACCAGTGTCATGTGCTGGTGAGTGCAAAAATAACAGGATATATCAGATGAATGCATGGCTGGAGAAATTATGTAAAGACAAAAGTTGCCATAGTGTTACCAGACCATAGGGCTGCTCTCTTATCAGAGAGATGATTGGTGCTGAGAGAGAGGGGGTCACCAAGTGTCAGGCAAGGGGAGAGATTAAGAAGGCAAATCATTCATGGTAACCTCAACTGGTGTGAGAATTGAACCCATGCTGTTGGCATCACTCTGTTCACAAACCAACTATCCAGACAATTAAGAGAAATGATGTAGGAGGGGGGGATTCTGATTCCTGAGACATTGCAGCCAGTACTGGGGAAGGTGGGGCCGGCACAAGTATCTGAGCAGGACTGGGACCAATATCCATGTGGGTGGTGTTTACTAGGATTGTTGGTGAGGCTTTAAACTAGAATAGCAGGGGCATGAGAATCCGAGCAAGGGGAAGCAAAGACAAAGACAGAAAGTTAAGAAACAAAAGTGAAAAGCTGAAAGAATAACAGTGAAAAATAAATGGGATCGTGTAAAGTAAAACCAAGATGATGAATCAGGCCATACGCCTTCTTTATTACCCTATCTACTTGTGTGGCCACTTTCAGGGAACTATGGACTTGAACGCCAAGATCCCTCTGTACTTCAATGCTGTTCAGAGTCCTGCTATTAACTACACAGTTTTCTTTAACATTTGATCTTCTAAAGTGCAGCACCTCACACTTGCTTGGATTAAATTCCATCTGCCATTTCACTGCCCATACCTGCAACTGATCTATATCCCACTGTATCCTTTAACAAACTTCTACATGATCCACAACTCCACCGATCTTTGTGTTGTCTGCAGATTCATTCTCACTGTTCAACTAATAAAGTGCAAGGTTCTGCTTGCTCAGTTGTTGCTATTCTACATGACTGCTATTCTACATGACTACTGTTATTCCTAGATCTCCTGGATCGTCTTTTATTTATTCCAGAGTAGAATACATGGCACCTTGGATAAATATGCATACTACAAAATGAATAAATTGGATCCATGCCCACATCATTTACGATCTGTTCACCAGGAGGTCACAAGTGAAGAATTAGCTGGCTTTAGTTCGCCACCACTCCTTGACAGCAGAATTGAGATGTGAAGAAAATTATTCTCTATTCTGGCTCTACCAAGAACAATCTGAATTTAGAGAACACCTCTAATGCAGAAAAAAAAAACTGTTTATGATGTATCAGGGAAAGTACAAGGAAGAACAAAGCAAAAGACAGGATAAATTAAAGTTTCAAAAAATGTTGATTAAAGTTATGTTTTAAGGATTGACAAAGGTAAGGAAGCTGAAAAGGCAGACAGGCTGAGGGACAGAATTTCAGAGCATAACGTCTAGACAGCTGAAAGCATGGTCACCATTGGTGAGAAACTGGGTTGCATTAGAAGCCAAAATTGGACAATGAAGGTATCAGAGACAGGAAACAGCGAAAGTAAAGCTACAGAAGTTCAGAAACAATGAGGCGTTGAAGGTTGAAAACCAAAATACGTAAGGATCAAGGCAAAGTAGGAGGACCAGTACAGTTTTGGTTTATGGAAAATGAAATGCCAGGCAGTGAGTAATGAGTCAGGAGATGACTAAGGCATAATTCAGTGTCCATAACAGAGAAAGATTTTTGAGGTGCAAGTCAGTAGTCTTTGTGAGGAACAATAAAGGATTTGAAAGTCAGCTTGAGATAAATCAGGACATCAAGGTTACACTAGAAAGGTTATGGAGTTAGTTGGGAGAACATTGACTTTCAACAAAAATACAAAGACGATGTTTTACGTCTTCCAAATGTTTAACTAGAAGAAACTACAACTCATCATAGACTGGATGAGAAAGCAACAGAGCACATTGAAGAAAAAGCAGAGCTGGAGTCAGTGGTGTATGGAACTTCATTCAATGATTTTTTAAAAAATCTTCTAAACTGTAATCTACCTTTGCGTTTTTCAGAATATTCTCAATTTTCTTCCCCATTGCCCATCCCACCACTTACTATAAGTCCTGATTCCCTTCTCTATTCTGAACACATTACACAGATGATGTTGCGATAAACATAATATTCAATTTTCAAATATTCACACTTATTTAGCCTTTGCCAATTTTCAGTAAGAAGATTCTATTAAAGTATTTATGGATTCTCTGAGTAGTTATTTGCATCACTAAGAACGTCACTGGTACAATCACCAAAACAATCAACTCTCAAATTGCTGTGTCAGGTTGACGTCTGTATCTCATAACACAAATTGATGCCAGACAATTTGAATAATTCACTATTTTGTGTACATACAGTTACTGTGACCAAGGTGCTTGCAAGTTCCAAAGGGACCAAAATGGCAGCCAAATCTACTGAGAACCAAGCTGAGCTTCATAGAAATTAGGTGCAACCTTTTGACCATGTAAGAACCACCAATCTTTTTTTCACTTCTGGATCTTAGATTTAAACCATGGATGAAACAAATCTCAGTAATTAACTCCTCACTGGACACACCCCAGGAACACCTTGGATACTTTTGGATTGTGCCACCAGACTACATTCAAGCATGTGTGAATGCTTGTCCTAACCTAGGTCTTTATTTTCAATATTATGGCAAGTAAAACCACACATTTTTAATTCACATGACAAGAACAGTTTGTTCGTGAAAAAATTCTGACACTAAAGCACATGTTCTACACAAAAAAGTGTGACCTCACATAGGAGTTGTGTTAATGGAAAACAAATGTTATTAGGTCATCAGCAATATTTTATTCCTTTCTGGTGATAGAGGTCTATCATACATGGTAATCAGTCAGCGTGCCAAATCTCCAAACCAAGTATTTTTCAGAAATGCACTCAGTAGTTTTGGTTTACACAACATGGAGGGCACAACTTTTCAAAGTTGTGTTGTGTCATGTTTTCTACAAGTACTTAGGCAGAAGTTGACAAGATCCCCAACATAAATTACCGTAACAGGACTCTTGTGGCTCAGAGTGTCCTTATGTCTGAGCTGGAAGGCCCATGTTCAAGTTCCACACATTCATAACACACCTGAACAGGTTGATAAAAATATTTAAAATATCTTGACCACTAAGGCACAAACAAGCTTTCTGCTGTTTATCATGTTATTAGCTTGTATGTTAAATAGAGACCATGGGATGATTCTTAGTCCTAGCGACAGATCTAATCTCCAATATCTCATCAGTGAACTAAGCTTGCAGTGAAGCAGCCAAGAGGATCCACTTGGTGTTAAGTTCATCAGTTAAGAAAATATTTAAGGTAGTCAAATAGTCTTCCAAGTACCTCAGACAAGAGTTTGCAACCCAAGTAGTGACCTTTTAGATTCAAGATAGAGTTTGTAAGGTATTAGTGGTTCAACTAATATTTATTTCTGCATCATTAATGACTGCAAAAGCTAGTGCTGATTGAAATCGACTTCTCAGGTGGGACAGTTCATTAACATGGGATTGAAATTCATATCATAATGGAACATCAGGTTAATTAGAAATTGCTTAAACGGTTTCTTGAGTCGTGAACATAACAATTAGACATACATAACCAAGCCAATTACAGCCCTTTTTTCTCCCTGAATTCCTCTCTTCTTTCCATTTCCTGATTTATCACTGCTTCTGGATGTTACTTGTGCTCTCCACGGTGCAGACTGACACAAGATTCCTGCTCAATTCATCTGCTATTTCTTTATTTTCTATTATTAGTCATCCAGTGTCACTTTCTACAGGACCAACACTAACTTTATTCACCCTTTTCTTTTGCAAATATTAATAGAAACAATTGTGTTTTATATTTCTGACTAGCTTTCTCTCAGACTCTATTTTTTCTCTCCTTATTAATCTCTGAAAAATAATTTTCTTACTTTTATATTCCAACCAACCTTATGTCTGACTTATGTCTTTACACAACAAATATACTTTGTCTTTAAGTATGACTCTTTCATTAACATTTCTAGTTAACAACCAATGGTGAGTCCATCCCTTGGAATTCTTCATATTCATTGGATTGTATATATTCTGCTTATTCTGAAATATCACCTTAAATATCTGACACAGCATCCCTGTTGACTTATTCTTCAACATAATTTGTCAATTCACTTTAGCCAGCTCTGCTTTCATGCCTTAATGATGTCCCTTAAATTTTGAAAAAAATAGTCTTGGATCCACATCTCTCCCCATCAAACTTACATAAAATTCAATCATATTATGATTGCTACTTCTTAGAGACTTCTTCACTGTACGATCATTAATGTATCCTATCTCATTGTATAATACCAGGTCTAGTGCAGCCTGTTCTCTGGTTAGCTCCAAAACCTCTTGTCTAAGAAACCGATCTGAAAATAGTCTATGAACGTCTCATCCAGGCTACTTTTGCCCATCTGAATTTTCAAGTCTACATGCAGATTAATTATAAGCAAGCCTTTCTCACAAGCTGTAATTCATCATTTCTTCCTTTAATTTTCACTCTACTATTTGATTACTGTTAGGGAGCCTGTACACCACACAGATGTGACTTCTTCCTTTATCATTTTTCATTTCTACCCAAACTGTTTCCACATCTATTGCGACAACCAAACCTTCCCCTCCACGTTCAGCATCTTGCAGGGTCCATTCCCTCCAAAATACCCTGGTACACTCTGAAGTAACTCTACAGAGGCCGGTATCCTGCCACAAGGTCACCCTTTGTTTACACATGCATAGTACTGATACTGTTCTAGTTTCCTCACAGCCAGCTCTCAGAATGAAAAGAACCTCTGACACTCCTGTTTATATTTGTCTGCCAGGGCTCCCTGATATACCCAGGTAAACAACCCCAGTCAGGGACCTCGTATTCTATGAGTTCTACCCAGCTGACCATATTACAATCACTACATCCCTCCCTGTCTAAGTCCAGGGACGTAGGCCTGTTGTTTTTCTTGTAGCCTCTCCTGGATCCAATTCTTCCAACTCAGCCTTGGATATAAACGGTGTGTACCGGACTATAGCCTGCCTCTTGCACCCAGAGTATCTCAGAAATAAATCATCCTCTTCTTCTGGTGGTAAAGGATTGAGGCTGTGACATCTGCCATGTCCATCTTAGACTCCAAGGTGTCTGAGGCTAGACGGAGCTGTTTTGTGCCTGCCCCATGTGTGAATTTGCAGCCTTGATGTGTCCACTTGCTTGCTCAGATCCACCTCACAAAACCAAACATTGCATGTCACCGGACCTGACCTCATGTCAATGTTTTCTCTTACCCATACAGTGCCATTTCCATGATTTCGGCACCAAACCTCATCCCCTGAGGTAAACTGGATCTCTCGTTTAGAAGGGTCTTCTGTCGGCATTGACATTCCTAATGCTATTTCCACACCCCACCCCCAAAGTTCGGGAAGATCAGATTTAACCTGGTGCACAGACCTGTCCCCATTAGTAATTCTGCTGGAGCTATCACTGTAGTTGCATGAGGGGTCAGTCTGATAATCAAATAGGAACTGGGACAGTTCGGTATCGAGTGAAGTTACAGGCTGTTTCTTTAAGCCTGCTTTCAAAGTTTGGACTGCTCTTTCTGCCAGACCATTGGATGATGGATGGCATGGAACTGTCCTTATATGCTGAATGCCATTCAACTTTAGGAAATACCCAAATCCCTGGTAAATAATGCCCCATTGTCTGTGACCAAGGACCCTGTGTATTGCAAAAGATCCTCACAGCTTTTCTAGCATCATCCCCATCTGATGAATGAACTCAATGCACATCCAACCACTTTGTGTGGGCGTCCACAATGACTAAGAACATTCAGCCCATGAAAGCACTGGCATCATCGACGTAGAACGGAGTCCAGGGTTTACACGGCTATTCCCAAGAATGTCGGGAATTGCTAGTGGTAATTTTTGTCCTTGTTGGAAATCTGAACACTGCCCCACCAACAAGGCTATGACTACATCCAGTCCTGGCAACCAGACATAACATCTCACCAACAGCTTCATTTTGGACACCCCAGTGGAGTTCTGAGGAAGGGTCACCAGACCCAAAATGTTAACTCTGTTTTCTCCTCCACAGATGCTGCCAGGCCTGCTGAGCTTTTCCAGCAACTTTGTTTTTGTTCCAGATCTTTTTGTGTCCACAGTCTCATATTGCCAGCAGTGACCAGAAGGGTGTCAAAAATGTTTAAAACCATTACAGACTCTTCCAGTGGCAATATCATCTGGTGGTGTATCTGCCAGTGAAAGGCAGCTCAAGGCATCCACATTTGCTACTTGGCCTCCCAGACAGAGTTCCAACTTGTGATGGTACACACTTAGAATAAGAGCCCACTGCTGAATTCGACCTGAGGCTGTGGGTGGCATAGCCTTGTCCTCTTTCAGTAGCCCTACCAGGGGTTTGTGGTTTGTTACAATTATAAATTTACCTCGGTAAAGATATTGGTAATACTTTCTCACACCAAAGATGTCTGCCAAACCTTCCTTCTCTATCTGGGTGTATGTACGTTTGACATCAGCCAAAGTCTGGGTAGCACGCGCTATTGGGTGCTCCTCTGTTTTGGAAGATCCATGAGCTAACACTACCCTGATACCGTATGGGGAGGCATTGCATGTTGGCACCAGATCTCGCTTGGGATCATAGTGTGCCAACACCTTAGACAATGATAGCTGCTTCTTCACTTCCATAAAGACCACGTCTTAGCCAAGAGACCATTTCCAAGGTTGACCCTTTTTCAATAGCAGATGTAAGGATGCCAGGATGGAGGCCAGGTTATAAATGAACTTTCTGTAATAAACCAAGGAAATATCTAAGGTGCAGTCGTGGGCTACATGACACCTTTGATTGCCCTCATTTATCTTCCAAAGGGTGTAATGTGGTCTTGTCGACTCTGTAGGCCAAGCAGGTCACTTGGGGCGTCTGGAACACACATTTCCCTTCTAAGGCATACATCCACCTTGAAGAAATGTTTAAGGATTATGTTCAAGTTCTCTAAGTGCTCCTTATTGGTCTTCCTTGTCATTAGCACATCATCCATAAAAATGGAGCCCTGGGATAGACCTTATAAAGAGCCCTGGGATAGACCTTCATCCGCTGAAAAATGGCACAGGTTAATGAAACCCTAATTGACAGTCTTGGATACTGGTATAAACTGTTGTGGGTATTAATTGTCTCATACTTCTGGGAATCCATGTCCAACCGCAACTGAAGGTACGTACGGCTCATGTCCAGTTTCTTGAAGGACAGCACCCCCGCCAGGTTTGCCTGGAAGTCTTCTATGCAAGGGATTGGGGGTTTACCCAGCTGCAAGAAGCAGTTTATCACTTGTTTAAAATCCCTGCAAAGACAAACCTACACAATTGGTACAATTTGCACTGCCCATTCCGCAAAGTGTATTGGTTTGATGATTCCTTTGCTTTCCAGCCTCCTGATTTCTACCTATACTTTTGCACGTAAGGCAAATGGCACTGGGTGGGCCTTACAGAACTGTGGAGCTGCTTCCTGGTCAACATGCAAGGTGGCCTTGGCTCCTTTGGTAGTCCCTACACTTTCCTGAAAGACGTCCTGGTATTTAATGAGGATTTCACTCAGGCAGCTGTTATCTAATCGAAAAATGTTGAGCCAATTAAGGTGAATCTTTCTCAAACAATTTCACCGCATTAATGTTAACTGAACCAGCTGTTTCTCATACAAGACCAGAATTAGTATAGGTTCTCAATCTAGCCAAGGTCTTACGTAAACTTAAGGGTCGGAGTCCAGAACAAATTCTGTTAAAGACTGGTTCTGCAATCACTGATACAGCCACACATGTATCAACCTCCACTAGAACCCGGTGACCATTTAACCAGATGTTTATTTTAATTAGTTCTGATTTGGATGTTGCTAAGCAATTTAACTGTTCCAAACCAAATGTAGGTGGGCTTTCCAGGGTGTGCACTCTTCTGGATACTGGCCTATGAGTTCTCTTACTCAATTCAGGCCTAGTAGGACTCTTTTGCTGTCTTGAGTCCACATACTGGCAGCAATTACAGTGATTTGCTGGCCCAGAACCTGAAGAAAGTTGAACCTTTGGGCAGAAGCTTGGCTTTGTTTTGTGGTTTTGCTGTGGGCTGACCTTGAGTCCCTCTGTTCAGGATATGTCCTGAGTGAAGGAATGCAATTGCCGTCACTCAAGGGATATCCCTCAAGCTCAGTCAGCCTTCCACTGGCATACCCTATAACTCATATGCTCCACTTGTCGCATTTTCTAATGACAAGCCGGTTGTAGTGCCTTTCTGAAATCCAGTTGGGCTTCAACTACAAGCCATGTGTTTGCATGGTTATATCATTAATCCCATATATGAAACAGTCTCTCAGCATCTCATTAATGGTTAAAACAAGATTAAATCAACCTCTTCCAGTCGTCTGTACCTTGTCAAAAATCCTGACGTGGATTCCCCTGGTTATAGAGATGTACAGCACACAAATAGACTCTTCAGTCCAACTTGCCTATGCTGACCAGATATCCTAAATTAATCTAGTCTCATTTGCCGGCATTTGGCCCATAATCCTCTAAACCCTTCCTATTCATGTACCTATCCAGATGCCTTTTAAAATATTGTAATTGTACCAGCCTCCATTTTCTTGAACTGCCAAGTAAAACCAATGGCCCTCAGAATTACAGGAGGCCTGAGGTCGTAATATTCCGTCAACTCTTGATAGGTTTTAGTATCTGGTGCATCAGGAAACATTAGGCTCCTAATAACTGAAAAGCTTGCGAGTCCGCAAGCTGTCAAGAGAATTACTCATTGCTTCTCATCTGCCCCTATGTCATTCGCACGAAAAAAGATACATTCTTCCCACATACTAGTCCCAGTCTTCGGTGGCAGGATTGAACGAGTCAAGCTTCCCAAATAGTGGCATGATGCCAGAGATGCCCACCTCAAGTCAAAGATGACTGTTGCTAGCGAACTTCTTCAGGAGCACATTTATTTCTTTTGTTGCCACTGAAATATCTCCACAAAGGCTAGTATCCTGTCACTAAGTCACAATTTATTGACACATACATTGTACGTGACACTGGTCCATCCTCCTCAGAGCCAGCTCTCAGAGTGAGCAGAACTTCTGACACTCCTGTTTATATCTGTCAGCCAGGGCTCCCTGATTGGACCAGGTTAACAGCCCCAATTATGGAACTCATATTCTATGAGGTCCACCTGGCTGTCCTTGTTCCAATCACTACACACTCTTTCATCACTGCTAACACTTCCTCACTGTCCCATGACACTTCCCTTGCAAGCTCAGATGGTGCACATTTGCTCTTTCACTTCCTCCCTCTTCACTGTCCAAGGACCCCTTTCAGGTGAAGCAGCATTTTACTCGTACATGTTTTAAGCTAATCTACTGCTCACATTACATTAGTCTACTGCGCCTTTACATTTGTAAATCTAAATGCAGACTAGGTGACCACTCTGTTTGTAACAATAACCCCAACCTTTCAGTTCCTTGCCATTTCCATACCCCATCTTGATTCCATGGTGGTATTTCCATCCTAAGCATGCCACAGTGTTCCCCTGAAATTCCATGTAAACTAAAGGGGCAGCACTTTGTTTCTTGTGGGCTTTCCTCTCAGCAGAAATGACACATTTTCTCATTTTTGAACCTACGATCAACACTTATTTTACATCTTAATTTCTCTATTACCACTATTCACACTATTTTTGACTTTTGTTCTTGGCACCCTCAACATCTGCTCCACTGCTCTCCCTCTTTCTCTGTCAACAGCCTAAAAAAAAATTATATTCCAAGCTCCTTGAGTTTTGAAGAATCACATCAGACTCGAAATGTAGACTCTGTCTTTCTCTCTTCAACTGATGATTTATCGTGCATTTTCTATTTTTTTTAATTTCAGATCGGTAATATCCACAGTATTTTGCTTTTATTATGTTTTCACATTTTGATTTCCTGAAATTAAGCCATGTTTCTCTATTGTGCTAATACGATCAATAACTAACAAAGCCACATCTCCACTATTTCCTTGTTTCCTGACATTCTTAACCTTGACAATTCATGTCCCAATCCATAACATCTGGCAACGACATTTCCATAATGGCTACCAGATATTTTTTTTCATTTCTACTTTCCCTCTCAGTTCATCTGTTTTGTCTCAAATGCAATACACATTCAGACAGAAAGCCATAGTTTTCAATATTTATACATATAAATGATGATGCTTATCCGTTGGCTGACGCGGAGAGTCATACTCTCTGATCCTTCATGTCACTGGAAGGAAATCTAATGTTGATCTTGTTTTTGTACACCCTCTGTGCAGCCGTAACTTTTTACTCCCCTCTCCCTTTAATCACCTTTTGATCTGTATGCCTTTGTTTGCAACGATCTGCTTGGACTGCATGCAAAAGAAAACTTTTCACTGTACTTAGATACATGTGATAATAATAATCCAAGTCAAATCAAAATCTCGTTTCTCTTTGGCCTTCACCCTTCATTTATCACATCTTCCCACTGTTCAGGTTCCGTTTCTTAATTTGATCCGGTCCCGGGTGATCCCGCCCCCCGGTTTATCCCGCCCCCAGGTGATCCGCCCCCAGGTGATCCCGCCCCCGGGTGATCCGGTCCCGGGTGATCCCGCCCCCGGGTGATCCGGTCCCGGGGATCCCCCTCTCTCTTACCGCCGGCCCCGGGCGCAGCTTTTCCGTCTCTTCACCGAGCGACAGCGACCGTTATCCCCGGG
>NC_063366.1:24591849-24622404 GCF_021869965.1 Rhincodon typus | reverse complement strand
CACACTACAGGAAGAATGTGTTAGCACTAGAGGAGGTACAGAGGAAGTTCACCAGGATGTTGCCTGGAGAAATTGAGCAATGAAGTGAGACTAGATAGGCTTGGATTGTTTTCTTTAAGGCAGAGAAGGCTAAGGGGGTCACATGATTGAGAAGTATAGATTATGAAAGGTATAGACAGGGTAAGTAGGGTTGAGGGGTCACTCACGAGGGGGCATAGTTTTAGGGTAAAGGGCAGGAAATTCAGAGGGGATTGAGAAAAACCTTTTTCACTCAGGGTGGTGGGAACGTGGAATGAATTACCTGGGAACATCGTGGAGGCTGGAAATCTGACAACCATTAAAAAATGTGATCACTTGAAATATCATAACAATCAAGGCTACGGGACAAGGGCGGATATAAATTCTCTAATTCTTTTTCTTTCTGTGCTATGTGAATGTTAGATAGGCTCTTACTCTCTCACTTGGTACTGTCTATGAATAATCCACTTGCTTCTCTCTTCAGGTTCTGGTGCTGTCTGCAGACTCTCCCTCTGAGTTACAGTGTGTTCATTGTCAGCTCCAAAAGAATTGTTAAAAAAAGTGATTGGGATTGTGACGAGTCGTCTCTGACAGGATACCATCTCTGCAGTCTGTGCCTGTTCCTCGAGATTACTGTTGATGTGATTTTTGATCTTGCAATGAATCCACTGGGTGTCCACAGTGACATGAAGATTTATTTTGTCCTTGTATTTCTCTTTACGCAACGTCACCTGAGTGAGTCCCAAGGTAAAACTGATTTACTTCTGTGTATTTAAAGCTACTAATACAGCAGTTCTATTAGAAGGATATCTGTGCTAAAAGGTTTCGGGAAATAAAAGGCAAGCTATAAGGTTTGATGAACACTTTTCAGTGGACTGTATCTACAGAGGAATGTAAGTAACTGTAGATCTCCAGACATTGTCTTGTTTGGTTACATTAGGATCTATGTACATGAGGTCACCACAGGCTGCAGAGAATGACTTAAATTGTGTTTTTCCGTCAGGGCAGGAATACACTTGGTTAATATACTGACCGTTTGTCACTGGGAACAGTCTTTGAGTTCATTTCAAGGTGATGGATGTAACTCACCTGTTCCTTTGGCTGTAAAAGGCTCTTAGAAATGAACTGCATTGTTAAAGACTAGGAATTCTGCAGTGCATAATTTTCCTCCTGTCTCCCATTTACAAGGCTGAAGACAGGACTGGGTGTTTTTATTCATTCATGGGAATATGGGCATCGCTGGCTAGTTAGGCATTCATTCCCAATTAAGGGTGACATTTGTGCAATAGTTAGAGATGACCTTAGTTCAAGAGTTGAGCAGACTAGCAGAAGTAAATTGACTTACTAGCCTATGAGACAGATCAATAGAGACATAGTTGTAGATATTTAAGGGATATTTCAAAGCACTCAAAATATCTATTTCCAATTTTTAAAAAATCTAGGGGGAGGATCCACCATTTGTGATTTCCAAAAGAAGTTAGGAAAGCATCAGTAGAGAGTAACCGAAAACGTTAATCAGAAAGAAGAAATTAGAATCTAAAAGGATGCTATTAGGACTGTAAAAATGGATAGAAACCAGTTCTGTCAGTATCTAAACCGGAAAAGTGAGTAAAAACAACTCACCACTCAGTGGATGTAAGAACATAAGAACATAAGAACTAGGAGCAGGAGTAGGCCGTCTGGCCCCTCGAACCTGCCCCGCCATTTAATAAGATTATGGCTGATCTTTTTGAGACTCGGCTCCACTTACCCGCCCACTCACCATAACCCTTAATTCCTTTACTGTTCAAAAATTTATCTAGCCTTGCCTTAAAAACATTCAGCGAGGTAGCTTCAACCGCTTCACTGGGCAGGGAATTCCACAGATTCACAACCCTTTGGGTGAAGAAGTTCCTCCTGACCTCAGTCCTACATCTGCTTCCCTTTATTTTGAGGCAATGCCCCCTAGTCCTAGTTTTACCTGTTAGCGGAAACAACCTCCCTGCCTCCACCTTATCTATTCCCTTCATAATCTTATATGTTTCTATAAGATTCTTCTGAATTCCAATGAGTGTAATCCCAGTCTACTTAGTCTCTCCTCATAATCCAACCCTGTCAGCTCTGGAATCAACCGAGTGAATCTCCTCTGCACCCCCTCCAGTGCTAGTATGTCTCTTCTCAAGTAAGGAGACCAAAACTGCACACAGTACTCCAGGTGTGGCCTCACCAGGACCCTATACAGCTGCAGCATAGCCTCCCTGTTTTTAAACTCCATCCCTCTAGCAATGGCAGACAAAATTCCATTTGCCTTTTTAATTACCTGCTGCACCTGCAATCCTACTTTTAGCGATTCATGCACAAGGACACCCAAGTATCTCTGCACAGCAGCGTGCTGCAATTTTTTACCATTTAAAACATAGTCCATTTTGCTGTTATTCCTACCAAAATGGATGACCTCACACTTATCAACATTGTACTCCATTTGCCAGACCTTTGCCCACTCACTTAGACTATCTATATCTCTCTGCAGACTTTCAGTGTCTTCTGCACACTTTGCTCTACCACTCATCTTAGTGTCATCTGCAAATTTTGACATACCACACTTAGTCCCCAACTCCAAATCATCTATGTAAATTGTAAACAATTGCGGTCCCAACACTGATCCCTGAGGCACACCACTAGCCACTGACCGCCAACCAGAAAAACACCCATTTACCCCTACTCTTTGCTTTCTACTGGTCAACCAATCCTCTATCCATGCCAATACATTACCTATAATACCGTGCAACTTTATCTTATGTAGCAGCCTTTGGTGTGGCACCTTGTCAAATGCCTTCTGGAAATCCAGATACACCACATCCACAGGTTCCCCATTGTCCACCATGCAAGTAATGTCCTCAAAGAATTCCACCAAATTAGTTAAGCATGACTTACCCTTCATGAACCCATGCCGGGTATTCCCAATGGGACAATTTATATCCAGATGTCTTGCTATTTCTTCCTTAATGATAGATTCAAGCATTTTCCCCACTACCGAAGTTAAGCTAACTGGCCTATAGTTACCTGCTTTTTGTCTACTTCCTTTTTTAAACAGTGGCGTCACATTGGCTCTTTTCCAATCTGCGGGAACCACCCCAGAGTCCAGTGAATTTTGGTAAATAATTACGAGTGCATTTGCTATTTCCCCCGTCACCTCTTTTAGTACCCTGGGATGCATTTCATCAGGGCCAGGAGACTTGTCTACCTTTAGCCCCATTAGCTTGCCCAGCACTACCTCCTTAGTGATGATGATAGTTTCCAGGTCCTCACCTGCTATAACCTTGCCATTAGTTTTCGGCATGTTATTTGTGTCTTCCACAGTGAAGACCGACACGAAATAACTGTTTAATGTCTCGGCTATTTCCTCATTCCCAGTTATTAAATTGGCCTTCTCGTCCTCTAAAGGACCAATGTTTACCTTCGCCACTCTTTTACGATTTACATATTTATAGAAACTTTTGCTGCCTGTTTTTATATTCTGAGCTAGTTTACTCTCATAATCTATCTTACTTTTCTTTATAACTTTTTTTGTGGCTTTCTGTTGGCCTTTAAAGATTTCCCAGTCTACTAGTTTCCCACTACTCTTTGCTTTTTTATATATGTTTTTTTTCAATCTGATACTTTCCTTTATTTCCTTAGACGTCCATGGCTGGCTCTCTCTTTTCCTACACTTCTTCCTTATCACTGGAATATACTTCTGCTGATCCCTGTGAAAAATCGTTTTGAAAGTCCTCCACTGTTCCTCAATTGACCCACCATAAAGTTTTTGCTCCCATTCTACCTTAGCTAACTCCTCCCTCATTCCTTCATAGTCTCCTTTGTTTAAGCACAGGACATTGGTACTGGATTTAACCTTCTCACGCTCCATCTGTATTTTATATCCACCAAAAGAGTGGCATCTATTGTACCTATTGCATCTTCAGAAGGCTGCTATGTACCTAAATGACCACTGGCAATCTACAGGTACACTGCTTGCTCAAGGACAGATTGTGAACATTTTGGAGAAGGGGAAAATGGTACTTCAATTCTCTGACAGGGGCCTGGAGATCATGGCTGAGGGGGAAGTGCAAAGGAGAGGAGTCCTATTCTTGGAGAACCAGTAGAGAATGCTGTGCTACCAGACCCTGGGAGCCTGGTCTGAGGTTGGTGCTGTAAAAAGGTCAATTATCTTTTCCACAGTGGCGCACTAAGTGTCACTGTCTTCCCTCTGCCACCTAACAATCACTCTATCTGCTACTGCACCCACCTCCCACCAAGGGTCATGCCCTTCCATTCTTACTAACACAGGAAGGATTACCCAATGACCGAAGAGTCCAGAATCAGAGGTCACAGACTAAAGATATTGGGTAGGCCATTTGCGACTGAGATGAAGAGAAATTTCTTCACCAGAGAGTAGTGAGCCTATGGAAATCTCTGCCACGGATATGGATAAAAAGTGGAAACAGCGACTGAGTTGGATGATGAACCATAATCACATTGAACAATGGAGCAGTCTTGAAGAGTTAAATAGCCTACAGCTGCTTGTACTTTCTATATTTATCTGATGCTTTATCTGCAACATCTTATCTTACTCAAGGCAGAGGATAGTGGTGGAAAGGCTTTTTTTAGCTGGAATTCTGTGACTAGCGATGTTCCGCAGGGATCCATGCTGGGACCTCAGCTGTTTGTGATTATATATGTTATATATATATTATATAAATAACTTCGATGAAAATGTAGATGGATGAGTTAGTAAGTTTGCAGACGATACATAGATTGGTGGAGTTATGGATAGTGTAGGAGGTTGTCAAAGGATACAGCAGGCTATAGATCGATCATACATATATGCAGAGAAATGACAGATGGAAGTTTAATCCGGGTAAGTGTGAGGTGCAGCACTTTGGGAGATCAAAGGAAAAATACACAGTCATCGTGGGCCGAAGGGCCTGTACTGTGCTGTACTGTTCTTCATGGCAGGACCCTGAACAGCATTGATGTACAAAATGATCTTGGGGTTCAAGCCCATAGCTCCCTGAAAGTGGCCACACAAGTAGAACACATGGTAAAGAAGGCATATGGCATGCTCACCTTTATTGGTTTGGGAATTGCGTACAATAATTTTGTAGCTTTATAAGACATTGGTTAGGCCACACTTAGAGTATTGCATTCAGTTCTAGTGGCTGCATTACAGGAAGGATGTGGAGGCATTGGAGGGGGTGCAGAAGAGGTTTACCAGGATGCTGCCTGGATTAGGAGGTATAAGCTATAAGGAGAGGCTAGAAAAACTCGTGTTATTTACTCTTGAGTGGCAGAGGCTGAGGGGAGACTTAGATAGAAGTCTATAAAATTATGAAATGCATAGATAGGGTTGACGGTCAGAATTTTTCCCAGAGTTGAAATATCTAATACTAGGGGGCATACATTTAAGGTGAGAGAGGAAAAGTTCAAAGGAGATGTGTGAGGCTTGTTTTTTTTACAGAGAGTGGTAGGGATCTGGAATGCGCTGCCAGGGGTGGTGATGGAGGTAGATACGATCAGGGCGTTTAAGGGACTTTTAGATAAGCACATGAATATGCAACGAATTGTGGAATATAGACCAAAGGCAGGCAGAATAGATCAGTTTAATTTGACGTCATGTTTGGCATAACATCATGGACTGAACGGCCCATTCCTGACCTGTACAGTTCTATGTTCTTTGTTCTATGTTCATTCTCACCCCTCCCCAAACTCCCATATCAATAACCCTGCATGGCCTCAGGGCCTCCCACGCACTTCCTTAGAACACCTTACCACCTTTCACCCATCTGCATTCAGACTAATAGCCAAGCTACCCACTCTCAAGTCACTTAATTTCTTCATTTCCTCATTGCAGGAGAAGAAAGCCCATAAGAGGTGAGCCCATAAGAGGTGAGGGTGAGCTCATTCAGGTGCAGAGGTGCCAGACATTAGGTCCCTCATCCCAAACAAAGAAACAATCCTATCCTGTTCTGCAGGTGCAGCCAACATGCCTACCACCACCAGAGTGAAATAGTCAGCTTTTCCCAGAAGTAACCTTCTGATCTCTGAGGCTGACAGTACCAGGGTCTCAGTGTTTGCCTACCGCAGCCACTACCATCCCAGATACTGACACTTCAGTGGGTATATCATGCTTAGAAAGTGTGGAAGCATAATATGGTGATCTCTCATTGCAACATGTCTACAGGTGCCTCAGGAAGAAATTTCCCAAGCTGCTGGCACTTGGAGGATGGCTGGAACTCAGACACCCACTCAGTGCCAGGCAGCAGAGGATCCTGGCAATGTTAGTGTTGACAATCAGGACTTCATCCACAAGGACAGGGAGGAATAGGAGTAGACTGACATAGTGGATACGATAGCCCTCATTGTCCAGAAGTTGTAGCAGTGCAGTGAATAATATCACTATTTCTCTGCCTCCATGGAAAGATGGCAGCTGCCATGGAGAGCCAGGCCCAGAACTCTCATAACCTGCCGCAGAGGTGGAATAAGATGGTGGAATTTGAATTCAATAAATATCTGGAATTAAGAATCTAACAATGACTGCGAAACCATTGTCGATTGTTGGAAAAAACAACAATCTGGTTCACTAAAGACCTTTAGGGAAGGAAGCTACCTGGTCTGGCCTACATGTGACTCCAGACCCACAGCAATGTGGTTGACTCTTAACTACTCTCTGGGCAGTTAGGGATAGGCAATAAGTGCTTAGCCAATGACGCCCTCATTCCGTGAATGAATAAAGAAAAAAAAACTCCATCAGCCCAGACACTGGTCTCCATGACCAAAGTCAAAGAGATGGGGAACATGGTCTGCACCCCAGGTGGAGGAGAAACTGCACATAGGCCCCTCAGGTGTAGGACACTCCAAAGGTGGTTAGGCCCTCTATCCCACCCTGCCTGCCCCCTGTGACTTGTGGAAGTTGAAGCGGTGAAGGGTCAACTTGCCTAGTGCAAGAAAACTCTTGGCATGTCTGGTCCATCCAGATATAAGTGCCACTGAGGTCATCCTCTCACCCCCAAACCTCCAGAGCCAACAGGATATGACAAGTAGAATCCCACAGGGGTTTGTGCTGGGGCCTCAACTTCTTCCACTTTGCATCAATAATTGAGATGTAGAGAGCAAAAGCATGGTCATTAAATTCACAGACACAGTATGTAGTGTAATCTGAGGGAGCAAGCTATCCTAGATTTAGTCCTGTGTAGTGAGACAGGAATAGTTATTGATCTCATAGTTGGGATCCTTTTGGAAGGAGCAATCGCAGTATGGTTGAATTTAAAATACAGATGGAGGGTGAGAAGGTAAAATCCAATACCAGTGTCTTGTGCTTAAACAAAGGAGACTACAATGGGATGAGGGGGGAGTTGGCGAAGGTAGACTGAGATCAAAGATTATATGTGGGGCAATTAAGGGACAGTGGAGGACTTTCATAGTTCTCAGCAAAAGTATATGGACAGTGAGGAGGAGGGACTGCAGGAAAATGGATGATCAGCTATGGATAACTAAGGAAATAAAGGAGGGTGTCAAATTGAAAGCTATTCTATACAAAGTGGCAAAGACTAGTGGGAAACTACAGGATTGGGAAATCTTTAAAGGTCAACAGAAAGCCACAAAAAAGCTATAAAGAAAGTTAAGATAGATTATGAGAGTAAACTAGCTCAGAATGTAAAAAAAAACAGATGGCGTGGGGCAGCATGGTGACTCAGTGGTTAGTGCTGGTGTCTCATAGTACCAGGGACCTGGGTTCGATTCCAGCCTCAGGCAACTGTCTGTGTGGAATTTGCATGTTCTCCCTGTGTCTGCGTAGGTTTTCTCCAGGTGTTCCAGTTTCGTCCCACAATCTAAAGATATGCAGGTTAGGTGGATTGCCATGGGAAATACAGGATTATATGGTGGGTCTGGGTGTGGGTGGGATGTTCATTGGAGGGCCAGTGTGGACTTGATGGGCCCAAAGGCCAGCTTCCACAACGTAGGGATTCTATGATCTTGAAAAGTTTCTACAAATATATAAAATGAAAGAGTGGCTAAGGTAAACATTTGTCCCTTGGAGGATGAGAAGGGGTATTTAATAATGGGAAATGAGGAAATGCCTGAGGCATTGAACAGGTATTTTGTGTCGGTCTTCACAGTGGAAGACGCAGATACCGTGCCTATAATTGATGACAAGGAAGCTTTGGCAGGTGAGGACCTAAAAACGATCATTATCACTAAAGAGATGGTGCTGGGCAAACTAATGGGGCTAAATGTAGACAAGTCTCCTAGCCCTGATGAAATCCATCCCAGGGTACTAAAAGAGATGGCGAGGGAAATAGCAAATGCGCTTGTGGTAATTTACCAAAATTCGCTGGACTCTGGGCCAGTTCTGGCAGATTGGAAAACTGCAAATATGACACCACTGTTTAAAAAAGGAGGTAGACAAAAGGTGGGTAACTGTAGGCCCATTAGCTTAACTTCTGTAGTGAGGAAAATGTTTGAATCTATCATCAAGGAAGAAATAGCGAGGGATCCGAATAGAAATTGTCCCATCAGGCAGAAGCAGCTTGGGTTTGTGAAAGGCAGGTCATGTTAAACTAATTTACTGGAATTCTTTGAGGACATTATGAGTGTGTGGACATCAGGAAACCGGTAGATGTGGTGTATTTGGATTTCCAGAAGACATTTAACAAGATACCACGCAAAAGGCTGCTACAAAAGATAAAGATGCATGGCGTTACAGGTAATATATTAAGCATGGATAGAGATTGGTTAACTAACAGAAAGTAAAGAGTGGGGATAAATGGGTGTTTTTCTGGTTGGTCTTCCTTGGCTAGTGGTGTGCCTCAGGGATCAATATTGGGACCACAATTATTTAGAATTTACATAGGTGATTTCGAGTTGGGGACCAAGTGTAGTATCTTAAAATTCGCAGATGGCACTAACAGTGGTAGAGCAAGGTGTTCAGAGGACAGTGAAAGTCTGCTGAGGGATATAGATAGGTTAAGTGAGTGAGCAAGGGTCCAGCAGATGGAGTACAATATTGGTAAACGTGAGGTATTCCATTTTGGTAGGCATAACAGCAAAATGGACTGTTATTTAAATGGTGCACAGGGACCTGGGTGTCCTTGTGCATGAATCACAAAAAGTTGGCTTGCAGCAGGTAATTAAGAGGCAAGTGGAATATTGTCCTTCATTGCTAGAGGGATGGAGTTTAAAAACAGAGAAGTTATGCTGCAGCTGTATAGGGTGCTGGTGAGGCAATACCTTTTGTACTGTGTAAAGTTTTGGTCTCCTCACTTGAGAAAGGATATACTTGCACTGATGGGGTGCAGAGTAGGTTCACTAGGTTGATTCCAGAGTTGAGAGGGTTGGCTTATGAGGAGAGATGGAGTAGTCTGGGACTGTACTCATTGGAATTTAGAATAATGAGGTGGGATCTTATGGAAACATGTAAAATTATGAAGGGAAGATAGAAGCAGGGAGGTTGTTTCCTCTGGCAGGTGGAAATAGAATTAGGGGACATAGCTTCAAAGTAAGGAGGAGCAGATTTAGGACTGAGCCGAGGAGGAACTCCTTCACCAAAGGGTTGTGAATCTGTGGAGATGAATCCATGAAAGGATCAGCCATGATCTCATTGAATGGAGGAGCAGACTCGAGAGGCCAGATGGCCTACTCCAGTCCCTATTTTTTATATTCTTATGTATCACCAGGATAGATCAGAAAGTCTATGATGGAGAAATCTTAAGGACATTACTGATAGATATAGATAAGTTGAACGAGTGAACTAAATTCTGGCTGATGGGGTCGTGGAAAGTGTGAAGTTGTTCGCTAAGGTGGAAAGAATGAAACAACAGAGTATTACTTAAACAGAGAATGACTGCAGAACTCCGAGATGCAGAGGGATTTGGCTTTTCTGTTGCAACAGCCACAGAGTGAAGGGACGACCCTTTAGAACTGAGATGAGGAGGAATTTCTTTAGCCCAAGGTGTGGTTAATCTGTGAAACTCATTTCACAGAGAGCTGTGGAGGCTTAGTCATTGAATGTATTTAAGACATAGATAGATAGGTTCTTGATTTGTAAGGGGGTCATGGGTTATGGGGAGAAGGATGGAGAATGGGGTTCAGAAACATATCAGTCGTGATTGAATGGTGGAGCAGACTTGATGAACCGAATGGCCTATTTCTGTTCCTATGTCTTTTGGTCCTATAGAGAGTCATAAACGGTTGCTATACATGTCATCAAGATGGCTAAAGGGACGTGCCCTTTAAGAGACGAATTGAACATAAAAACAAAGATGTTATTCTTCAATTATACAGGGCATTGGTGAGACCACAGCTCAAATATTGTGTACAGTTTTAGTCTCCTTATGTAAGGAATGATGTACATGCATTGGAGGCAATTCAGAGGAGTCTTATTCAACTGATACCTAGAATGAATGGGTTGTCTCCTGAGGAACAGTTGGATAGTTGAGCATGTGTCTGCTGGAGTTTAGAAGAGTGATGGCTGACTTAATTGAACTGTATAAAATCCAGAAATAAAAAAAAGTGCTGGAGAAACTCACTAACTTGAGCAGCAAAAAAGTATAAAAGTCAGGAAGTGTTACTTCAACTGTACAAGGCATGAGTGATACCATACCTGCAGTATGGCATACAATTTTGGTCCCCTTACCTGAGGATGGATATAATTGCATTAGAAGCAAATAAGGGGAGGTTCATGAGATTGATTTCAGATGAGAGGGGTTTGTCTTTGAAATGACTGCACCAAGGCAGGTATCCTGTCACCAAGTCACCCTTTATTTACTTGTGGACAGTACGCTGGCTGTAGCCAGTCTGTTTGGAATCAATCCCCTGAACTGAGGAGATTCTGAATCTCCTGTTTCTGTTGGTCAATCAGAGCTTTCCTGATTTGGCCCAGGTTAACAATCCCAAACAAGGATCTTGTAGTCAACAAGATCCACCTGGTTTCAATCAGTACATACAGGCCCGGTCTTTCTCTTGTAGCTTTTCCTGCAATGTTTTCACCCCAGGTCCAGTTTCTCTGACTGGGACTCTGACACGGGCGGAGTGTATCAGACCGTAACCCATCTGGAGCTGTCTCGGGAGAGGTTCCCCGTCTTCTTCTGACAGTAATGGTATTGAGGCTATGCCCATCTTGGACTCTGAGGTTTCCTTGATACTAAAGATGGAAGGGGAAAACCTACAGTTTCTGACTGCCTTCTGGCTATGCTGAGGGGCCAGGTATGTTTTGCTCCTGCCCCGTTTGTGAGGTAACGGCTTTCAGGTGATGCACATGTTTGTCTAGGACTGTATCACCGACCTGAACTTTGTAAGTCACGGGGCCTGACCTCACATCAACCTCGCCTCATACTCATACAGAGCCATTCCCATGGTGCAGGCAAAAAATTTGACCCTTGTATTAAATTGTCTCTCTTGCTTAGAGGAGGCAGGTGGCCAGCATTGACATTCCTGCTGCCATTTCACCCCCCCCACCCCTAGGTCTGGAAATATCAGGTTTAACCGGGTGCACACTATCCTCCCTATCAGCAACTCTGCTGGAGCTATCCCTGTTATTGCGTGTGGGGTGGTCCTATAATCAAACAGGAACCAGGACAGTTTGATATCAATTGACACTTTAGGCTGCTTCTTTAAGCCTGCCTTCAACGTTTGGATTGCTCGTTCTGCTAGATCATTGGATGATGGATAGTATGAAACTGTCCTTATGTGCTGATTACCATTTGACTTTAAGAAATATTCAAATTACTTGCTGGTAAATGACGTTCCATTGTCCATGACCAGCACTTCTGTGAGTCCATGCATAAAGATTGATGCTCACAGCTTCTCAGTTGTTATCCCTGAGTTTGCTGAAAGAACTTTATGTACGTCAAACCACTTTGAATGGGCATCCACAATGACCAGGAACATTGAGCCCATGAAAGGACCGGTATAACTGACATGCAATCAAGTCCAGGGTTTACCCAGCCGTTCCCATGAATGTGGGACTGCTGCTGGTGGCAATTTTTGTCCATGTTGGTACTCTAGGCACTGCCCCATCAAATGCAGCTATGTCAGCACCCAATCCTGACCACCAGACCTGGCTTCTTGCCAGCATCTTCATTTTGGTAACCCCTGGATGACCTTGGTGGACATGATGTGGAGGTGCCAGTTTTGGACTGGGGTGGACAAAGTAAGAAGTTGCATGACACCAGGTTACGGTCCAACAGGTTTATTTGAAATCACAAGCTTTCAGAGTGCAGCCCCTTCGTTAGGTGCAGTGAGAGAGAATAGCACACACACACAGAGTTTACAGGCAGAGAGATCAAGAGCAGAGAGATCAAAAGATTATGCAACTGGTGTGAGTGGAGTGTCAGATAATAAGTCTCTGCAGGTGACCAAGAGCGTTAGACAGTGTGTAACCTGTAATCCCATGAAGTAAGAGATAATTTCAAAATATTAAAAATAAGGTGGTGCTAGCAACAAACTAAATGACTGGAATAACGTGATATGTATAAGAGTTGAATGCTGGGGGTCTAACCAAAGTAATAAGTAATTCAAAGCTGTACAAACTAATTAAGGTAGAGAGATCATATCAATTGATCAAGGTGATGCTGTCAAAGTGACCCTGGGGGAGTTTAGCCAGTATCTGGCAATGACCTTTACTCAGGACAATCACTTTTGCTCCCCATAGTAATATGCTTTAGTCTATGGTGATCTTGTCCCTCTGGGTCCAGAAAGGTTTCAATCCAGGTTGTGATGACCCTTCTGTTTCTCCCATTAGCAGCAGCTGTTCCAGTTTCGCTAGGACAGGATTTTTTTGTGTCCACAGTTGGATATTGTCAGCAGTGACTGGAAGGATGTCCAGGAAGTTTAAAACCAAACTGGACTCTCCAGGGTAGGCACCACCGGTGGAGTATCTGTTAGTGGGAGGCAATTGAAGGCATCCGCATTAGTCACTTGGCTTCCTGGATGGTGTTTTAACTTGTACTTGTAAGCGCTGAGGATAGGAGCCCAATGCTGAATTCTCCTGGAAGCTATGGGCGACGATGCCTTGTCTTCCTTTAATAGCCCTAGCAGGTGTTTGTGATCTGTTACTATGACAAATTCTATCCATAAAGGTACTAGTGTAACTTCCTCACACAGATAACCGCCAAACCTTCCCTCTCTATGAACATCAGCTAGCAGCAAAACGGCACGACAAACTCTCCTTAATATCAATACATTCAGACAATGAAGGCCATCAATTTAACTAGGACAAAGTAACCATAGTAGCCCAAGCCAAACATAGACACACACGGGAATTCCTAGAGGCATGGTTCTCCACCCCGATACTTCAATCAACAAACATATAGAAGTGGACCTCATATACAAACCTATACAGATCAAAACCGGAAATGACAGTACTCGCCATAATGGACCGAACGGTATAAATACCAAGCGGAGTAGAATAGTTTTGCTTCATGGGAGGCTCCACTGATGATGTCACCTAGCATGGTGATGAAATGTCTGAACAAAAACAAGCCAGCTCAGCAAGCAAGTCAACAACCTCATCCACAACCCGAGCTACAGATCTTTGCCAAAACTTTAAACTTCCTTCTCTATCTGAGCGTATTGCGTTCGGCAACAGCCCAAGTTCATGAAGCATACGGTATCGGGCATTACTCTTGATTGGGCCACCGGTGATCCAACGCTATCCTGATACCGTATGGGGAGGCATGCCATGTCAGCACTACCTCTCGCTTTGGATTGTAGTGAGCCAACACCTTAGATGAAGATAGCTGCTTGTTAACTTCCCTAAAGCTACTTCTTGGCTACACAATCATTTCCAAGACTAACTTTTTCTCAATAGCAGGTGTAAGGGTGCCCAGATTACGTATGAATTTTCTGTAATAATTCACTAAACTAAGGAAAGCTCCGGTACAGACGTAGGAGCCAGGGCTCCTTTGATTGCCCTCACTTTATCTTCCAATGCGGTGTAACCCGGTTTTGTCGCCTCTGTAACCCAAGTAGGTCACTTGGGGCACCTGGAACACACATTTTTCCTGTCTAAGGCTTTCGCCCGCCTGGGAGAAACATTTAAAAACTAAATCCAAGCTCTCCAAGTGCACTTTATTGGTCTTCCCCATTATTGGTGCATCATCCAGATACACGGCAACCTGGGGTAGCCCTTCTAAAATGTTCTCTGTGGCCCACTGGAAAAGGGTGCAGGCTGATGACATCCAAATGGCAATCTTGTATATTGGCATGAATCCTTACGGGTATTAATGGTAGCGTACCTCTGGGACTATTCATCACAATTGCATTAGGCATGGCTCATAGTAGGCTTCGTAAGGGACAGTGTCCTCCCTCTGCTAACTTTGTGTACAAGTCCTCCATGCAAGGGATTGGGTATTTATCCAACTGCAAGAAGCTGTTTACCGATTGTTTAAAATCCCCACAAAGGTGAACTGAGCCATCAGGCTTCACAATTGGTATGACCAGTGCTGCCCATTCTGCAAACTGCACTGGTTTGATGACTCTTTCACTCTCCAGCCTCATGATTTCTGCCTCCACTTTAACCAGCAAAGGAAATGGCACTGGGCAGGCCTTGCAAAACCTTGGAATTGCTTCCTGGTCAACATTTAAAGTGGCTTTGTCCCCTTTGATCGTTCCGAGCCCTTCCTGAAAAACTCCTGGGTATTTCACTAGGATTTCACTAAGGCAGCCATTTTCTCCTCAAAAAGTGTTGAGCCAGTCTAGGTGAATCTTCCTCAACCAATTCTGCCCCAGTAGTCTTGGCCCTGAGCCTTTAACTACCGTCAGTGCACCAACTGCTTCTCATAGGAGACTGGAACTGAAGTCATACCCTTAATCTGTTGCAGTTCCCCAGTGTATGTTCTCAGTCAGGCTGAAATCTTGTGCAAATTTAAGGGCTGGAGTCCCGAGTGAATGTTGTTAAAGACAGATTCTGCAACCGCAGATATAGCTGTGCCAGTATCAATCTCCATGGGAACTGGGTGACCATTTAACCAAACATTAATTTTAATAGTTCTGATTTGGGTTTCGCTAAGCAATTTAATTGTTCCAACCCACATGTAGGGGGACTTTTCAGGGTGCGCACTCTCCTTGGTACCAGCCTATGAGTTTTCTTACTCAAGTAAAGCCTTGTAGGACTCCTTTGCTATCTCAAGGCTGCATACCAGCAGCAACTACAACGGCTTGCCCGTCGTCTTAACCTTGTCAAAAATCCTGATACCGATTTCCCGAAGTTCTCTAACAGCGAGTAAAACAATAGCATCTCAGAATTAAAAGAGGTTTGGGGTCGTAATATTCCTTAACCAACTCCGTCAACTCTTGGAAGATTTTTTGTGTCTGATACCTCTGGAAACATTAAGCCTCTTTCTAACTGAAAATGCTGCAGTTCCACAAGCAGTCAGAAGGATCACTCATTGCTTTTCATCTGCCCCAATGTCATTTGCCCAGAAAATATATCGTATTCTTTCCATATACCAGGCCCAGTCTTCGACAGCAGGATCAAACAAGTCAAGCTTCCCAAATAAAGACAGGATGCCAGAAAGGCTTACCCCAACTGCAAGATGACTGTTGCAAGCGAAAATTCTTCAGGCACATACTGTTTTCTCCCATCGTCACCGAAATAACTGCACAGAGGCCGGTATCTCATCACCAAGTCACCCTTTATTTACTAGTGCACAGTACACTGGCTGTGACCAGCCAGCTTGGAGTCATTCTGTAAACCGAGGCGATTCTAATCTCCTGGTTATCTTGGTCAGCCAAGGCTTTCTTGATTGGCCCAGGTTAACAACCCCAATCAAGAACCTCATAGTCAATGAGGTCCTTCTGGTTCCAGTCACTACAATCTTATAAAGAGAGATTGAGCAGTTTAGCCCTGTACTCTCTAGAGTTTAGGAGAACATGAAGAGATGTAAAGGAGATCGAAAAGATGCTAAAGGGAGTTCACAAATTATATGTAAAGAAGGTGTTTCCTCTTGTGGAACAACTTCGAACAAGATGTCATAGTTTTAGAATAAAAGGTATGATGTAAAACAGAGATGAGAAATTATTTCTCCCAAAGGGTCATGAATCAGTGGAATTCACAGAGTAAATTTAAGGAGGAGATAGACAGATTTTCGATGAGTCATGGATTGAAGGGTTACGGGGAGTGGAGGGGAAAGTGAAGTTGAGGTCGATATGACATTAGTTATGATAGTATGGAATGGCGGAGCAGGCTTGAGGGGCTGAATTGCCTACTTCTGCTTCTGATTGTTATGTTCTTCTAAACCCCTGCAAATATAGGCCCAGTTGAATCAATCTCTCCTCATATGAACAGAATTCAATATTATAGTAATAGAGACATAGAGGCCTACAGAACAGAAAAAGGTCCTTTGGCCCATCAAGTCTGTGTTGGTCAAAGACTACCACCTAATTATTCTTAACCCCTTTTCAGCATTTCACGCATAGACTCATATGCCTTGGGATCGCAATACTTCTTAAATTTATGAGGTCTACCACCCTTAACAGGCAGTGAGTTCCAGTTTCACACCCGCCTGTTATGATCGAGATTGGAAGAGTAAGCTACTTACGTAGCCACACCACTCCATGCTACTGGTGCATTTTGCCCATCATCTCTGTAGCAGACATCCAATGAACACAATGGCTTCGTGCCATTCTCCTTCCTTTGCCCCATGCCATTGCACACTTTTTATTCAAATCATCATCCAATATCCCCTTGAATGCCTCAATGATTCCACCTTTATCACAAGGCAACATATTCCAGACCCAAGTCACTAATTGAGTGAAAAAATTGTTCCTCACATTGTATTTTACTAAGTTTGCAAATCATTTTTATCACACCCTTTAGGAAAATGTGCTAATACTTGAGGTCCACCACCCTCAGGTTGTCACAAATGTTAACAATTTAATCAAAGTATTCAAAGTTCCCATTTACCTCCAATAAAAACAAAACACCATGGATGCTGGAAATCTAAAATGAAAACAGAAGGTGCTGGAGAACTCGATTTCTCTATCCACTCGTGCTGCCAGACCTGCTGGGTTGTTTAATTCTTCATGTTTTTATCTCAAATTTAACTTTCTGATGGACTCAGCCTAACTGAAAACACTGATCAGATTTCTGTAGTTCACATATTACAAATCAATCAATTCTAACCATAGGCAAACAGAAATAAAAATTATTAACCTATAATGTAACAAAATGTTGAGAGGAGATTTTCATGATGGGAAAGGCAGGAGATTGACACAAGATAATGGTAATCATTTAGTATAGGCTTGATGGGTTTAATTGCATCCTTCTGTGCTGTAACATTCCTGTCAATCCATTGTCACAATTTACTGGGGTAACATGCTGGAAATCAAGCACTGCTATTCCTGGAGTCATGACAAAAGTTAATGATTTTTAAAAGTACACCAAAATTAACAGATTTACTTGTCTTTTAGACCAAGTTTGACAAAAATTATGGACTAACTTTCTGTGCTTAACTCAACCTACTGTTTATTAGAAGAAACTAGACTTTAGATGCAAGTAAACAATATGACTATTAATTAAAACTTTAATCCCTTTATGTGTGGAATGCACTGCCGGCAGTAGTGGTGGAGTCAGATACATTAGGGACATTTGAGCGACTCTTGGATAGGCACGTGGATGATAGTAAAATGTAGGGTATGCAGGGTAGTTTGATCTTAGAGTAGGATAATAGGTCAGCACAACATTGTGGGTTGAAGGGCCTGTACTGTGCTGTACTGTTCTATGTTCTAAACTCCCCCTTGCAAACACAGACACAGACAGAGAAAAATAAATCAAGGTTTATGAATGCAGGTAAAATCGGAAAACATTTCAATAGTCCTGCTCACAAAGGTTGCTGAGATGATTTTTTCTAATTCATGTGAACATCACAACATTGCTTCTCAGTGATCCTTCACCAAATGCCTGTTACCAATGCTAATTTCCCTTAAACCTTCACTCTCTACGGTCATTTGGATCTCTAATTCGAGGAGAATTCCAGTATCATCCTCTGTGAAACATACACAAAGAAGTAATTTAGTTTTTCTGCTGTTTCTTTATTTCCCAATATAAATTCTGCTGGATTTTCCTACAATAGAGCTACATTTGTTTTTGCCAAATATTTCCTTTTTACATATGTATAGAAGCTTTTGCAGTCTATTTTTATGTTTTTGCTAGATCATTTCATGGCATATTCTCTATTTCTTTTTCCACTTCTTGGCTCTCTTTTACTGTATTCTATAAACCTCCTAATCCCTAGGATTACTGTTTTTTTTCTGGCAACTTTATAGAGCTTTTCTTTTAATAGTATACCATCCTGAACTACCTTTGTTAGCCATGATTGACTGATCTGTTAAGAGTTGTTGAACCTTGAAGGGATCTATAGTTGTTTAATTACTGTAATTCCTATTTTATATTGTGCCTCCATGTTCTTACAACCAAAATTAATCACCTCACACTTCTACATATTAAACCTCATTTGCCACCTATCTGCCATTCCACCAACTTGTCCATCTCCTTTTGGAATTCTGTCCTGTTCTTCTCACAGTTTACAATGCTTCCAAGTTTTGTATCATTCACAAAGTTTGAAGTTGTCCCTTACACCCAAATATCTGGAAGAAATCAGGAGAAACAAAGGTTTCAAAATCAATCCTACTCCACTACAATCCTTCCATCAGCCCGAAAGCTATCAATTGACTACCAGAGATAGTAGGAACTGCAGATGCTGGAGTCTCAGATAACAAGGTGTAGAGCTGGATGAATACAGCAGGCCAGGCAGCATCAGAGGAGCAGGAAAGCTGACATTTCAGTTCTGAAGAAGGGTCCAGACCCGAAATGTCAACTTTCCTGTTCCTCTGATGCTGCCTGGCCTGCTGTGTTCATCCAGCTCTACACCTTGTTATCTTATAATTGACTACCACTCGCTGTTCTCTACAGCTCATCCAGTTTTGTGTCTAGGTTGTCAATATCCCATTTCTTCCACGAATTGGAAACGTTTTCATAAGTCTGTTGTGTGGCACTGCATTGAATGCTTTTTGAAAGTTCATAGACACCAGATCAATAGCATTATCTACAATAACCCCCTTCAAAACCAACAGGAAATTAGTCAAATGTGTTTACCCATTAAGAAATTCATGCTGGATCTTCTGGAACAATTATCATTTTCCATGTTACCAATCCATATTTGATTCTGTTAGAACAAGTGTTTATCTGGTTTCAATAATGATGAGGACAAGGTCAGGGTCCATGCTGTCCCAACAGCAACTCTTGAGACCAATACAGTCTGTGCTGGTGTTTAGCGCTGACTCGAGGTCCAGTCATCTCATCTGCAGTTGTTTCTTCAATGATTCTATGTAATGTGCTTTCTATTTCAGATCCAATCAAACTGGTTGTTGTTGCAGGGGACTCTGTTTTTTTCCCGTCACCGGGAAAAGAGGGATCATCCTCAAGTACAACCTGGATTTTCGTTACCGGTAACCATGAGGAGATAATAAAATTTGAAGCAGCTGAAAGTGCCACACCTAAACCTGCACCTGCGTATAAAAATCGAATCTTGTTCTACACAGGCCTCCGGACCTTTGTGCTAATGAATACGCAAGAAGATGACAGTGGGATCTACCATTACACTGAGTATTCTCAGAAAAAACCCATAAGCATAGTGAATCTCCAAGTCTACGGTAAGTACATTAAAAAGGCTTATTTGCCCGCCACACAAATGCCAGGCTATGACCATCACCAATAAGAGACAATCTAACCACTGCCCCTTGACATTCAATGATGTTACCATCACTGAATCCCCCCACTGTCAACATCCTGGGGGTTACCATTGACCAGAAACTCAACTGGACTCACCATATTAATACAGTGTCTACAAGAACAGGCCAGAAGCTAGGAATACTGTGGCGAGTAACTCACCTCCTGACTCCTCATCCAGAAGGCACAAGTCAGGAGTGAGATGGAGTACTCTCTGCTTGCCCCGGGATGAGTGCAGCCCCAACAACACTCAAGAAGCTTGACACCATCCAGGATAAAGCAGCCCCCGCTTGATTGGCACCACATCCACAAGCATTCACTCCCTCCGCCACCGATGCGCAGTAGCAGCAGTGTGTACTATCTACAAGATGCACTGCGGAAATTCACCAAAGATCCTCAGACAGCACCTTCCAAACCCACGACCACTTTCATCTAGAAGGACAAGGGCAGCAGACATATGGGAACACCACCACCTCCAAGTTTCCCTCCAACTCACTCACCATCCTGACTTGGAAATATATTGCTGTTCCTTCACTGTTGAAATCCTGGAATTCCCTCCCTAATAGCATTGTGGGTCAACCTACAACAGGTGGACTGCAGCGGTTTAAGAAGGCAGCTCACCACCACCTTCTCAAGGGCAGCTAGGGATGGGAAATAAATGCTGGCCAGCAAATGACACCCACATCCCACAAATAGTAGAAACAAAAAACAATAAGGAAGATTTGTCCCTCTTACCTTACCCGTCATAAGATCAGAGATGTCTACAGCTCAGAAAGAAAAGGGCCTTAGGGCACCTAGTCTGCACTGGTTAAATCTCTGCCTCTCCAAATTCAGATTAAATCTGCCCCTCAAATTGTTTCCAATTATATCCCCACCACTGAGGTTAGATTGACCAACCTGTAGTTTCCTGGTTTATCCCTTGTTCCCTCTATGAATAATAAACCCACATTGACTGTCCTCAGTCCTCCAGCACCTCTCCTGTGGCCAGCGAGGAGTTGAAAGCAACTGCCAGTGACCTTGCTATTTCCTCCCTTTGCTTCACTCAACAACCGGGGATACATTTCACCAGGTCCTGGAGATGTATCTACTTTTAAGCGTTTCAGACTATGGGATAGGGATGAAAGAAAAAGAAATGCAGGTGAAGGAGCGAGAGCTTTGGGTCAAGAAAAGGGGAGATGAGGTGAAGGAGGAGGAAATAGGGGTTGAAGGAGGGGAGATAAGAGTGGGTGTCTGAAAGGGTTGATGGAGAGGAGAAATGGGAGTGAAGGAAGGGTAGATGGGAGTGAAGGAGGTGGAGATGGAAGTGAAAGAGGAGGAGATGGATGTGACAGAGGGGCAGAACAGGGTGAAGGAGCGGAGTTAGGGATAATGGTAGGGAAAATGGGGAGAAGGAGGGGTAAGATGGGCTTGTGGTCTTATTGGTGAACTATTAATTCAGAAAATTAAAAACATCTGGAATTAAGAATCTACTGATCACCATGAAATCATTGTTGATTGTCGGAAAAACTCATCTGGTTCATTAATGCCCTTTCGCGAAGGAAATCTGTCATCCTCACCTGGTCTGGCCTACATGTGACTCCAGACCCACAGCAATGTGGTTGACTCTCAGTTGCCCTCTGAAATGGCCAGCAAGCCATTCAGTTGTACCAATTGCTACAAAGTCTCAAAGAAATGAAACTGGACAGATCACCTGGCATGGACCTAGGCACCAGAAAAGACAGTGGCAGAGACAGCCCTGGCGACCCTAAAGTCCTTCTCACTAACATCTGGGGGCTCATGCCAAAGTTGGAAGAGCTCCCTCACAGACTGGTCAAACACCAAAGATCCTCAGACAGCACCTTCCAAACCCACGACCACTTCCATCTAGAAGAACAAGGGCAGCGGATAAATGGAAACACCACCACCTTCAAGTTCTCCTCCAAGCCACTTAACATCCTGACTTGGAAATATATTGCTATTCCTTCACAGTCGCTGGGTCAAAATCCTGGAATTCCCTCCCCAATGGCATTGTGGGTCAACCCACAGCACATGGACTGCAGCAATTCAAGAAGGCAGCTCACCACCACCTTCTCAAGGGCAACTAGTGATAGGCAATAAATGCTGGGCCCTGCCAGAGACACCCACATCCTACAACTGAATAGAAAAAAAAGAAACCCAGCTAATGTTCTGGGGACCCCGGTTCGAATCCCGCCACAGCAGATGGTGGAATTTGAATTCAATAAAAAATCTGGAATTGAGAATCTGCTGATAACCTTGAAATCATTGTTGATCTTCAGAAAAGAACCATCAGGTTCACTAATGCCGTTCAGGGAAGGAAATTTTCCATCCTCACCCGGCCTGGTCTGCACTTGACTCTAGACCCACAGAAATATGAGTGACTTTCATTTGCCCTCTGCAATGGACTAACAAGCCAATCAGTTATACCAATGGCTACAAAGTCTCGAAGAAATGAAACTGGACAGATCGTGTGGCATCGAGCTAGGCACTGGAAAAGACAACAGCAGAAATGGTCCTGTCAACCCTGCAAGGTCCTCCTTACTAACATCTGGGTGCTAGTGCCAAAATTGGGACTCACAGACTAGTCAAGCAACGGGCTGACATAGTCATTCTCACGAAATCGTACATTACAGACAATGTCCCAGATACCAACATAACCATCCTGGATTTGTCCTGTCCCACCGGCAGGACAGACCCAGCAGAGGTGGAAGCACAGTGGTATACAGTCGAGAGGGAGTTGGTTTGGGAGTCCTCAACATTGGCTCCAGATTACATGAAGTCTCATGGCTTCAGTTTATTCATTAGCAAGGAAACCTCCCACTGATTACCATGAACCATCCTCCCTCAGCTGATGAATCGGCATTCCTTCATGTTGTACAAAAGTTAGAGGAAGCACTGAGGATAGCAAGGGCGCAAAATGTACTCTGGGTAGGGGATTTCAATATCGACCGCCAAGAATAGCTCAACGACAAGAATAGCAGTACTACTGATCGAGGTGGTCGGGTCCTAAAGGACATAGCTGCTAGACTGGATCCGCGGCAGGTGGTGAGGGGACCAAAAATAGGGAAAAACATACTTGACCTCATCCTTACCAATCTGCCAGCTGCAGATGCATCTATCCACGGCAGTATCGGTAAGAGTGACCGCTGCACAGTCGTTGTGGAGACAAAGTCCTCCCTTCATTTTGAGAATAATCTCCATTGTGTTCTGTGGCACTATCACCATGCTAAATGAGACAGAATTCACACAGATCTAGCAACTCAAGACTGGGCATCCATGAGGCACTATGGGCCATTAACAGCAATAGAATTGTACTCCACATCATGATGTGGAGGTGTTGGTGTTGGACTGGAGTGGACAAGGTCAGAAGTCAGATGTCACCAGGTTATAGTCCAACAGGTATATGTGAAATCGCAAGCTCTCAAAGCACTGCCTTGTTGTCAGGTAAAATGAAGGGAAGCACTCGGGTGAAGAATTTATAATTCGAGAGATCAAAAGATCATACGAATGGTATGAGCACAGTGTCGACAGGCTGAATAATAGGTCTCTGCAGGTGATCAAGAGTGTCAACAGCTGAATATCAAGCCAAGGAATGACTTATAATCTGATTAACTGAGGCAGACAGATAATTACAAAAAATTAAATGTAAGGTGTTGCTGGAGACAAACCAAATGACTGGAATTACATGATAGGTATAAAAGTCATGCTGAGGGTTTAACAAAAGTAACAAATAATCCAAAACTGTACAACCTAATTCAGGTGGAGAGATCACAACAAGTTATCAAGGTGATGGTGTCAAAACAGGATAGTAAGGAAGATTTTACAGATAAAGAACAGTATGGTGGGGTCCCATGTGGTGCGACATGAGCCCAAGATCACAGTTGAGGCCGTCTTCATGGGTACAGAACTTGGCAATCAGTTTTGCTCAGTGATTCTGCATTGTTGTGCATCTCGAAGGCTGTCTTGGAGGACAGTTACCCAAACATATCAAACATGTCAAACAAAATGAATCAATAACAAAAAGATGTGGGAGAGGGAGATCGGAGTGAAGGAGGGGGAGATGGGGGTGAAGGGGTGTGAAGTAACCCCATGAAGGCTGGTATCCCGAACAAAGTCACCTTTTATTTACACGTGTAGTATGTGTCATTGACCCAAGCTAGCACAGAGCCAGCTCCAAGTGAGCAGATCCCCGACACTCCTGTTTATAGCTGTCAGCAAGGGCTCCCTGATCAGACCAGGTTAAGAGCCACAATCAGAGAACTCATATTCTGTGAGATCTACCTGGCTGAGATCGTTCCAATCATTACATCGCTCCCCCTCTGAATCCTGGGATGTAGGCCTGTTTTTTTTTCCTGCAGCTTCTCCTGGGGCGTTTTCTCACCAGGTCCAGTTCCTTTGACTCTGCCTCGATTACTGGCAGTGTGTACCAGACCATAGCCTGCCTCTTACATCCAGAGCGCCTCGGCCGAAACTCATCCTCTTCTTCAGATGATAACAACATTGAGGCTGTGACTTCTGCCGTGTCCATCTCATCCTCAGAGGTTTCTGCAGTGCTAGGTGGAGGGAGAGAACCCACAGGTTCTGACATCCCTGCCGGATGTTCTGAAGGGCCAGATATGTTTTACTCCTGCCCCCTTTGTGAGGTTGCAGCTTGGTCTATGTGCTTGTTAAGGACCACCACCCCAGCCCGAATGTTATACATCATGGAACCTGACCTTGCATCAACCATGCCTCTTACCATGCAGGACCATTGTCATGGTTTCGACATAGCCTTCGTTCCCTGAAGTAAACTGCCCCTTTCACTTAGAGGAGTCTTCTGCCCAGCATTGATGTTTCTGATGCTGTTTCACCCTTTCCCCGCATTGGTCTGTGAATATCAGATTTAGCCTGATGCGAAGTCTTCTCCCCATTGGTAACTCTGCTGGAGCTATCCCTGTAGTTGTGTGAGGAGTGGTCCTATCATCAAAGCTGTAGGCTGTTCCTTTAAGCCCGCCATCAAAGTTTGGACTGCTCTTGCTGCCAGACCATTGGATGATGGATGGCATGGAACTGATCTTATATGCTGAATGCCATTCGAATTTAGGAAATACTCAAATTCCCTGCTGGTAAATGTTGGTTATTATGGCTAATTTAGCATGGCCAATGCACCTAAACTGCTCAGCTTTGGACTGTGGGAGGAAAACCACGCAAACACATTCAGACTCCACACAGACAATTGCCTAAGGGTGCAATCGAACCTGTGTCTCTGGCTTTGTAAGGCAGGATGTGCTAACCACTGCCACCATTCAACTAGTATCTGGTGGTGACCTTTGTTCAGGCCAACCACTCTTGCTCCTCAAAATAATATGTCGTCCTCTATGATGATCTGGTCTCGGTGGTTCCAGGAAGGTTTCAATTCTGGTTGTGCTGACTCTTTATTTCCTCCATCACAACCAGCTGTTTTAGCTTTGCCAGGACCAGATCTTTTTGTGTCCACAGTCTGATATTGCCAGCAGTGACCGGAAGGGTGCCCAGAAAGTTTAAAACCAGAATGGATTCTTCAAGAACCAGCCCAAACAGGGAACCCATCTTCTATGAGATCCACCTGGCTGATATTGTTTCAGTCACTACAGAATGAGATAAGGGTAGAAGAAGGAGTAGATGGGGGTGTGAAAGAGGGCTAGATGGGGGTGAAAGAGGGGCAGATGGAAGTGAAGGAGGGGAGATGAGGACAAAGGAGGGGAGATGGGAGTGAAGCATCGATGGAGGTGAAGGAAAGGGAGATAGGGAAGAAGGAGGAGCAGATAGGAATGAAGAAGGCAGAGTTGATGTGAAGGAGGGGGAGATGGGGATGGAGGGCTGATGGGAGTGAAGATGGGGAGATGAGGGTGAAGGAGGGAGAGGTGTAGTAAGGAGGGGGTAGAAGGCATGAATGAGGTGGAGATGAGGTGAAAGAGAGGGAGATGGGGCTGAAAAAGGGGATATATAAGTGAAGGAGGGGTAGATTAGCGTGAAGAATGAGTAATGTGGGAGTGAAAGAAGAGGAGGGGAAAATGGAAGTGAAGAAGGGGTAGATTGGAGTGATGGAGGGGAATTTGGGGGTGAAGGAGAGTTGGATTTTTTTTATTATTCGTTAACGGAAGGAGGACATCGCTGGCTAGGCAGCACTTATAGTCCATCCATAATTGCCCACAGGGCAGTTCAGTGTCAACCACATTACTGTGGGTCTGCAGTCACATGTAGGCCCAGACCAAGTAAGGATGGCAATTTCCTTCCCTAAAGGACATTAGTGAACGACATGGGTTTTTGGATTCATGGTCGTCATTAGATTCTTAATTCCAGATCCCCCCCATGGCAGGATTCAAATCCAGGTCCCCAGAACGTTATCCAGGTCTCTGGATTTAATAGTCCAGTGATAATACCACTAGGCCATTGCCTCCCCATGGGGGTGAAGGAGAGGGAGATGGGAATGAGGAGCGATAGATATGGGTAAAGTACTGGTGGATGGGTGACAAGGTGGGGAGATGGAAGTGAAGGAAGAGATGATGTGATTGAAGGAGGAGTAGATGTGGGTGAAGAAGAGGGAGATGGAGTTGATGGAGGGGGAGATGTGTGTGAAAATCAGGTACGTGGGGGTGAAGGATGGGGAGAATGAAGGGTAGATGGGGTTGAATGAGGGAAGATGGGACAGAAGAAGGGGTAGATGAGGGTGAAGGAGGTGTAAAGGGAGGTTGAAGGCAGGAGATAACAAGGTATAGAGCGGGATGAACACAGCAGGCCAAGCAGCATCAGAGGAGCAGGAAGGCTGACGTTTCGGGCCTAGACCCTTCTTCAGAAATGCCAGATATCTCAGATTCTCCAGCATCTGCAGTTCCTACTATCTTTGAAGGCAGGAGAGATGGGAGTGATGGAGGTGGAGATGGGTTGACAGCGAAATATGTGGAGATGAAGGAGGGGTAGATGTGGGTGAAGGGAGTAGATGGGTGGAGGGGGAGATTGTGGTGAAGTGGGGAGATGTGTGAAGTAGGGTTAGATGGTGGTAACAGAGGTGATATGGGGGTGAAGGAGATGTAGATAGAGGTGGAGGCAGGGAAGATGGAGGTGCTGGGCTTCTCAGAACCCCGTCTCTATCAATACTAATTTCGTTAAGTAGAGCACAATCTTTCTTCCTGATTTCCATACCTGTGTTGTCCCTCTCACCAGTAAACACTAACACGAAGTATTCGTTTGGAATTCTACAAACAATCCTCATGAACAAATTACCACTATTGTCCTTAATGGGTCTAACTCTTTCCTTTGTTATTCTTTTATTATTAATGAACTTGTAAAATAACTTCAGCTTTTCCTTTATTTAACCTGCCCCTTGTTTGCTCTCCTAATTTCACATATCCCTTTCACATTCTGTACTCCTTTAAGGCTTTTGTTTTGAGATCTCATTATCTCCCTAAGGCTTTTTGTCTGCCCTTGTCCAATCCTGTATGTCCATTGATATTCAGGCTACACAGCTTTTCCTTTATTGTAACATGTTAGCCCTGTATTTTCCCTAATTCCTTCTTGAATGCATCCAAACTGGTCTGATGCAGATTTATTTAGAAGTATTTGCTCCCAGGCCACTCTAACCAAATCATACCTGATCCTATTAAAATCAGCCTTCTCCCAATGGAGATTAATTTCAGGCCCATCCTTGGACTTTTTCAAAACAATCTTGAATCTAACAGAGTTATGATCGCTGTCTGCAAAATGCTCCTCCACTGACACTTTAACTGCTTGCTCAGTTTCATTATCTAAAAATTAAATCCAAGCCTGCCCCCTGTCTTGTAAAGCCTTCTACGTACTGGCTGTCCTGAGTGCATTTTAAGAATTCCGCTCCCCTGAGTCTTGCACATTATGACTACACCAGTTAATTTTGGGGAAGTTGAAATCCCTCACTGTTTCTACCCTGTTACTTTTACGCATCCCTGAAATCTTCCTATGCATCTGCTGTTCTGCTTCTCTCAGACTGTTAAGGGAGTCTACAGTACACTCCCAGCAATGTGATTTCTTCTTTGTGGTTTTTAAGTTCTACCCATACAGCTTTATTTGAGGAGCCTTCTAAGATGTTATCCCTCCTTACTGCAACCAATTCTCCAATCAATATTATAACACACCGTCCTCTTTATTTTTTCTTCCCTGTGTCGTCTGAAGACCCTGTATCCTGGGATATTGAGCTGCTAATCCCGGCCCTCTGTCAACCATGTCTCAGCAATAACAATGACTTCATAACCCCATGTTTTAATTTGTGTCCTCCTGTCTTGTTCATTAGAGTCCGAGTATTAGAATAAATACCAACAAATGTTGCCTAATTCCCTAAGCCTTAACTGGCGTATAATTTTGAGCTTTCCTGACTCTCTGTCTCTTTCAATTTTGGCCATGCATCTTCCCCTGCTGAACTTTCTCTTAGGAACATAGTCTCTGCCAAGTCAGCTTAAACCCTCTGCAATAGCACTAGCCAAACCTCCTACAAGATGTTGATCCCATTCTGGTTCTGGTGCAACCCATCCACCTTGTACAGGTGCCACCGCCACTGAAAACAGATCCAATGTCCCAGAAATCTAAAGCACTCTCTACTGCACCATCTTTCCAGCACGCATTCACCTGGACTAACTTCTACTCACAAGCATGAAGCACTGGAAGTCATCCAGAGATTACTACTTTTTGGATCCTGCTGTTAATCTACTTCTTAGCTCCATAAAATCTGCTTGCAGGATCTGATCCCTTTCTCTACCTATGTCATTGATACCAATATGTGGCACGATCTCCTGTAGTTTGTCCTCCCTCTTCTATTCTGCAGCCATTCATTGACATCCCTGACCCTGGCTCCAGGGAGGCAACATACCACCTTGGAGTCTCTTTTGAGTCCATAGAAATGTCTGTCTGTTCCGTTTGCTACCTAATCCCCTACCACTGTAGTCCTACCATTCTTTTTCCTCCTGTCTTGTGCAGCAGACCCACCCATGTGCTTGTCTGCCACTGCTTTCCCCTGTACAGTCATCTGCCCCAACAGTATCTAATGATAGGGATGGCCACAGCGGACTCCTGCACTACCAATCCTCTTCCACTCTACTTGGTGGTCTCCCATGGCCTTTCTGCCTGTTCAGTCTTCAGCTGTGGCGTGACCACTTCACTGAACGTTCTGCAGTAATTTGCCACATGGTGATAGAATTCTAATGGAGAGATGTCCTTTGCCTGGCTGCATAAGCACCAGCAACAGCAGCTCGCTCAAGCCCTCACTGTCTCTCCATTCTCAGGTTTCTTATCCCGTATCCAGTATTGGATAAGCAGAAATTTCCTTGAATCAAATATTGGGAACACTGAGGTCATTGTCTTCAGTCCCACCATAAACTCCATTCTCTCACCACCAATTCTATCCCTCATCTTGCAACTGGTTGCGGCTAAGGAAAGTTGTTCATGATGGTTTCATGCTTCATCCCAAAATGAGCTTTCAAGCTCAAAACTGCTTCATCACAAAGGTCACCTATTTCCACATATAAAAGTTTGTCTGACTCTACTCCAGTATCAGGCCTCCTGTTGGAACCCTTACCAAAGCTTTCAATCTCTCCAAACTTGACTACATGATGACTCTGGTGGGTAGACTGTGCTGATAATCCAGCCCCACTACTCCGCAACCAATCCCAATGATGTTAATGATTTATTTTATCATCAAAATGACTGATGTGTCTGCTTTTTGTACTCCTGTCCAGAGTAAAAAAATTGTCCACCAAGCTTCTTTACTGAGCTCAAAAATGAACTCATTTATTATAATCAAGAAGACTCATTCTTAAAACAAATGGGAAAATAGGTTATGACTATACTATTCAGAATTGTATTCTCTTAATCTTAACCACATGTATGCATGGTCAGATAAGACAAAACCACCATAGGCCGCAAAGATACTGTGGACTAGAATATTATGGATAGGATATTATGGGCAGTATGGTGGCTCAGAATTTGCACTTCTGCCTCACAGTGTCAGGGACCTGGGTTTGATTCCAGCTTTGGGTGACTCTCTGTACGGAGTTTTCAGATTCTCCCTGTGTCTGTGCGGGTTTCAACAGGGTGCTCTGATTTCCTCCCGCAAGAATTGGAGGTTAAGTGGATTGACCATGGTACATGCAACATTGCAGGGTCTGGGTAGGGTGGAATGCTGTTTGTAGGGTCAGTGTGGACTCAATGGGCTGAATGGCCTGCTTCCACACTGTAAGGATTGATTGTATGAGCCATGATCGAGATACATAAAAAATTATGAAGGGTGTAGATAGACTGGACAGGAAGAAACTTCCCCTTGATAGAGGGATCAGTGACCAGGGGCATTGATTTAATGTAAGGGATAGAGATTTAGAAGAGATGTGAGGTAAATTTTTTTAACCAGAGGGTATGGGAATCTGGGAGGCTGGTAGAGGCAGAAACCCTCCTTAGGACGTGTTTAGATGTGCATTTGCAATGCCATAGCGTACAAGGCTGGCAGATGGGATTGTTTTGACTGTAATGGATGTGATGGGACAAAGAGTCTTTTCCTGTGCTGAAGGTTTCTATGACTCCACTCCTTCAACCTCTTCTCCCCCTCCTTCACTTCATTCTTCCCCTCCTTTACCCGCTTCTCCCCCTCCTCCACCCTGCTCTTCCCCCCTTAATCCTGCTCTTCCCATCCTTCAACCCGTTCTTCCCCTCTCCACTCCTTCATCCCCCTCTACCCTCCTTCACCCCACTTCTCCCTCTTTCCCCCACTTTCACCCCTTTCTACCCCTGCTTCACCCCCTCTCCCTCACCTTCACCCCCAT
>NC_063366.1:24563404-24591749 GCF_021869965.1 Rhincodon typus | reverse complement strand
CCCCACTCTCCCCCACCTTCACCCCCGTCTCCCCCACGTTCACCCCGCTCTCCCCCTCCTTCACCCTGCTCTTCCCCTCCTTCACCCCTTTCTCTACCTTCTTCACCCTGCTCTCCCTCTCCTTCATCCCCCAGAATCTGTGTTTTATGTGTTTCAGAAATCAGTCCAAGCCTCATTCAGTCATTGCTGTCACTGAGCTTTCCTTCCCAAAAGTCCCATCATTCATCTCCCAGTGTAATAGAAGCCATGCTATGTTTGTCTTTATTGTCCAGCACAGATACAGGATATACATGCAAAAGGTCCTCATATATTTCACTTTCTCCTTCATACTAAAAATTTCTGTTTCATCTCGTTCCAGATCACCTTGCAGAGCCTCAACTAAGCAGTAATTCCACCCTGGAGAACAGTATTATTGCATTGACCTGTTCAACATCAAAGAGTATCCAGTCTGTCACATGGCTCATCTCAGGATTTGCTGCTCATAATAACCGATACACATTGATCGATGATAACACGACATTGGTTATCAAAAATGCACAGAAATCAGACTCTGGCACATACACATGTTTTGTACGGAACCCAATCAGCGAAGCCAGCGCCAGCTACGAGCTGACAGTCAAGTGTGAGTGTGTCAAGTTTTCTCCCTTGTGTGGAAAGGTGTCACTTTCTTGTAACGCACTGTTTATAAATCAGGATCTGAAAATGGAAGGGTTTCTCCAAAAGTGTATGTAATTCAGCATGAGTCCTGTTTGGTAATCGGTAGAGGCCTTGGTGTTGAGATTCTTTCAGGTGGGAGTGGCTGAACAACAGCGGTGACGTGGGTTGTAATTGCACTTTACCCATGGAATTGGAGCTGGGAATTTGGGGGCAGAATTCCCAACACAGGGTCTTTTCCCCGTGTCTCCTTTCAGCATGGGAGTGTGGAAAGTGGAATGCCAAGTCATTCCTCTGGCCTCCAACCCCACTCACACCCACCACACATTGAAGTTCAGCCCCACTCTGACCTTCACTAAATATCACCCTCTGGAACTTCCATTGCTGCAGTGCTCTGCTCCAGCAGCACATGAGTAAATGAGCCGGCAAGGATTGTCGGCAGCCAATTCACCACAAAGATTCCGTCACATAGAGGTGAAAACTGCGGTCACTCTGTGTATCCAACACATCTGACTGGAACCAGTGTGTTCACCAGATCAACAATGATGTGCTCCCCGGACTGACACTAATATGAACACTAGATTGGCATTAATATATTTACCTGACAGGCATTAATGTAGGCACCTAATGGGCAGTTATGAATTTGCCTGATGTGTGCTTTTGTCTTTACCTGATGGGCACTTTCATGGCCACATGACGGGCACTAATGCCTTTAACAGTCAGGCATAGATGTGTGAATACTACTGTTGTGTTCACTTGACTGGCATGAATGTATTCCCCTGATGAGTACTGATGTATTCACCTAACAGGCACTGATAGGTCCATAGGACTGGCAGTAATGTATTCATCTGACAGGCACTAATGCATTTACCTGACAAGCACCAATGTATTCACCCAATGGGCACCAATGTATTCACCTGACAGGCACTGAACATTTACCTGCCTGGCATTCATATAGAGGACTGTTGAGAACTGATTGTTTATATAACAGGTACTCTATGTGTTCCCTGGGGTGCATAGTTCTGACGGGTTGTGATATAGTCATCTGATGGGTACTGATGTATTCACCTGTTTGGGCATTAATATGACCATTGACGGGCATTAATGTAGACAGCTGATGAGCACCAATGAAATCATATGATGGGCACTAATGTAAACACCGAATGGGCAGTAATAAGTTTACCTGATGAGCACTATTATGTTCACCTGATCATCATTAATATGTTTACTTAGCAGGGGCAGAGGTGTTCAATGGGTTGGCACTGATGTGTTCACTTGATGAGCACTACTGTGTTCGCATGATTGGAAGTAATATGTTTATCTGATGGTACTGCTTTATTCACCTAATGGGTGAGACTGAGTTCACCTGACTGATGTGTTCATCTGATGAGCTCAATGTGTTCACGTGATGGGCCGAAATGGAGACACTGGATTGGCAATATTATGTTTACCCGATGGGCACTCAAGTATTCACCTGACGGGCACTGATATCGTGATTGGATTGGCACCAATGTGATCAGTTGATTGACACCACTGGGTCCACTACTTTTTGTCATTTATATAAGTGATTTGGATGTAAATATAGGAGGTAATAAGTTTGCAGATGACTCTCAAATTGGAGTTGTGGTGGACAACGAAGAAGGTTACCTCAGAGTAGAACAAGACGTTGATCAGATGGGCCAATGGGCCAATGAGTGGCAGATGGAGTTTAATTTGGATAAATGTGAGGTGCTGCATTTTGGAAAGGCAAATCAGGGCAGGACTTGTACATTTAATGGTAAGGTCCTGAGGAGTGTTGCTGAACAAAGAGAGTGCAAGTTCGCAGTTCCTTGAAAGTGGAGTCACAGGTAGATAGGACAGTGAAGAAGACATTTGGTGTTCTTGCTTTTATTGGTCTGTGCATTAAGTATAGGAGTTGGGAGGCCATGTTGTGGCTGTACAAGACATTGAACATAGAACATAGAACAGTACAGGCCCTTCAGCCCACAATGTTGTGCTGACCTACTATCTGACTCTAAGATCAAACTAACATGCATACCCTTCATTTTACTATCATCCATGTGCCTATCCAAGAGTCGCTTAAATGTCCCTAATGTATCCGACTCCACTACCATGCTGGCAGTACATTCCACACACCCACCACTCTCTGTGTAAAGAACCTACCTCTGACATCTCCCCTATACCTTTCTCCAATCAGCTTAAAATTATGCCCCCTCGTGATAGCCATTTCTGCCCTGGGAAAAAGTCTCTGGCTATCCACTCTATCTATGCCTCTCATCATCTTGTACACCTCTATCAAGTCACCTCCCATCCTTTTTCGCTCCAATGAGAAAAGCCCTAGCTCCCTCAACCTTTCCTCATAAGACCTTCCCTCCAGTCCAGGCAGCATCCTGGTAAATCTCCTCTGCACCCTCTCTAAAGCTTCCACATCCTTCCTATAATGAGGCGACCAGAACTAAACACAATATTCCAAGCGTGGTCTAATCATGGTTTTATAGAGCTGCAGCATAACCTCGCGGCTCTTAAACTCAATCCCCCTGCCAATGAAAGCCAACACACCATATACCTTCTTAACAACCCTACCAACTTGGGTGGCAATTTTGAGGATGTGGACCCCAAGATCCCACTGTTCCTCCAAACAGCCGAGAATCCTGCCATTAACCCTGTATTCTGCATTTAAATTCGACTTTCCAAAATGAATCACTTCACACTTTTCCGGGTTGAACGCCAGTTCTTTGCCCAGCTCTGCATTCTGTCAATGCCTCATTGCAACCTACAACAGCCCTCCATGCTATTCACAACTCCACCAGCCTTCATGCCATTAATAAGCTTAGTAACCCACCATTCCACTTCCTCATCCAAGTCATTTATAAAGATCACAAAGAGCAGAGGTCCCAGAACAGATCCCTGTGGAACACCACTGGTCACCGAGCTCCAGGCTGAATACTTTCCATCTATTACCACCCTCTGTCTTCTATTGGATAGCCAATCCTGTATCCAGACAGCCAAATTTCCCTGAATCCCAAGCTCCTTACTTTCTGAATGAGCCTACCATGGGGAACCTTATCAAACGCCTTGCTAGAATCCATGTACACCATATCCCACTGCTCTACCTTCATCAATGTGTTTTGTCACATCCTCAAAGAATTCAATAAGGCTTGTGAGGCATGACCTGCCCCTCCCAAAGCCATGCTGACTATCTCTCTCTCTATGTTTTTCCAAATAATCATAAATACTGTCTCTCAGAATCTTCTCTAATAATTTGCCCACTACAGAAGTAACACTGACTGGCCTGTAGTTCTCAGGGTTATCCCTATTCCCTTTCTTGAACATTTGCCACCCTCCAATCATCTGCTACATTGGTTCAGCCACTTTTGGAGTATTGCATGCAATTCTGGTCTCCCTGCCATCGGAAGGATGCTGTGAAACTAGAAAGGGTTCAGAAAAGATTTACAAGGATATTGCCAGGGTTGGAGGGTTTGAGCTATAGGGAGAGGCTGAATAGACTGGGGCTATTTTCCCTGGAGTGTCAGAGTCTGAGGGGTGACCTTATAGAGGTTTATAAAATCATGAAGGGCATGGATAGGGTAAATAGGTATGGTCTTTTCCCTGGGGTGGGTTAGTCCAAAACTAGAGGACATAGGTTTAAGGTGCAAGGGGAAAGATGTTAAAGGGGCCTAGAGTGCAAGGTTTTCATGCAGTGGGTGGTGCGTATATGGAATGAGCTGCCAGAAGAAGTGGTGGAGGCTGGTACGATTACAACATTGAAAAGGCATCTGGATAGGTAAATGAATAGGAAGGGTTTAGACAGATATGGACTAAATTCTGGCAAATGGCATTAGATTTATATTGGATAGCTGGTCAGCATGGATGAGTTGGACTGAAAGGTCTGTTTCCAAGCTGTATATCTCTATACCTCTATGACCAATGCCTACATTTGACAGACATTCATATAACTGATAGGCACCAATGTGTTCACCAGATGAGCACCAGTGTGTTCAGCTGACAGACTGTAATCACCTGATGGTAACTAGTTTGTTTACCTGATGAGCACTATATTGTTCATGTGGTGGGCACTAATGTGTTCACCTGACTGGCACTGATCTGTTTACTTGAGTGTCACCAACAAGTTCCACCGACTAGCACTGATATGTTCACCTTACTGGCACTAATGTTTCACCTGACTGACACTGATGTTTTATTTGACAGACACCGGTATTGTGTGCAGTTCGAGAATCCACATGATAGGATGGATGTGATTGAACAAGAGAAGAGGCAGAGGAGGTTGACGAGAATGTTTTCTGGGCTGGAGGGTTTCACTTGTGAAGAGAGATTGGATTAGACTGGGGTTATTTTCCTTAGAGCAAAGGAGATTGAGATAGGGCCATGATTGAGATGTATAAAATTATCAGGGTCATAGATAGGATAGACAGGGAAAAAACATTCCCCTTGATGGAGGGATCAGTGAAGGTTTAGATATGATATGAGGAAAAGCTTTTTCACCCAGTTGTTGATCGGAAAATAGAACTCACTGCCCGTAAGGATGGTGTAGGTAAGAAGGTAGACAGGAAGAAACCTGCCCCTTGTTGGAGGGATCAGTGAGCAGGGGACATAGATTAAAAATAAGGGACAGAAGTTTTCGAAGGGATATGAGGGACAACATTTTCACCCAGACGGTGATCAGAACTGACTGCCTGTTAGGGTGGGAGAGGCAATAACCCTCATCACAATGAAGAAGTATTTAGATGTACACTTGTGATGCCAAAGCAAACGAGGCTATGGCCAAGTGCTGGAAAATGGGATTAGAAAGTTAGGTGGTTAATTTTGACCAGCACAGATGCAATGAGCTAAAGGACCTTTTTCTGTGCTGTAGATCTCTATGACTTTAATGTATTTACCTGATGGGCAGTAATGTGTTCATTAGACTGGGACTAATATATTTATCTGACGGGCATTAACGTAGACACATGATGGGCATTATGAATTTACTGGATGGGTGCTTTTATGTTTACTTGATGGGCACTAATGTGTTTAAATAACGGGCACAGATGTATACACTTGACTAGCACCAGGGTGTTCATCTGATTGCCACTAATGTCTTTTCCTAACAGGCACTGATGGTTTCACTGGACTGGCTCCAGTGCATTTACCTAACTGGCACCAATGTGGCTCCAAACATGCTGATGTGCATCACTTTACATCATCTGCATTAAATTGCAACTCCCTTCAGTCTGGTCATTTCATCAGCCTGTTTGTGCTTTTGAATTCTTTCGCTTTCATTCTCACAGTTCAATACTTATAACTTCTGTCTCATCTGCAAATTTTGAAATTGTGCCTTCTACTCCCAGCTTTAAATCATTGATAAATGCTAAGATTAGCAATGATCTTAGCACTGACCCCTGGGAATCCCTTGTATACCTTTCTTCAGTTGCTAAAGCAGCCATTTATTAATGCCATTCCTTTTTATTTAGCGAACTTTGTCTCCCTTTCGTTCTAACCCGAACCCTATTACTGAAAACGGTATTGTTTGAGACTTCATCAGGCAAGGGTGGTCAACAGGACTTTAAGCTAGAAAGTGGGGGGTAGGGAAGAGTAAAACTCCAAGAAGTATAATGGCTAAATAGAAATAAAGCTGCAGGTTAATGTCGGTGGGGGTGGTTGTGGATTAATCTGCAAGGAAAAGTATTTAAAAAGTGACAACAACGGAGACCCAATGTCCCCAGAACACAAAATAGGACAGAGTGTTTGGAAAGGGTTAGGAATCTAACTTCAAGCACATCAGATAAAGTGATGACAATGAGAAGAGGGACTGTAAATACATAAATACAAGGTGTTGTATCTGAATGCACGAAGTACACATAAAAAGGTTATTGAGCTTGTGGAGCAGACTGAAATTGGCAGGTATGATGTGGTTGGCATCATGGAGATATGGCTGCAAGGGGATCAGGGCTGGGAGCTAAATATCAAAGGATATGCATCCCATCAAAAAGACAAGCAGGTGGGCAGAGGGTGTTGTGTTGCCTTATTAGTAAGAAATAGAATTAAATCAATAGCAAGAAATGACGTAGGGTCAGATGATGTAGAATATATGTGGGTAGAGTTGAGAAACCACAAAGGTAAAAAATACCATATTGGGAGACATGTACAGGCCTCCAAACAGTAATCCGGATGGGGGGCACAACGTACACCAGGAGATAGAAAAGGTGTGTAAGAAAGGTAAGGTTACAGTGATCATGGAGGATTTCAATATTCAGGTGGACCAGGGAAATCAGGTTGGTAGTGGATTGCAAGAAAAAGAATTTGTAGAATATCTATGAAATAGCTTTTTAGATCGGCTGGTGGTGGGCCCCACTAGGAAACAGGCAATACTGGATTTAGTGAGACCAACAGAGGACAAGGAGAAAAGAAATAAGGAGGGAGAAGATTAAATATGAGGGTAAGCTAGGCAGTAATATCAAAGAAGATTGCAAGAGTTTTTGTAGATATATAAAGGGTAAAAGAGAGGCAAAAGTGGACATTGGACACTGGAGAAGTCATAATGGGAAACAAAGAAATGGCAGAGAAACTGAACGAGTACTTTGCATCAGCCTTCACGGTGGAAGACCTGATAATAGCTCAAAAATTCAAGAGAACCGGGGGTGGGAGGGGGGATGGATCAGGCATGAGTATGGTGGCCATCACCAATGAGAAGGTGCTCAAAAAACTAAAAGGTCTGAAGGTGGATAAATCACCTGGACCACCCTGGAGATGGGCCCTAGAGGACTGGAAAACAGCTAACGTAACCCCCGCCCCCGCCAATGTTTAAGAAGGGAGTGAGACAAAAGATGGGAGATTACAGTCCAATAAGCCTGACTTCGGTTGTTGGTAAGATTTTGGAGTCCATTGTGGAGGGTGATATTTCTGAATACTTGGGAGTGCAAGGTAAAATTGGGCAAAGTAAGCATGGTTTTTCAAGGGGAGATCATGCCTGACAAATCTGTTAGAATTCTTTAAGGTGGTGGCAAGCAGGTTAGACAAAGGAGAGGCAATGGATATTATCCAGTGGGGAGGCAATGACCTAGTGGTATTATCATTGGACTATTAATCCAGAGACTCAGGTAATATTCTAGGGACCTGGGTTCAAATCCCACCATGGCAGATGGTGGAATTTGAATTCAATAAATATCTGTAATTAAGAGTCTAATAATGACTATGAATCCATTGCCAATTGTCAGGAAAAACCCATCTCATTCACTAATGTCCTTTAGGGAAGGAAACTGCCATCCTTATGTGGTCTGGCCTACATGTGACTGCAGACCCACAGCAACGTGGCTAACTCATAACTGCCCTGTGGGCAAATAGGGATGGATAATAAATGCTGGCCCAACCAGCGATACCCTCATCCCGTGAATGACTAAAAAAAACTCAACTTGGACTTCCGTAAGGCCTTTGACAAGGTGCCATACAGGAGGCTGCTGAGTAAGATAAGGGCCCATGGTGTTAGAGACAAGGTGCTAGCATGGATATAAGATTGGCTGTCTGGCAGAAAGCAGAGAGTGGGGATAAAAGGTTCCTTCTCAGGATGGAAGCCAGTGACTAGTGCTGTTCCACAAGAGTCAGTGTTGGGACCATAACTTTTCACTTTATACATTAATGATCTAGATGAAGGAACTGAGGATATTCTGGCTAAGTTTGCAGATGATACAAACATAGGTGGAGGGACAGATGGCATTGAGGAGGCAGTGAAACTGCAGAAAGATTTGGACAGGTTAGGAGACCGGGCAAAGTTGTAGCAGATGGAATACAGCATGGGAAAGTGTGATGTCATGCACTTTGGTAGGAAGAATAGAGGCATAGACTATTTTCTAAATGGGAAGAAAATTCAGAAATCTGAAGTGCAACGGGACTTGGGAGTCCTAGTCCAGGATTCTTTTAAGGTAAACTTGCAGATTGAGTTGGTAGTTAGGAAGGCAAATGCAATGTTGGCATTTATTTTGAGGACTAGAATATAAAAGCAGAGATGTACCCCTGAAGCTTTATAAGGCTCTGGTCAGACCAGATTTAGAATATTATGAACAATTTTGGGCCCCATATCACAGGAAGGACGTACTGACCCTGGAGTGAGTCCAGAGGAGGTTCACGAGAATGATCCCAGGAATGACAGGCTTAACATGTGAGGAATGTTTGAGGACTCTGGGTCTACATTCGATGGAGTTTAGAAGGATGATTGGGACTTAATTAAAACTTACAGAATACTGAATGGCCTGGACAGAGTGGACATTGTGAAGATCATTTCATTAGCAGGAGACACAAGGACCGAGGGCACAGCCTTAGAGTAAAACGAAGACCCTTTACAATGGAGAAGAGGAGAAACTTCTGCAGCCAGAGAGTAGTGAATCTATGGAATACACTGCCACAGAAGGCTGTGGAGGCCAGGTCATTGAGTATATGTAAGACAGAGATAGATATGTTCTTGATTGTTAAGAGGATCAAAGATTATGAGGAGAATTCGGGAGAAAGGAGTTGAGAACTTATCAGCCATGATTGAATGGCCTAATTTCTGCTCCTATGTCTAACGGTCTTATGTTTACCTGGTTGACACTGACATGTACACCTGACTGACGTTAATGTGTTCACCTCACAGGCACTGATATATTCACTTGAATTGCACTAATATATTTACCTATTGGGCACTGATGTGTTCACCTCATGGGCATTAGTAATGACACCAGATAGGCACTTATGAATTTACCTGCTGGGCATTTTTATGTTCACCTGACAGACATTGGTATGTTCACCTGATAAACATTTATGTGTCCACCTGACAAGCCCAAATTTGTTTACCTGAGATGATACCCAATATGCCGTTATGTGTTCAACTGACTAACACATACAGTTTGAAATGATGGGCACTAATGCGTCATTCACCTTATAGATTGTAAGGATTAGACCTCAAACAGACTTGGGAACTAACCTAATAAACACTACTATTTTGGATGAATTCAAGTATATTCTTCCCTGTTGTTGGTTCCCTCACGACCTGCCGCAGACTCAGAGGAGCAGATGTGTCTAAGGTTTTTGAGAAGATTTGTAGCTCGGGTTGTGGATGAGGTTGTAGACATGCTCGCTGAACCAATGGGTTTGGTTGCAACCATTTCATCACCCTGCTAGGTAACATCATCAGTGCACCTCCGGTGAAATGTGGGTGTTCTGTCCCGTTTGTTATTTATATGCCTTAGTTTGCTGGGGTGATTGGTATTACTTCCGGTTTTGTTTCTGTGGCTTGTACACAGGGTCTAATTCAATGTGTTTTTTGATGGAGTTCATGTTGGAATACCAGGCCTCCAGGAATTCCCTGGCATGTCTCTGTTCGACTTGTGTGATTATCCATGTGTTATCCCAGTCAAACTTGTTTCTCTCATTGTCCAGGTGTAGAGAGACGAGTGAGAATTGGTCATGTCTCTTGGTGGCTAGTTGGTGTTCATGTATCCGTATAGTCAATCTTCTTCTGGGTTGACCTATGTCGTGTTTCTCACAGTCCTTGCATGGTACTTTGTATATTAACTCAATTTTGCTGGTTTTGGACATGGCATCCTTTACGTTCATCAGTAGCAGTCATAGGGTGGTTATCGGTTTGTGGGCTACTCTAATACCTAGGGGTCTGAGTAGTCTTATGGTCATCTCTGAAATGTCTTTAATATATGGTAGGGTGATTAGTGAGTCTGGTCGTGTTGTGTCTTCCAACTACCCTTCCTGGACATAACAGTAGAACGCAAAATCAGTAGGGATCTCCAGACTAGTGTATATAGAAAGACCACACATATAGACCAGATACTCAATTACACTAGCAACCACCCCAACGCCCACAAACAGAGCTGCATCAGGACACTATTTAAACAAGACCAGTAGCATTTATACGGTTTCTTCAAAAGAAATGGATACGTGAAAAGCACAATCCGTCGTTACCTCCAAGACAGACCACAACAGGAAGACACAACCTGACAAGACTCACTTTGTACAAACCATTGAGAAACAAAACCGGAAGTAATATCAGCCACCCAGGAAACCGAGACATATGAATAACAAGCGGGATAGAACACCGACGCTTCACCGGAAGCGCACTGATGATGTTACCTAGCTGCGTGACGAAACGTTTGCAACCAAATCCACTGGAGCAGATGTGTCCTTTAGGACCCAACCAGCTTGAACAGGATAATAAAACAAAGAACTTCAGGTGCTGGAAATCTGAAACAAAAACTGAAATTGCTGGAGAAACCCAGCAGATGTGGCAGCATCTGCGGAAGGAAAGCGGAACTCATGTATTGAGACCTGTGACCATTCTTCAGAATTGATAGCAGGGTGGATAAGGTGGCATTTATGCTGAAGAAGGTGCATAGGGTGTAAGGAGGTGGTAAGGAATGATATGGTAGGTGGAGATGGAGCCCAGGAAAAGAGAGTAACAATTTGGCAGACGAAGAAATGAATGATGGTACGACAGAGAGAAAGAAAAGGTGACAACGGGGACCATAGTGGGCGAAAATGAGTTGGTTGTGCTGAAAGCATTAGGGCCTGTGGTATGAGACTGGGTAATGTACATGGAAGATATGTTCAGACTCTAAAATTATTTAACTCGATATTGAGGCCTGAAGGCTGCAGAATCCCTCAGCAGAAAAAGATGCTATTAGAACAAAGAAAACAAAGAACAAAGAAAATTACAGCAGAGGAACAGGCCCTTCGGCCCTCCAAGCCTGCGCCGATCCAGATCCTCTATCTAAACCTGTCACCTATTTTCCAAGGATCTGTATCCCTCTGCTCCCTGCCCATTCATGTATCTGTCTAGATACATCTTAAATGACGCTATCGTGCCCGCCTCTACCACCTCAGCTGGCAACGCGTTCCAGGCACCCACGACTCTCTGCATAAAGAACTTTCCACGCATATCTCCCTTAAACTTTTCCCCTCTCACCTTGAAATCATGACCCCTAGTAATTGAGTCCCCCACTCTGGGAAAAAGCTTCTTGCTATCCACCCTGTCTATACCTGTCATGATTTTGTAGACCTCAATCAGGTCCCCCCTCAACCTCCGTCTTTCTAATGAAAATAATCCTAATCTACTCAACCTCTCTTCATAGCTAGCGCCCTCCATACCAGGCAACATCCTGGTGAACCTCCTCTGCACCCTCTCCAAAGCATCCACATCCTTTTGGTAATGTGGCGACCAGAACTGTACGCAGTATTCCAAATGTGGTCGAACCAAAGTCCTATACAACTGTAACATGACCTGCCAACTCTTGTACTCAATACCTCATCTGATGAATGAAAGTGTGCCGTATGCCTTCTTGACCACTCTATCGACCTGCATTGCCACCTTCAGGGTACACTGGACCTGAACACCCAGATCTCTCTGTGTATCAGTTTTCCCCAGGGCTTTTCCATTTACCATATAGTTCGCTCTTGAAGCTATTCTTCTAGCTTGTGTTAACCCTCACTGGAGCTCTGCAGTAAGCCTGAGACAGAGATGTTGGCCAGTGAACCCAGTGTTGTGTTGAAGTGGCAGGCAATTGAAAACTCATTCTTGTGGGCAGAATGTAGATGTTTCGGGAAGTTGTCGCCCAGACTGCATTTTGTGTCCCCAGTGTAGAGGAGAGCACATTGTGATCAGTGAATACCAGGCCAGATTGAATGAAATGCAGGCAAATCGTTGCTGTACCTGGAAGGTGTGCCTGGGGTCTCGGATAGTGAGGAGGGAGGAAGTAAATGGACAGGTATTACACCTGCAATTGTGTGGGAAGGTGCTATGGGAGTGTGGGGTGGTGTTGGGAGTGGAGGAGGAGTGAACCAGGGTGTCCTGGAGGGAACAGTCCCCGTGCAATGCTGACAAGGCAAGGGAGGAGAATATGTGTCTCTGGTGGTGGCATCCCACTGGAGGTGCTGGAAGTGGCAGCTAATGATCCTTTGGATGTTGATGCTGGTGGAATGGAAGGTGAGCACTGGGAGGACCTATCGCTGTTGTGGGAGCGAAAAGAGAGTGTGAGGGCAGAAATGCAGGAAATGGATTGGATGCATCTGAGACTCTCTCAACCATGAGAGTGGGAAATCCTCAGTTGATGAAAAAGTTCGCGATTTCTGAGGCTCCCCCTGCCAAAGGTGGTGTCGTCGTAACAGTTGAGCCGGTCTTAGCGATGGACATTGATTCTATGCGCTTGCCATCATAGGCGCTTCCTCCAAGTGTTGTTCAACATGGAGAAATACTGATTCATCAGCCAAGGGAGGATGGTAAATGGTAATCATCAGGTTTCCTTGCCCATGGTTGACCACAAGCCATGTGACTTCATGGACTCTGGAGTCAATGTTGTGGGCTCCCAGGGCATCTCCCTCCTGACTGTAAACCACTGTGTCATCACCCCTGAGGTATGAGAAAGGACATATCCAAGAATGGTGATTTTGGTGTCTGGAACATTTTAAGGTATAATTGTGTGAGTATGACTATGCCAGGCTGTTGCTTTACTTTGACAGCTCTCCCAATTTTTTCACTAGCCCCCACATGTTAGTGAGAAGGTCTTTGCAGTGTCGACAGGGCTGTTTTTGCCTTTGTCGTTTGCGGTGCCTTGGTTGATGGCAAGTCTGGTTTCATTTCTTTGTTGAGACTTCTTGGTGATCGATACAACTGAGTGACTTGTTAGGCCCTTTCAGATGGCAGTTGAGAGTCAACCACTTTGCTATGTGTCTGGAGTTACACATAGACCAGACTAAGTAAGGATGGTAGATTTCTTGTCCTAAAAGACATCTCTAAATCAGGTGAGTTTTTCTGACAATCTGGAATAGTTTCATGGTCATCAGTAGATTCTTAATTCCAGATATTTATAGAATTTAAATTCCAGCATGTGCCATGATGGGATTATGAACCCGATTCCTGAGACATTTGCAGTCCACCGATAATGCCAGTCAGCCACTGCTTCTCTCTCATCCTCAGTGACACCTTCGCCTGACAGGCTCGACTGACCTCACCTGAGGGGCTTGAATAAGTTCATTTTTTGGTGACTAAAGCAGTCCCCTTAAACACTGAATGTGTTCAACTTTGGGCTTCAATGTATTTCGTTTCACTGACATCAATATGCTCACTTTACTGATATTAATCTGGTAAACTGACGGCACTATTATATTCGCATTGTTAGAACTCGTCCCCAGACCAGACTTCCCAATTCTTGACATGATACTCCAAAATTGTTATGCTCCTGGGTAAGAGAAGATGAGCTGGCTCCCTTACTTAATTCAATCCCTCTCTTGGTTCTTTGCAACAAGATTAATTTAGAAAGGATCCATTTAAAATCCAGATGTCTTTGTGGTTGAAGTGGAGCCAATCTAACCAAGCTTTTTGGAGTTTAAGAAAGGGCGAGTTTATGAACTACTGAATGGGAGGAATAAAATAATAAAATGTGACACACATACACACAGAAAAGAAATGAGAATAACATTAAACGATATGCAAACTGGTCTTTGTTTTTTTCCGGATAAAGTGGATAGTGAATGTTGGGGCCTTTATTTGGGGTGTTGTGGTGACCTCAGCCATTTCTTGGAAATTGTTGGTTCTACAGTTAGCTGAAAAGAGTTCACCCAGTTTCCTTAAACTGTAGCATTGATGACTTGGCTTGTTTGCAACAATAACAGAGGGACTTTGCTTCTCTTTTATCTTCACATGCATAGTGTCCAGAGGAAGTTCCTAGTGAGGCCCTTTCATGGCACACTGTAACACAGTGGTCTTAGCACACAGAGATCATGGGTTGCTGTTGGCTTTTAACTTTCTTGCTTGTGTATGCCAAAAGGGTAAAACACAAACATACCTGCAGTTTGGGACACAACCCACAGGAGGTGGCTTTCTGTTGAAAAAGAATAGTAAAAGCCTGACTATCTCTGTAGTTACAGGAGATCACAATCCAATATGTTTTGAATTGCATTTTTGACTTTAAGGGGTTGCTGTTTGATATTTCCTTGTATCTTTAGGTGTGGCATTTCAGGATTCCTCTCAAGACTAGTGTTAATCCACCCAGAGATTTTCCAGAAGCTGAGTCCAAGGTTTTATTTTAATCCTCTTTTAAAAACACATGTTGGCGTAACATTTAGCACAACATTGTGGGCTGAAGGACCTGTTCCTGTGTTCTACTATTCTATGCTCTATGTTCTTATTCCATGTGCTGTAACCTTCTCAATCAGTCTCCCATGTGAGATCTTGTCAAAAGCTATTGCTAAAAATCATGTAAACTACATCAACTAAACTTCCCTCATCCACACATTTGATCACATTTTCAAAAAATTCTAACAAATTTGTTAGGCATGACCTCCCTCTGACAAAGCCATGCTGACTATCTCGAATTAACTTATGCCTTTCAAAGTAGGTATTAATTTTCTCCTTCAGAATTTTTTCCAATAGATTTCCTGCCACTGACTTGAGGCTCACTGGTCTGTAATTTCTTAGTTCATCGCTACCACCATTCTTGGAAAGTGGAACCACATTAGTGTCCTCCAGTTCTCTGGCACAACCCCGCAGCCAGAGAGGAATTGAAAATTTGTGTCAGAGCCCCTGCAATTTCCTGCCTGACCTCCTACAGTACCCTGGGATGCAATTCATTCGGGCCAGGGGTTTATTCCATTTTTTTTAAGCTCAAGGGAGCTTCCTTGGATTGGTTTTCTGTACTTAAGAAGAAATACTATTTATAGTAGATAAATAAATAAATAAACGACTATGAACCATTGACAAATGGCTTCTATTAATTAAATCTCTAACCAGCCTTATAAACTCCCCTACACACACATATAGCCAGCAAAAAAAAAGGATGTTACAGGTGGAGGGAATGCCTCGGAAGGTAGTTCAATTGTTTCACTGAGATGATCTTGTCAGGAGTTACTGTTCCTCAATCTTTCTTCTCCAGGGACTGTTTTTAGGAGGCATAAGGTGCTGGTTCACATTTACAAAGTGTGTCACTTACTGTTTAAAAAACCCACAGCTTACAGCAACTACTGAGGGGAAATAACCTTAAAATAGATTTTACTGCAAAGAAAAGGAACAGCTCCTGCACTTTGAGGAGATCCAATAGATTGTCTGTTCTTGATTCATTATCCTGCAATAAAACTGCACGTAATTTCAAGTCATGAGGATCAATTGCCATTTTGAAATGTCTTGAGGAATCAAGGGAGGCCAGTTTGTTCATTTATTCAGCTTGCCTTCAGCATCACAAAGTTTTCCTGACATTCTGACACAAATTACTTGTTTCTTAAGCAAATTTGTTAAGGTCCAGCTATTGCCCTGAAATTACACACAAATTTCTGGTGAAACCACAAGCTCCTAAAAATCACATGATTTCTCATTTAGTTTTAGGAACACAGGATTCTTTTGCAGTCTTCACTTTTGCTGTCCTTGGCAACATTTGTCCCTGTCCTGCAACATGCCCTGAGTAAGTGACTCTTGATTTTCTGAATTTACTTTTGTCTAAATTTATTACGAAGCCTAATAATTACATATCACTAAGCCAAATGTCCTACTACTAAACAGGTACTAAATAGAACTACAATTAAACAACTATGAACTGTTAACATATAGCTCTAACAGACCATTTAGGACAGAGATGAGGAAGAATTTCTTCACCTGAAGAATGATGGTTCTGTGGAACTTGCTGCCATAGGAAACTGTTGAGGTCGAAGTATTGAAGACTTTCAAGAAAGATGTAAACATAGTTCTTAGGGCTAATGGGTTCAAAGAATATGGGGAGAAAGCAGGAACAGTGTGTACTGAGTTGGATGATCATCCATGATCATATTGAATGGCAGAGCAGGCATGAAGGGCCGAATCACCTCACCCTCATCCTATATTCTATGTTTCTCATCAGCTAGTGCAGTTGCCTGCCTGGCTTCTGTTAACCCTCTGGTCCTCTGAGTGTGTTCTTACTGTGAAGATTTCAGAGTTTTTAAACTTCGCAAGGATGGTTATTTCATCAGAGGGGAGGTTTTTGTGAATGACTTCTGTTTTAAGTGCCTGCACATCATGACTTAATGGGAAGTGTGCACCGATAATCGTGTCATGCATCATGTATAACTGCAAAAAATCCCAATGAAAACTCTAATCTAATTTCTAAAAAAAATGCACATATTTACAGCCACAGACAAACAAAAAAATAAAATTGTTGTTTGGGTGGAGGGTTAAAAAAAACAGGTCAACAACACCTGTCCTTAGAATTCAATTACACTTTCCTTTTGATTTTCCACTTCCTTTAGTTCTCTGACCTTTTCCCTCAGGTTCTTTCACTTCACAGGAGACACAGAGTGATGGTTCACAAGTTACAAAGTCTCTGACTTTGTGGTTATAAGCAACAACTTACAGCAACTGGGGAGAGAAAATAAACTGGCTTTCTTCAGTTTTTTAGACAGTTTACTCTCGTTGACATAGGCGCCAGAAATGACAAAAGCAAAAGCAGGCCTGTTGACCCTGCAAAGTCCTCCTTACTAACATCTGGGGGCTAATAACACAATTGGGAGAGCTGTCTCATAGACTAGTCAAGCAACAGTCTGACATAGTCAGATTGACAAAATCATACCTGACAGACGATGTCCCAGACACTACAGTCACCATATAAAAACCAAAAGAACTGCAGATGCTGTAAATCAGGAACAAAAACAAAGTTGCTGGTAAAGCTCAGCAGATCTGGCAGCATCTGTGAAGGAAAAGACACAGTTAACGTTTCGGGTCCGGTGACCCTTCCTCAGAACTGATGGTGGCTGGGAAAACGTCAGTTTGTATGCAGAAAATAGGGAGGTAACGATAGGATAGAGCCCAAAGAGAGAGAAAGACAGTTAGACAGACAAAGGAGTTGCTAACGATCAGGCTGGGAGACACCTTCCCTGCCTGATCGTTAGCAAATCCTTTGTCTGTCCAACTGTCTTTCTCTCTCTTTGGGCTCTATCCTATCGTTTACTCCCTACCCCACCCACCTCTCTATTTTCTGCATACAAATTGACGTTTTCCCAGCCACTATCAGTTCTGAGGAAGGGTCACCAGACCTGGAATGTTAACTCTGTTTTCTTCTTCGTAGATGCTGCCGGACCTGCTGAGCTTTTCCAGCAACTTTGTTTTTGTTCACTACAATCACCATCCCTGATTATGACCTGTCCCACTTGCAGGACAGACCCTGCAGAGGTGGCTGCACAGTGGTATACAGTTGGTAAAAAGTTGCCCTGGGAGTCCTCAACATTGAATCCTGACCCATGAAATTGCTTGACTTCAGATCAAACATGGGTAAGGAAAACTCCAGCTGATTACAATGTACTATCCTCCTTCAGCTGATGAATCAGTATTCCTCCATGTTCAACAATACTTAGAGGAAGTACTGAGCATGGTAAGGGCACAAGATCTGTGTTGTGAGGAGGATTTCAATGTCCACGACCTAGAGTGGCTTAGCAGCAGTTCTACTGAAGGACACAGCTGCTAGACTGGTTCTACAGCAGATGATGAGGGAACTGACAAGAAGGAAAAACATACTTGACCTTAACCTTACAAATCTGCCAGCTGCAGATGCATTTGTCTATGACAGTATTGATAAGAGTGACCACCGCATAGTCCTTATGGAGACAAAGTCCCGCCTTCACTTCATCGTGCTGTGTGGCACTATCACTGTGCTAAATGGGACAGATATTGAACAAGGCTAGCAACTCAAGACTCGGTATCCATGAGGCGCTGTGGGCCATCAACAGCAGCAGAATTGTACTCCAGCATAATCTTTAACCTCATGGCTCGGCATATCCCCCACTCAACCATTACCATCAAGCTAGGGGATCAATCCTGTTTAATGGAGAGTACAGGAAGGCATGCCAGGAGTAGCACCAGGCATATCTGAAACTGAGATGCCAAACTGGTGAAGCTACCAAACAGGACTACTTGCATGCCAAACAGCATAAGCAGCAAATAACAGAAAGAGCTAAATGATCTCTCAACTGATGGATCAGATCTAAGCTCTTGAATGGTGGTGGACAATTGAACAACTCACTGGAGGAGGAGGCTCTAAAAACTGAAGAGCCCAGCACTTCAGTGCAAAAGATAAAGCCAAAGCATTTATAGCAATCTTCAGCCAGAAATGCCAAGTGGATGATCCATCTTGGCTTCCTCCAGTGGGCCCCCAGCATTACGGAATCCGGTGTCCAGCCAATTCGACTCATTCCACGTGATATCAAGAAATGGTTGGAGACACTGGATACTGCAAAGGCTACAGACCCTGACAACATTCCAGCAGTAGAATTGAAGACTTATGCACCAGACCTTGCCGGTCCCCTAGTTAAGCTCTTGTGGTACAGCTATAATGCTGGTGTCTACCCAATAATGTGGAAAATTGCCCAGCTATGTCCCGTGCACAAAATGCAGGACAAATGCAACCCAGTCAATTACCACCCCATCAGTGTAATCTTGATCATCAGTAAAGTGATAGAAGGGGGGAACTACCTGCTATCAGCAGATTGACTGCAGCAGTCCAAGAATCAAGTTCACCATTGCCTTGTCAAGGGGACAGTTAGGGGCAGGCAATAAATGTTGGGCTCAGCCAGCGATGGCCACACCCCATGACTGAAGAAATAAAATTACAAGTTTGTACCAAACACTGTTATGGCTGCACTGATGGATTTGAAACAAAGGTAACTGAAATCAATGAGAAAAGTGCAGTAATCCTACAGCAGCCCTTGGTTTTAAAACAGTTCTTTATGGATTTCATTCCACAAGCAAAAATGCATCTCGAAAATGTGATTGCCTTTTCCTGGAGTTTTCATGCACCTGAGTTTACATATATTCAGCTTTATATAATCTCTTCAGGGTTTTATTTAAACACTTCTGATCTGGGACTGTCGCTAAACTTCTTGGTCTCAGGTAATCTATTTGAATTATCTGCTCCCTTTCTCAGGAGTACTGCTTTGTACATTCTACAACTTCTGCAGAACTGCCTCAAAACTGAAACTAAATAAAACATTATTTTTAAGTTATGGATGTTTCCCCAAGCTTAAAAATGTCCAGAATTTTCTAACGGAAATTCTGAGGCACAACTGTTTACCTTGCTCTGTCATTAACTCTCCTAATGTAAACAAAAACCCATTCTCTTAGAAATCAAGGAGACAGAAATACTTAAAAGTTAGTCATAAACCCCTTTCAAACACACAGAAAAATCCCTATGTCACTGATTCAAAATTCAAAAATCCAAACTTAAAGATAAATGATATCAAAAGATGTATTAATCAGACACTTTACATTATTCAATCTAAATCTGATTCTGTCAGAGAAAGTGTTTATCTAGTTTCAGTAATGATGGGGACAGGGTCAGGATCCACACTGTTCCAACAGCAGCTCCTAAGACCAGTCCAGTCTGTGCTGTTGTTTCATCAGTGATTCTATAGACCATGCTTTCTCTCTGTTTCAGATCGATGCATCATAACTGTTGCTGCAGGAAGCAATGTTACATTCCCTGGACCAAAAAATCCCGAAGGATATAAAACAACAGTTTGGATTTTCTATAACTACGTAAGTTCAGACGTTGTATCGTTTGCCAGATTATCCGACCTCTAAGCTGAAGCCAGAACAGTCACCAGCACCTAATCGAGGGGGAGAGATGAGGACCCAGAAACAGTCTCCAACACCTAACTGGGTGGGAGAAAGGAGGACTCAGACACACACCAAAATCTAACTGAGGGAGAGAAAGGAGGACCCAGATACAATCTGAGTGGGAAAGAGAAGGAGCAGACATCACTTAAAACAGTCTAACCCTAACATAACAGCAAATCCTTGATTTGATTGGTTATTGAATGGCTGCTGTTGAAGACTTTGTTTCAGCACCAGGAATTTGGAAAGGCACAAATATCTAAAATATCACAAGAAAGAAAAAAATTACAGTCACAGAACAGGGAGCTGATTGGTAAGTAAGAGCAAAGACTTTCAACTAATTTCTAGGTTTTAAAATTTCAGGAAGTAAAGTAAATTAGAAATGTAAGTTTAGATATGGCAGGATGGTCAATCAAGTGTAATGCACATTTTGAGACAGGTAAGGAATCATGGATAGATCTTGTGACCTAGACGATTCTACATACAGGAAGTGTCATTGGCTGCACAAGCCATAAGTCCCACCTCAGCTAACAGTCTCTTGTGTGGAACTTCATCAGAACCTTCTGGAAGTCCAAATAAACAACATCCATTGACTTAACTCTGTCCACTATCTTTGTCACCTCTTCACAAATATGATGAGGTTTGTCAAGCATAATTTACCCTTCATTAATCCATATAAAAACTGAAAGAACTGCGGATGCTGGAATTCAGAAACAAAAATAGAAATTTCTGGAAAATCTCAGCAAGTCTGGCAACATCTATAGAGAGAAACAGAGTTAATGTTTCAGGTGCAGTGACCCTTGCCCAGAACTGATGGTAGCTAGGAAAGTGTTGATTTTTACGCAGAAGATAGGGTGGGGGGGAGGGCCTAAGCAGTAAACGATAGGTGAAGATAGAGCCCAAACAGACAGGAGGACAGTTGGATAGACAAAGGAGTGGATAGTGATCACACTGGGCACGTGAATAACTATTAATGGGGTCTGTTAGTAGCTAACAACTGGTTGTGTGTAATAGCAGACTATGTGATAACAAGTCCTGCAGTGTGGGGTTAGGGTAAGGACAGGAGAGAAGCTCAAGGCCTAAAGCTGTTGAACTTGATATTGAGTGCAGAAGGCTGTAGAGTTCCTGAACAGAAAATGAGGTGCTGTTCTTCCAGCTTGCACTGAGCATGATGGAGCACTACAGCAAATCTGAGACAGAGATGATGGCCATGGAACAACGTGGTGTATTTGATGCAGCAGGCAACTGGAAGCTCAGGTTCTTTTTTGTGAACTGAACATAGGTGTTCTGCAAAACAATCACCCAGTCTATGCTTCGTTTCCCCTTTGTGGAGGAGACCAGATTGCGAGCAGCAAATGCAGTAGACTAGATTGATTGGTGTGCAGGCAAAGTGCTGCTTCACCTGGAAGGTGCATTTGGCTTCTTGGATACTGAGGAGGGAGGATGTAAACGGGCAGGAGTTATACCTTCTGCGGTTGTAGGCGAGGGTGCCATGAGCTGTACGGGTTTGTTCAGAGTGAAGGAGCAGTGGACCAGGGTGTCTTGGAAGGAATGGTCCCTAAGGAAGGCTGACAAGGAAGGGGATGGGATTTTGGGTCTGGTGGTGGTGTCCAGCAGGAGGTGGCAGAAATGGCAGCTAATGATCCTCTGGATGTGGATACTGGTGGGGTGGTAGGTGTGGATCGTGGGGACCCTATCACTGTTATGGGAGGGAATAGAGGGTGTGAGCGCCGAAGTGTGGGAGATGGGTCAGACCCAGGTGACGCTGCTGGGCAATCCTCAGTTGAGGATGAAGGTAGATATTTTGAAGGCCCCCTTGTTGAAGCTGGCATCATCAGAACAGATGCAATGGAGACGGAGGAACTGGGAGAACGGAATAGAGTCTTTACAGGAAGCAGGATGTGAGGATATACAGTCAAAGTAACTGGGAGTCATTTGGTTTGTAGTGGATATTGGTCAGCCTTTCCCCATAAATGGAAACAAAGATGTTGGGGAAAGGATGGGAGTAGTCAGAGACGGACTAGGTGAAGTAGAGAGCAGGGTAGAAATTGGAGACAAAATTGATAAACTTTTCCAATTCCGGATGAGAGAGGGAAGCACAGCCAATGATATCATTGATATACCAGAAAAAGAGTGAATGAATCCATGCCGACTCTTCCTGATAAACTGATATTTTTTGAGGTCACCAGTTATCCTATCCTTGATTATAGACTGCACCAATTTCCCCACCGCAGATGTCAGGCTAACTGGTCTGAAATTCCAGGTTTCCCTCTGTCACCCTTTCTAAAGAGTGGAATGACATGACCACATTTCCTAGCCAGTGTTACAACTCCTGAATCCACGTAACTCAAAAAGATTATGGTTGGGACATCGGCAATGTGCTCTCCTACGTCCTTTAATACCCATGGATGGAAACCATCAGGTCCTGGGGATTTGTCACTCCAGTTTCATTCATTTCCCCATTATTGATGATTTACTTAGTTTTATTTATATCCTGTCCCTGATCCTCTGTAAATTTCTTTGGGACTTCCAGCAAGCTATCCTCCTTTTCTACTGTGAATGCTGAAACAGAATAATCATTCGGTGTGCCTGCCATTTCCCTAAGGTCATTGACAATATCCCCACTCTCAGCCTTCAGTGGGCCAATAATTCTCTTAACCAGCCACTTTCCCTTTGTATAACCATTAAATCCCTTCTTATTGACTTCTATGTCCCGTGCAAGTTTCCTGTCATAATTCTTTTTAGCCTATTTTATAAGCCACTTTATGGCCCTTTGTTGGTCTTTGTATTTGTCCCATTCTGAGGGATCTGTACTGTTCTTTGTGTTTTTATAAGCCTTTTTTTTAAATTTTATGTTGTTCCTCATCTCCTCACATGTCCATAGCTTTTTTTTTTGTGAGTTGGAGTTTTTCCTTCTCCTGGGTACAAGCTGCTTCTGAATAGCATTAAATACTTCTTTGAACACCCACCACTGTTCTGCAGATGTTTTACATGTAAGCAGACCTTCCCAGTTTACAGTGGACAGTCTCTGCCTCATCTCATTAAAGTCTGCTTTACTTGAATCCTAATTTCTAGCATCTGGTCTTTGCTTGTTTCTTACAAGTACTACATAAAACTCAATCATGTTATGATCACCATTTGACAAACACTCATGAATAGATCACTAATTAACTCAGGCTCATTGCTCATTTCTAGATCCAAACTTGCTTGTTCCCTTGTCACATCCAAGAATTATTGCTGTAGGAAGCTATCCTGGACACACTCAAGAAATTCACAACCTTTCTGGCAGCCACTTGCCTGTCTCTCTTAATCTATGTTAAGATTAAAATTTCCCCATTGACACTTCTCTGCCTTTGTTAAATAGCTGCCTAATTTTGGCATTTATGCAATTCTGCCCTTCTGAGCAGGATTATACATGGTTTTAATTCCTTTACGGTTCCTCAGTTCCACCTGTAAGATCTCCACTGGGTGCTTTCCCCTCAATACACCCTCCTCCATCACACATGTGATTCTGTTTCCAAACAGTAATGACACTCCACCTCTTCTGCTATTTACTCTACCCTTCCTGTCAACCTAAGAACCTGGTATTGTTTAGTTCCCTGTCCTGGCCATCCTACAGTCAAATCTCTGCAATGGCTACTATATAATAGTTTCCAATTTGAATCTGTGCCTACAGTTCATTTAATTTGTTCCTCACGCTCTGTGCATTTGTATAAAGAGCACTAATATTCTAGGATGCATCACATCAGGTCTGGGGACTTATTGGTCTTTAATTCCATTGGTTTCTTTTTTCTGTGATAGTGGTTGTATTTATTTCCTCTCCTTTTACCCCTTGATTGTTTAACAGTTTTGGATGCTGTTAGTGTCTTCTGCAGTGTAGACTGATGCAAGGTATTTATTCAATTCCTCTGCCATTTCATGTTTCTCCACTACTATAAAGAATTTTGCAATCTGTCTTAGTGTTACTTGCAAGTTTATTATTAATTTGTTGGATGTGGACATCACTGGCCAGTCAGCATTTGTTGCCCTTCCCTCGTTGCCTTTGATTGAATAGTGGTGAACTCCCTTCTTGAACCTCTGCAGTCCACATGTTGTGGGTTGACCCACAATGCCCTTTGGGAGGGAATTCCAGAAATTTTAACCCAGTAACAGTGAAAGAACGGCGATATATTTCCAAGTCAGGATGGGAGGGGAACTTGCAGGTGGTAGTGTTCCCATGTATCTGCTGCCCTCGTCCTTCTAGATTGAAGTGTTCATGACTTTGGAAGGTAGTGTCGGAGGATCTTTGGTGGATTTCTGCAGTACGTCTTGTAGATAGTACACATACACATACACACACGTGCACACGCGCACGCACGTCTGGCAACATCTGTGCAGAGAAATCCAAGTTAACGTTTTGGGTTGGGTGATCCTTCCTCAGAACCGCCAGTCTGGTGACTAGTGATTTAGGTTGAGTAATCAGTTCCTGGATTATTGTGTGTAGTCGATAAGGTTGATTTAGTCGCTAAAGTTCACAATGGTAGGAGAACACTGCCCCTAAGAATACTTCTCCTGCAATATGTGGGGAATCAGAGATGCTTCCAGTCTCCAAAGTGACTATATATGCAGGAAGTGTGTTTAGCTGCAGCTCCTGATTTGCCACATGGAGTGCCTGGAGCTGTGGATGGACTCACTATGGAGCATCTGTGAGGCTGAGAATGTTGTCGATAGCGTATTTAGCAAGCTAGCCATGCCACCAGTAAGGGCTACACAAACAGAGAACAGTTCGGTGACCACCAGGAAGATGAGTAAGTGTGAGCAAGCAGAACTGGACACCCCTGTGGCCATCCTTCTCAAACGGATATAGTGTGGGTACTGTTTAGGGTGGGATGGCCTCTCAGGAAAGCAGCAGCGGCCAGGTCAATGGCACCACAATAGCAGAAAGGTCAAAGTGTAGGCAAGCAGGAGTGATAAGGGACTCTATAGTCAGGGGCACAGATAAGCATTTCAGCGGCCACAAGTAAGATTCGAGTTGGTGTGTTGCTTCACTGGTGCCAGGGTCAAGGATGTCTCTGAGCAGGTACAGGATGCTCTGAAATGGGAAGGTAAACAGCTATAGATTGTTGTCCAAATTGGTACTAATACCATCGGCAGAAAGAGAGATGCAGCCCTGCAAAGAGAATTAGGTCAGAAGTCAAAAAGTAAGACTTCTAGGGTTGTAATCACTGGATTACTTCCTGTGCCACATGCCAGCGATGCTAGGAATAGGAAGATAGTGCAGTTAAATGCATGGCTAAAAAGCTTGTGAGGGAGGGAGGGCTTCAGGTATGTGAATCATTGAGATCTCTTCTGGGACAGGTAGGACCTGTGCAAAGAAAGATGGGTTTCACCTAAATTGGAGGGCACCAATATCCTGGCAGGTAGATTTGCTAGTGGCACTCAGAAGGGTTTAAACTAGTGTGACAGAAACCAGAGCAGTAGGGCAGCAAGTTAAGTGGCCAAAGAAGTCTGAGACTAAGGCCAGTAAGATTAAGCAGAAGAACAGACAGGGGGAGGTTAGTGAACATGGTAGGACTGGTGGTCTGAGCTGCATTTGTTTTAATGCGAGGCGTGTGACAGGCAGATGAACTTAGAGCTTAGATTATTATAGATAACTATAATGCATATAACTATGATATTGTGACTATTACAGAGATTTGGTTGAAAGAGAGACAACACTGGCAGCATACCTTTCTGGGATCTAGATGCTTTAGATGAGATAGAGAGGGATGTAAAAGAGGTGAGGAAGTTGTATTATCGGAGAATATCGCAGCTGTTCTGGGGGAGGACAGTTTGGAGGACTCATCCAGGAAGACCGTATGGGTAGAGCTCAGGAATAGGAAGGGTGGAGTCACTTCGATGGGATTGTACTCGAGGCCTCCCAATAGCCAGTGGATGATAGAGGAATAGATATGTGGACAAATTCTGGAAAAATGTGAAAAAACAGGGTTGTTTATAGTTGATGATTTTAACTTCTTGAAACTGACTGGGACTCATTTAGTACCAGGGACTTGGATGGAGGAGAATTCATTTGGTGTGACCAAGACATTGTTTTGAAGCAGTACAGGTGTTTCTCCGAGAACACGGTAGTTTCATTCTTGTGCAATGTCGCACTATGGAAAATCACCATAGAAAATCACATTAAAGGGAAATCACTGTAAAAAATCATTATATTGTACGGCAGAAAGTTCGCATTGTCCAAACGGCGTCCACTATTCATAAATCGTGTTATAGCCAATTCATGTTGATGAAACACACATTTTAGCAGAAATACATATATGTAAATAGTCCAAGCAGGGAAAGGGGCCATACAAGACCTGGTATTGGCAAGCAAGTCCAGCCAGGTGATTGAAGTTTTAGTTGGGGACCATTTGGGAACAGTGACCATAATTCTATAGGTTTCAAGTTACTTTTGGATAAGGACAGGGGATATCCTCTGGTGAAAGTTCTAAATTTGGGGAAGGCTAGCCACCCCAATATTAGGCAGGAACTGAGAATGTAGACTGGGGGCAGCTGTTTGAGGGTAAATCCATATCTGGTATGTGGGAATCTTTTAAAGGCCAGTTGATTAGAGTTCAGGACTAGCACATTCCAGTGAAAATGAAGGATGAGGATGGCAAGATTCAGAACATTGGGCGACAAGAGAAATCAAGAGCTTAGTCAAAAAGAAAAAGGAAGCTTGCGTAAGGTTTAAGAAACTGAAGACAGACAGCATCCTAGAAAAATATGAAGATAGCAAGAAAGAACTCAAACAAGGAATTAGGAGGGCTAAAAGAGGCTGAAATAACTCCACAGAGGCTGGTATCCCGTCACCAAGTCACCTTTATTTACACATGCGTAGTACTAGATAGTGATCCAGCTCCCTCAAAGCCAGCTCTCAAAGTGAACAGGATGTCTGACACAACCACAAACAGGACTGTCCGGGTAGACGCATTGTTTCAGCCTGCTCCTGCCCCATAGAACTCATCTCTTCCAACCTTGACACAGTCTTCTCTCCTCTGGTCCAATTCCTGCCCACGTACATCCGTGATATGTCTGATGCTATACACCGGCTTCAAAACTTCCAGTTTGCAGGTTCCAGCTGCCTCCTCTTTACCATGGACATGCAATCCCTTTACAAGTCCATTCCCCACCAGGAGGGTCTTAGGGCTCTCCGTTTCTTCCTGCAGCAAAGATCTGAACCGTACCCAGTCACCACCATCCTCCTCTGCTTGGCCAAGCTCGTCCTCACCCTCAACAACTTCTCTTTTAACTCCTCTCATTTCTGCAGGTCAGAGGGGTGGCCATGAGTACCCGCATGGGCCCAGTTACGCCTGTCTCTTCATGGGGTACGTGGAAAATTCCTTGTTCCAGTCCTATTCTGGCACCCACCCACAACTCTTTCTCCGATATATCTATGATATCATCAGTGCTGCTTTCCTTTCTCATCCGGAAATAGAAAAGTTCATCGATTTTGCTTCCAATTTCTCTCCTGCCATCACTTTCACCTAGTCAATCTTTGACTCCTCCCTTCCCTTCCTCGACATCTCTGTTTCCATTTCTGGGCATAAACTGGCCGAAAATATCCACTCTAAACTCACTGACTCCCATAGCTACCTGGACTATGTATCATCACACCCTGCTTCCTGTAAAGACTCCATCCCATTCTCAGTTCCTCCGCCTTCATTGCATATGTTCAAATGAGGCCAACTCTGACAAGGGAGCCTCCGAAATGTCCACTTTCTTCCTCAAACAAGGATTCCCCAGCACCGTCGACTGGGCCCTCAACCTGGTCTGACCCATGACCCACACTTCTGGCCTCACCCCCTCTCTTCCCTCACTCAACGCCAATAGGGTTCTCCTTGTCCTTACCTACCATCCCACCAACACCTACATCCAGAAGATCATCAGACGCCATTTCTGCCATCTCAGCGAGATGCCATCACCAGACACATATTCCACTGATAGTTGGAACTGCAGATGCTGGAGAATCTGAGATAACAAGGTGTAGAGCTGGATGAACACAGCAGGCCAAGCAGCATCAGAGGAGCAGGAAAGCTGACGTTTCGGGCCTAGACCCTTCTTCAGAAGAAG
>NC_063366.1:24549480-24563004 GCF_021869965.1 Rhincodon typus | reverse complement strand
CTCCTCTGATGCTGCTTGGCCTGCTGTGTTCATCCAGCTCTACACCTTGTTATATCACATATTCCACTCTGCTCCCTTGTCCGTCTTCCACAGGGACTGTTCCCTCCAGGACACCCTGGTCCGCTCTTCCTTCACCCCCAACACACCCCATAGCCTCACAGCACCTTCCCCTGCAACCGGTGAAGGTGCAACACCTGCCCATTTACGTCCTCCATCCCGACTATCCAAGGGCCCAAACATACCTTCCAGATGAAGCAACACTTCACCTGCACATCCCAGAACCTAGTGTACTGCATTCGCTGCTCACAATGTGATATCCTCTCCCTTGGGGAAATGAAGCATAGACTGGGTGACGGCTTCACAGAACATCTACGTTCTGCTCGCAAAAAAGACCCTGAGCTACCTGCTGCCTGTCACTTTAACACACCACCCTGTTCCCTGGCCAACCTCTCTGTCTCTGGCTTGCTGCAGTGTTCCAGCGAAGCTCAACGCAACCTGGAAGAACAACAATGTTCTGAGGAAGAGTCACTGGTCAAACGGTTAACTCTGATTTTTTTTTTCTTCATAGATGCTGCCAGACCTGCTGAGCTTTTCCAGCAACTTCTGTTTTTGTTCAGGATGTCTGACACTCCTGTTTTTATCTCTCAGCCAGGGTTCCCTGATTGGGCCAGATTAACAGGCTCAGTTAGGGAACTGATGTCCACCTGGCTGACCTTGTTACAATCACTACACTAGACAGTGTAGATAATAACATAAAATTACAAAGACTAGGTGAATGGACAAAACCGTGGCAGATGGAATTCAGTGTAAGCATGTAAGGTTATCCATTTCAGACCCTAAAAATGATAGATCAAGGTACATCCTAGATGATATGAAGTTAAATACAGTGAATGTCCAAAGAGAAGGATGTGGAAGCTTTGGAGAGGGTACAGAAATGGTTTACCAGGAAATATCCTGGTTTGGAGGGTATTAGCTATGAGGTGAGATTGGACAAACTTGGTTTGTTTTCATTTGAATATCCAAGAATGACGGGCAACTTGATAGAAGTTTTCAAAATTATGAGAGGCAAGGATAGAATGAATATCAGACTCTTTTTCCCTGGGTAGAAATGTCAGTTATTCGGGGGCATAGCTTTAAGGTAAAAGGGGATAAGTTTAAAGGAAGCTTTTTTACACAGAGGGTAGATAGTGCCTGGAATATGCTGCCAGAGGAGGTGGTGGAGGAGGAGACAACAGCAATGTTTGAGAGGCATCTTCACAAGATACATGACTAGACAGGAAGTAGAGGTATACCAACTGTGCAGAGGCAAAAAGGCTTTTTGTATAGAAAGGCATCATGTGTCATGTGGTATTGGTGGGCCGAATGGCCTGTTCCTATGCTGTACTGTTCTTTGTTCTTTGTAAGATTGTCTCTAATTGGAGATGGTCACTGCCTGGCATTAATGTGGCATCAATATCACTTGCGACATGATAGCCCATTGCATTTGAACATGGACTGCTTCAATATCTGAGGAATTGCAAATGGTTCTGAACATTGTCCAATCATCAGCGAATATCCCCACTTCTGACCTTATGGTGGAGGGAGATGTTATGTATGAAGTTGAGGTGCTGCCCCTTTAAGAGAGCTGGTCAGGTAAATCAGATGGGCAGAGTTTGAATTCAGTTTCGAACAGCTGTAGAGATGTGAACAGGTCAGTAAGGTGTTCCTGTTCAGATTTATTATGTGTCTACCTGGTATCTAATTCCTGGTTCCAAAGGAAACACTGACATAACAACTGGCGACGAGAGTGGGATCCAACCCGCAATCCGTGCGCAAACACAAGGGCACTGTGGGTGATTGGAGAGATGCCCAGTTCACAGATTGGACCAGGCTGCACTTCAGGGCTGCTTGCTCACTCCATTAGCATGCATTCACTTTGTATCTACCTGGATGTTTACAGCATCCCTGCCTTGCCTTGCCTTTGTGCACTTGGATTCCTCAGCCAGACAATAAAGGCTCACAATATGGTTGAGTGCAGACACAAAAGCAGACAGCTTGTCAGCAATCATCATTCAGGAGGTGCAATTCCACATCACTGGACAGCACCATGTTATGTCAGTGTTACACCTGCACTACATGTCAGTGTGTATGAGCATAGCATACTGCTTGAGCTGCAAGCAAGTGACCCAAGAGTTTGGGCGGCTGGTAAAGTAGGCCGATACAGATTGAGATTGATAGAATGGGCGGGGATTTAGAGAAGTTCAAAGACATTGAAGTTGATGGGGAGGGTTACCATGAAGGGATTGTGTACATTTGGGGTTTCAGCAAGACTAAGAGACTGAGCATGAGATTCATTGTGAGAGGAGTGACGTCTGCACCTTCCATCGTGCTGTAAATATCAATTGCACACAATGGAGATGGAACTGTAAGTGACCACACCTGCAGTGGGAAAAACGAAAATCTGTAAATTGAGACTAAAAATTAGCCAGGTGTCAACTTCAGAGGGTTTCATGGAGGGTTTCTCCACATGAGCTCTCGTGAGCTACCTCACAGAATTCTCAGCTATTCACCCCATTGTATATGCACTATCTGTCTAAGGCAGCAGAATTACTGAGCACTGCTCGGGGCTTCTGTGATTTTTGGTGTTGGCATCATACTTAAAGACCAGCAGTGCAGCAAATCAATCACTGCCAGCCAAGAATAAACCTTCATTGTGACCCTCTATGTTCTGAATGAGGCAGTAAAGCGTAGAGGGCAAGATAAGGAAAAACAGAGATACCGTAACCATCCAAATAGGAACAATGGGCCTGAGTACTAAATGAGCAAGGTAAGAACCCTGAGATGTAGCATTGAATGAGATGAGTGACTGTCCCTGCTTATAAGTGTAGTACCATATTGAAAGTGGATTGGAGATGTACCTGAGGATGTGGAGCGTTTGGTACATATCGATGCCATAGTCTATGGACAGAGGATGTTTGCCCATGGAGCGTACCCTAAAATGTTGGGGATGACCGGCCAAGGTGGAGACCCAGAAGAATAAGCAGTGAGCTGATGGCTATTCTGACTTTTATGGGAATTCTCATAGTCTGGTTTTTGTTTGCATACAGATTAGGAGAAGTTCAGTAAAAAGAATGTGAAAATTTGGCTCTTGTCCCTCACTAGCAAGATTCCCACCTTACCATTCAGAACTTGGGGGCAAATCAGATAATCTTTTCTCACATTCGAGAAACCAATTTTTCCAATGTCGCTGTATTTACTCAACTCACTTGCAATTGTACATGTTATTCAAAAGCTGGTAAGATTCTGCTTCTTGTCTCCAGAAACAAAACTTTGAACATTGGCTGTGTTATCTGCTGTAATTTACAGTGACTGTTGAGGACTCTTCAAATGTTTTTGGCCACTCACATATTTTGGTTAGTTTTTTCCCTGAAGGTTGAAATATAGGCTGAAAATACAGTCTCTGATCATTATTTTATCAATTAGCTTTAATCAATTTAAGTGATTTTCATGACACAAGCCCATATTTCAGAACTGAATCCTGTGGACTCATTAGGAGCATCCCTAATAACAAACAGTAACAGAGGGAAATTCCTCTGTCTCAATGAGTAGAACATTTCTAACAATAACCTCTAATCAGGATCTTTAAAGTTTAATGCCATCTTTCCAATGTAACTTGAGAGCGTGGATCTTAAGTGGTATATGTAAATTTTTTTGGTCCAAAGTAGTCTTTTTGTTTGCTTATTTGCAACATACAGTTTGAATCCTGATCTGATTGTATTTCTTTGGTAATCCATACATTGTAAAAGAAATTAAACTGACCTTTTTACTGCCATGTTCCTGTAATTTTTCCGAAAAGTCTTGCTTCAGAAAATCTTGAGGAAACATCTAAAACTTTTAAATGACATATAAACATTTCTGGGTTTTAGGTTGGGGTCCTGTACATTCTATTAACACCTTACCAAACAGTTTTTCAAAAGCTGGTATTGAATTAGAAGGCACAGGTGTATTTGATGATTCCAGAAATGACATGTCTTGCAAAAGTTGCCCACCTGTTTTGTGATCTTGGCCACTAAAAATGTTTTGATATTTTAACCTGTATTTTCCTAATACTTAAGTGACTGCCATTGACAATAGCTATATGAATAGGCCATTCAGCCTGCCGAGCCTACTGTACCATTTAATATGATCATGGCTGATCCAAGACGTTAATGCCTCTTACCCACGGTATCCTCATAACCTCTACATCATTGATAAATGTTATCATACAAATGGACAAGTTGGCAAGTGGATTCAGGAAATCAGGTTAATGATAATTTATTTCATGCATGTGTAAGAAGGGTCAGCTTTATCACTGTAAAACTATCACTGATCGGTGGCAAGCACCTCCAAGCTTTATACAAAACATTACCAAATATATATATTATCTAAAATGTATTGCAGTCACAGTGTGATCCCTTTTATGTAAGGGAGACAAAACACAGACTGGATAACAATTTTATGGAACACCTTCGTTCTGTCTCTAAAGATGACCCTGAGCTTCTGTTTGCCTGCTACTTCAACACACCACCATGTTCCTTGGACAACATCTCTGTTTCACATTGGTCCAATAAGGCTCAACACAATCAGGAAGAACAGCATCTCATCTTCCGCTTGGGGACCTTCAGGACTCAATATTGAGTTCAATCCTCCTCCTTCTGTGTCTTTTACCCATGCCAAACCTTGTGACATAGGTTGCTTTCAGCATTTTCACCCAATCATAGACCCTATCACCAATCTCAGTTCTTTTCTTCTGGCCTACAATCAACATCCCATTGGCTGTCATCCCTTGTTTGTTCTTTCTCTCTGGACTCCACCTCCCTCAAACCAACCCCACCTTCACATAATCAGCATAAATGCCACAATCACCCGAACTGCTATCAGTTCTGAAAAAGGATCACTGAACTCAAAATTTACACTGCTTTCTCTCCACAGATGCTGCCAGACCTTCTGAGCTCCCCCAGCAATGGCTGATTTTGTTTATATTATCTACTGTTTTCCCACAGTTCTCAGGGATATTGTATTTCACCCAAGCATGGCTTTGTTTTGCTGATAGTCCAGCTTCTAGCATGCCTTTGCATATCTGTGATTTCCCATCTTTTTGAATTTTTTATACAGGTGACTTAAGTAGTGGACATAGGAATGTCCATGGATATCGTTTATATTCTCTTCCAGAAGGCCTCTGATAAAGTCCAACATCAGAAACTGTTAACTAAGCTGGGAGCCTATAGAATTGTGGGCAAATTACTCACAAGGCTAGGAAATTGATTGAGTGGCAGGCAGTAGAAAGTAGGTAGAATGGGTAGGCACTCAAATTGTCAGGGTGTAACCTTAGGAGTCTGGTAAGGATCTGTGTTAGGGCCTCAGTTATTCCTATTATTTATTAATGACTTGAATAATGGCATAGAAAGTCACATAGCCAAACCTGTTGATGACACAGTGTTAGACAGAATTGTGTAGACAGTATAGATGAAAGCATAAAATTACAAAGGGATATTAGTAGACTGAGTGAGTGGGCAAAACTATGCCAAACGGAATTCAACGTAAGGACCTGTGAGCTTATCCATTTTGAACCAAAAGCCGATTGATCAAAGTAGTTTTTAGATAGAACAAAGTTAAATACAGTGGATGTCCAAAGAGTCTTGGGGTTCAGGTGCATAGATCTGTAAAATACCATGAATATGTGCAGAAAGCAATCAAAAAAGCCAATTGAATGTTGGCCTTTCTATCTAGAGGACTGGAGTATAAGGATGCAGAAGTTATGCTGCAGTTATACAAAACCCTAGTTAGAACCCACTTGGAGTACCGTGACCAGATCTGGATACCACACTTGAGGAAGGAAATATTGGCTTTGGAGAGAGTAAAATGTAGATTTATAAGAATGATATCCAGACTTCAGCTCTATAAAAATTGTAAATGGGACTTAATAAGGCAGTATTTGAATGAAAAAGTGCGCATGGATGCCATTATTAGCGTATGAAATAAAAACAAAGGTGGGATTTTATGATTACTTACTGAAACTGCAAGAGGTCATGAGATGAGAGTGGAGTGTAAAGAACACAAGACGATCAATCCTGATATAATAAAAGTTCTCATTGATAATGTTGTATTTGTTGTAAAGGTGAATGCATCCATGCTTTCTGTGCAAGACATTCATGATCATGTGGCAATTATTAAGAATTGGTGCAGTAAGAGCTGTGCCTTTGAGTTCGTGGAATGCATCATCATACAGAAATACTGGACAAATGTACAGACATTTTGGTATCAAATATATTGACTTTGTGCATCAAGTTGTGACCAAAATCTAAACTTGTTTACAAGAATGTCTTTGCAGGAGCTGTGAAACTTTCTGCTTCCAGCAGTTCCTCGATGATTACAGCAATCAAGCAATTTTATGCTAACAGTGACCTTAACTTACAGAAAGTGGTGTTTCCTTTATGCTGGGAAAGAAAAATGGAGCAGCAGCAGTGTTACCGTGTGAAATCAAACATTTGTCGGAACAGCATTGCACTGCTGTCAGAGAAGATGTGGGAATAGATGACACATGGAAGCAGGTCTCAATTACTCAAGTTATTGAAATGCTTCTTAGAACAGTGTTTGCAATTTTAGCAGCTTAACTGAAGAAAGGACAATTTAATGAATTAGCCAAAGTGTTGGTGTGATATTAAAACATTTCAACCGGAGAATGATATGAAAGACACTTTGCAGTGAGTGCCCTAATTAAAACTGTAGTGTCTTGATTGCATACTACACAGAGCAAGTGAATACATGCAACAATCCAAGAAAGAAATGTTCACTGAAAATACTCACAAAGCCAGAATATCGCATTGCATTGACAGTCGGTAGTCAACTGGTAGCACTGTACAATTTTTTACAGAGAAGCTGATTGATAACAATTTAAGCTGTGCAGCATGTGAATGCTGAGATCAGTAAACTGAGGACTCTGTATATAGATGACATGTTTAGTACAGTGATAGAGTTCAGAAGGCTTTGACTACTCTCAGCAGCAATGTGGACGCTGCAGCTATCCTTCAACCTGCTATATGTCCACCTGGAATGCAGATTACCAGAATGCATGAGTGGCATGCATTTGATCAGGCTGTAATTACTAAGATAAACAATTATGAATTTATAAAAGATGTTTTTTGTGATTGGTATCGAAATATCTACTTGAATACTAACCCAGAGGAGAATGTGGCCACACAGATATGTGATCAATACTCCAAGTTCAAGTTTATGATTGTGATTTGGAGGACAGGTCTAAATACCGGTCTAAATAGCACAGACAATCAATCAAGCCAACCTCTCATCCATTGACTCCATCTACACTTCCCATTGCCTTGGAAAGGCAGTTAACATCATCAAAGACCCCTCACCCTCAGTTCTGTCATTAGGTAGAAGATACCAACAGGTTCAAGAACAGCTTCTTCCCTGCTGTTATTAGATCTTTGAATGGACCCCTTAAATTTCAAACCTAATGTTGATCTTGCTTTTGGTGCACCTTCCTTACGGCCAAAACTTTGTATTCCTCACTCTGTTCTATCACCCTATGATCTTTGTGTGGTATGATCTGCCTGTACTGCGCGCAAACATTTCACGTGATCTAGGTACATGTGACCACAATAAATCAAACCAAAACAAAAATAAACAACATCCAGTTTCAAAAACTGTCCACTATTCTAGACAATTGTGCAACACTTTGAACATCAAGTGCTGACCATGTGGATTTAGTCTCATGAATTCAAATAAATATAAATCCAGAAACAGATTAGAAATAGATCATTTGGACAACTTGAAGCAAATTATGGTGCACATTTTATCTGGACAAAATATCAATCTGGATGCAGTATACGATCATTGGGCTCCCAATCCTCAAGCTTGCTATTTTTTCTTGCAACTTTGTGTGACTCCTCTTTGGATATTACTGTAATTACTTACATGGGCAAAATGGATTCATTTGTTCCTTAAATATTAGCCATTGCCTATTCACTTTCATGACTTTTTCATGAAGTTACCCATTCTACTGCAGGCAGTTCACCCCTTACATTTTTGTAATTTCCTTTATTTTGATTTGTGACATCAGTTTAAAGTTAAATTATGAGTATTTTCTATCCCAATGAAGATAACCTAGTTGGTTCCTCAAAATACTGATCTAAAAAAATTCTAACCACTCCCACAGTTCAGATGTGCAGAGTATTTCTTAGATGGTAAGAGGTTGGAAAGAGTAGATGTATAAAGGGACCTGGATGTGCTTGTGAATAACTGAAGGCTAACATGCAGGAGCAGCAAGCTATTAGGAAGGTGAATGGAATGTTAGCCTTTAACACAAGAGGGTTTGAGTCCAGGAATAGTGGTCTTGCTTTTATTGTATAGGAGCTTGTTTCGACTACACATGGAGTATAGTGTATAGTTTTAGTCTTCTTACCTCAGGAAGGATATTCCTTAACTTAGGAAAGTCACAGATGGAACAAAACATAGGTTCACTAGATTTGTTCTGGAAGTGTTGGGACTTTCCAACGAAGAGCGATTGAACAATTTCTGCCTGTATTCTCCAGAGGTTCAGAGAATGAGCGGTGATTTCATTAAAACTTACAAAATATTTAAAGGAAAAAAGTCAAAGTACTGTGGATGCTGGAAATCAGGAACAGAATTTAGGAGGCATGGTTAGTAATTTGCAGATGATGCCAAAATTTGTGGTATAGTTGACAGTGAAGAAGGTTATCTAAGATTACAAAGGGATCTTGAACTATTGGGCCACTGGACTGAGCAGTGGCAGATGGAGTTTAGTTTGGCTAAATGTGAGGTACTACATTTTGGTAAAACATACAAAGACAGGACTTGTTGAGGTTGTTCAGGATGTTATGAGGCCACTTTTGGAGTACTGTGTACAGTTCTGGTTACCATGCTCTAAGAAGGATATTATTCAATTGGAGAGTGTTCAGAAAATATTTACCAGGATATTGCCGGGATTAGAGGGTTTGACTTATAAGGATACGATGGGACTTTCTTCACTGGAGTGTAGGAAGTTGAGGGGTGATCTTATAGACGTTTATAAAATCATGAGGATAATAAATAAAGTTCATAGCGAGGGTCTTTTCCCTAGGGTGGGGGAGTTCAAAACAAGGTGGCATATTTTTAAGGTGAGAGGAGAAAGATTTAAAAGGGACCGGAGAAGCAACTTTTTTCACACAGGGGATGGTTCGTGCGTGGAATGAACTGCCAGAGGAACTGATAGATGCAGGTACAGTTATAATATTTAAAAGACATTTGGATAAGTACATGAATAGAAAAGGTTTGGAGAGATCTGGGCCAAACGCAGGCAAGTGAGACTAAATCAGCATGGACTAGTTGGACCAAAGTGTCTGTTTCTCTACCGTATGAATCTGTGACTGTAAAAGCTCAGCAGATCTGGCAGCATCTGTGGAGAGAAAGCAGAGTTAATGTTTTTGGGCGCAGTGACCCTTCTTCAGTTCTGACTATCGTTCTGTCCATGCCTCTCATAATTTTGTAAATCTCTATAATATCGCTCCTCAGCTTCCGATGTTCAAGTAAAAACAATCCAAGTTTGTCCAATCTTTCCTCATAACTAATGTCCTCCACACCAAGTAACAGCCTGATAACAATTTTCTGTATCCTCTCCAAAGCCTGCACATCCTTCTCATAGTGTTGTGACCAAAACTGTTTGTATTCCGAACGTGATCTAATTAAGTTCTATTTAGCTGCAACAGAACTTACCAATTTTTATATTCACTGCCCCAACCAACGAAGGCAAGCATGCCATATGCCTTCTTGACCACCCTATCCACTTCTAAGTATGCATTTTCAACGCAGACAGGCACTAAAACATTCACCTGATGGACATGAAGATGCTTATGTGGTGGGCACTTATATATTCACCTGATGGGTAGCAATATGTTCACCTGACAGGTAGGAGTATATTAGCGTGATGGGCAGTACTGAGTTTCCCTGATGGGCACTCGTATATTCACCTGACAATGACTAATGTGTTCCCCTGACAGGTAGAAATATGTTCACTTGACGTGCAGTAGTAAATTAACGTGATGGGCACTAACACATTAGTATATTTACCTGGTGGGCACTGAACTGTTTTACTGAAGGACACTAAGTGTGTTCAACTGACAGGCACTGGTGTTTTCAGCTGACAGGCATTAATGTCTTTACCTGACGGGCACTAGCATATTCAACTGATGGGCACTAATGCTTTCACCAGACAGGCATTAATATGTTCATTTGACAGGCAGTAATGTGTCAGCTTGACGGGCAGTAATTGTTCACTTGACAGGCAGTAATGTGTTCACCTGACAGGCAGTAATGTGTTCACCTAATGGGTATTAACGTGTTTACATAATGGGCAGTAATGTGTTCAACTGATGGGCACTAATGTGTTTACCTGTTGGGTATGAATATATTTACCTGATGGGTGCTAATACCTTTACCTGACGGCACTAAATGTTCACCTGACAGACACTAAGGTGTTCTTGTACTGAGCATTAATGTGTTTTCTTGTCTGGCCCTTATATATTCACGATTTGTCACAAAACACGGGCAGTTCTATGTGCATTTGATGGGCAATGATGTGTTCATTTGACAGGCACTAATGTGTTTGTCTAATGGGCATTAATGTGTTTAGTTAACTGGCACTGTTATATCACCTGACAGACAGGAATGTGTTTACCTGATGGGCACTGATATGTTCACTTGACTTGAGCTAATGCATTTACATGACGGGCACTAATGTTTTTACCTGACAGGCATCAACTTGTTCAACTTACGGACAATACTTTGTAAATCTGACAGACAATAATTTTTTCACCTGATGGACTGTAATGTGTTCACCTTACGGACACTGCCATGTTTACCTGACCGACACTGCCATGTTTAGCTGGTCGGCAATTCCATATTCTCCTGACCGGCACTAACATGTTCACCTGATTGGCACTGACGTGTTCACCTGGCAGGCACCGAAGTGTTCATTTGATGGGCACTAATGTGTTTACCTGGTGGGCAACAATGTGTTCAACTGACGGGCAGTAATCTGTTCATCTGACAGGCAGTAATATGTTCACCTGACAGACATTAATATGTTCAACTGACACGCATTAATATGTTCACCTAATAGGCAGTAATATGTTCACTTGATGGGCAGTATTGTGTTCCCCTGACAGGCACTAATGCCTCCACCTGACTGGCTGTAATGTGATCACCTGACGGGCAGTAAGGTGTTCACCTGATGGGCTGTAATGTGTCAACCAGATGGGTGTAATGTGTTCACCCGATAGGCAGTAATGTGTTCACCTAACAGGCATTAATGTGTTTACCTGGCATGCATTAATGTGTTCACCTGATGGGCATTAATGTGTTCACCGAACAGGCAGTAATTTGTCCACTTGATGGGCATTAATGTGTTTTCCTGACAGGCAGTAATGTGTTAACCTGACTGACATTAATGTGTTCACCTGATGGGCATTAATGTGTTCACTTGACGGGCACTAATGTGTCCATCTGACGGGCACTAATGCGTCCATCTGATGGACAGTAATGTGTTCACCGGATGGGCACTAGTGTGTTACCTGATGTGTATTAATGTGTTTACCTGACGGCACTAAATATTCACCTGACAGACACTAAGCTGTTCTTGTACTGAGCATTAATGTGTTTTCCTGTCTGGCACTAGTATATTCATGTTTTATCACAAATGTATTTACCTGACGGGCAGTCGTGTGTGCACTTGACGGACAATGATGTGTTCATTTGACAGGCACTAATGTGTTAATCTAATGGGCATCATTGTGTTTAGTTAACTGGCATTATTAAACTATTGACAGACAGGAATGTGTTTACCTGATGGGCACTGACATGTTCACTTGACTTGCGCTAACGCATTTACATGACGGGCAATAATGTGTTTACCTGACAGGCATCAACTTGTTCATCTTACAGACAATACTTTGTTAATCTGGCAGACAATAATTTTTTCACCTGATGGACTGTAATGTGTTTACCTGACAGGTGGTAACGTATTCACTGAAAGGGCAGTAATGTGTTCACCTGATGGGCACTAATGTGTTTACCTAATGGGTATTAACGTGTTTACCTGATGGGCAGTAATGTGTTTACCTGATGGGCACTAATGTGTTTACCTGCAGGCATAAATTTGATCAACTTACGGACAATACTTTGTTAATCTGACAGACAATAATTTTTTCACCTGGTGGACTGTAATGTGTTCACCTTATGGGCACTGCCATGTTTATCTGACCGGCACTGCCATGTTTACCTGACCAGCACTGCCATGTTTACCTGGCTGGCACTGCCATAGTCACCTGACCAGCACTAACGTGTTCACCTGATTGGCACTGATATGTTCACCTGACAGGGACCGAAGTGTTCATTTGATGGGCACTAATGTGTTTACCTGGTGGATAACAATGTGTTTACCTGGTGGATAACAATGTGTTCACTTGACTGGCATCAATGTGTTCACCTGTTGGGCGGTAATATGTTCAACTGACAGGCAGTAATGTATTCACCTGACAGGCATTAATGTGTTCTCCTGACGGGCATTAATATGTTCACCTGACACGCATTAATATGTTCACCTGATGGGCATTTATGTGCTCGCCTGATAGGCAGTATTGTGTTCACCTGAAGCGCATTAATATGTTCACTTGGTGGGCATTAATGTGTTCACCTGATGGACACTAATGCGTCCACCTGATGGTCTGTAATGTGTTTACCTGATGGATAGCAATGTGTTCACCTGACGGCACTAAAGTGTTTACCTGACAGACACAGCTGTTCTTGTACTGAGCATTCATGTGTTTTCCTGACTGGCACTAGTATGTTCACCTTTTGTCACAAATGTATTTACCTGACAGGCAGTCGTGTGTGCACTTAATGGGCCATGATGTGTTCATTTGACAGGCACTAATGTGTTTATCTAATGGGCATTAATGTGTTTAGTTAACTGTCACTGTTATATCACCTGACAGACAGGAATGTGTTTATCTGATGGGCGCTGACATGTTCACTTGACTTGAGCTAATGCATTTACATGACGTGCACTAATGTGTATACCTGACAGGCATCAACTTGTTCATCTTACAAACAGTACTTTGTTAATCTGACAGACAATAATTTTTTCACCTGATGGACTGTAATGTGTTCCCCTTACTGGCACTGCCATGTTTACCTGGCTGGCACTGCCATGTTTACTTGACCGGCACTAACGCGTTCACTTGATTGGCACTGATGTGTTCACCTGACAGGCACCGGTGTTCATTTGATGGGCACTAATGTGTTCAACTGACGGGCAGTAATCTGTTCATCTGACAGGCAGTAATGTGTTCACCTGATGGGCATTGATATCTTTACCTGACGGCACTAAAGTGTTCACCTGACAGACGCTAAGATGTTCTTTTACTGAGCATTAACATGTTTTCCTGACTGGCACTAGTATATTGAGATAACAAGGTGTAGAGCTGGATG
>NC_063366.1:24546372-24549380 GCF_021869965.1 Rhincodon typus | reverse complement strand
AAAGTCAGCCTTCCTGCTCCTCTGATGCTGCTTGGCCTGCTGTGTTCGTCCAGCTCTACACCTTGTTATCTGAGATTCTCCAGCATCTGCAGTTCCTACTATCTCTGGCACTAGTATATTCATGTTTTATCACAAATGTATTTACCTGACAGGCGGTCATGTGTGCACTTGACGAACAATGATGTGTTCATTTGACAGGCACTAATGTGTTCATCTAGTGGGCATCATTGTGTTTAGTTGGCTGGCACTATTATATCACCTGACAGACAGGAATGTGTTTATCTGATGGGCACTGATATGTTTACTTGACTTGAGCTAATGCATTTACATGATGTGCACTAATGTATTGACCTGACAGGCATCAACTTGTTCATCTTACAGACAATACTTTGTTAATCTGACAGGCAATAATTTTTTCACCTGATGGACTGTAATGTGTTCACCTTACGGGCACTGCCATGTTCATCTTACGGGCACTGCCATGTTCACCTGACCGGCACTAATGTGTCAACCTGGCACACAACAATGTGTTCAACTGAAAGGCATTAATATTTTCACCGGACAGATACTAATCAGTTCACCTGACAGGCAGTAATGTGTTCACCTGATAGATACGAATGTATTCACCTGACGGGCACCGATGCGTCCACCTGATGGGTATTAATGTTTTCACATGATGGGCAGCGTTGTGTTCACCTGACAGGTATTAATGTGTTCACCTGATGGGCAATAATGCATTGACCTGATGGGCATTAATGTGTTCACCTGACAGGCATTAATGTGTTCACTGAACGGTCAGTAATTTGTCCACCTGATGGGCATTAATGCGTTCACCTGACAGACACGAATGTGTTCACCTGATGGGCGTCAATATGTTCACCTGATGGTCAGCAATGTGTTCACCTGACATCATTAATATGTTCACCTGACAGGAAGTAATGTGTTCAACTGATGGGCAGTTATGTGTTCACATGACGGGCAGTAACTTGTTCACTAAAAGGGCATTAATGTTTTCACCTGATGGGCAGTAATATGTTCACCTGACGGGCAGTAATGTGTTCACCTGACGGGCATTAATGTGTTCACCTGATGGGCAGTAATGTGTTCATCTGATGGACATTAATGTGTTCACCTGACAGGCATTAATGTGTTCCCCGAGCGGGCAGTAATGTGTCCACCTGATGGGCATTAATGTGTTCACCTGACGGGCATTAATATGTTCACCTGACAGGCATTAATATGTTCAACTGACAGGCATTCATGTGTTCTCCGAACAGGCAGTAATGTGTTCACCAAACGGGCATTAATGTGGTCACTGAACAGGCAGTAATTTGTCAATCTGATGGGCATTAATGTGTTCACCTGACAGGCAGTAATATGTTCACCTGACAGGCAGTAATGTGTTCCCCTAATGGGCATTGATGTGTTTACGTGACATGCATTAATATGTTCACCTGATGGGCATTAATGTGGTCACCTAATGGACAGTAATATGTTCACTTGATGGGCACTAATGTATTCACCTGATGGGCAGTATTGTGTTCACCTGACAGGCACTAATGTGTTTACCTAATGGGTATTAACATGTTTACCTGATGGGTATCAATGTGTTCACCCGATGGGCACTAACATATCTACCTGACGGCACTAAATGTTCACCTGACAGAAACTAAGATGTTCTTGTACTGAGCATTCATGTGTTTTCCTGACTGACACTAGTATACTCATCTTTTGTCACAAATGTATTTATCTGACGGGCAGTTGTATGTGCACTTAACGGACAATGATGTGTTCATTTGACAGGCACTAATGTGTTTATCTAATGGGCATTAATGTGTTTAGTTTACTGGCACTGTTATATCACCTGACAGACAGGAATGTGTTTACCTGATGGGCACTGATATGTTCACTTGACACGTGCTAATGCATTTACATGATGGGCACTAATGTGTTTACCTGACAGGCATCAACTTGTTCATCTTATGGACAATACTTTGTTAATCTGACAGACAATAATTTTTTCACCTGATGGACTGTAATGTGTCCACCTTACGGGCACTGCCATGTTCACCTGGCCGGCACTAAAGTGTTCACCTGATTGGCACTGACGTGTTTACCTGACAGGCACAAAGTGTTCACTTGATGGTCACTAATGTGTTTACCTAATGGGCAACAATGTGTTCACCTGACGAGCACCAATTAGTTTACCTTACAGGCACTATTATATTTACCTGACAGGCACTAAGGTGTTCACTTGATGGGCACTCGTGCGTTCAGCTGATGGGCACTGATGTACTTTCTTGAATGACACGAATACCTGATGGGAAACTAGCATATTCACCTGACAGGCACTACTGTGTTCACATCAGTTAGTAATATTAATAGTTACTTGACATACAATCATATATTTACCTGATGGGCACTAATATTTTCACTCAACAGGCACTAATGTGTTCACCTGATGGGCACTCATGTGTTCACCTATTCACCTGATGGGCACTATTAAATTAGTTTGATGGGCACTAAGGTGTTCACTTAACAGGCATTAGTTTATTCACATGATTGGCACTGCTGCATTTACATGACAAACACTAATGTATTCACTTTATAGGCACTGCTGTGTTTTCCTGTTGGGCACTGATGTGTTTGATTTAATAGGCAGGTAAACAGGCATTAATGTGTTTACCTGATGGGCTGTAAGCACTAATGTGTTCGCCTGACAGGACCTAATGTATTCACCTGACGGGCACCACTGTGTTCACTTGACAGGCCTTCATGTGTTCACCTGATGGGCATTAATATGTTCGCTTGACAGGCAATAATGTGTTTACCTGACAGGCACGAATGCATTGACACAACAGGCACTGATCTGTTTACCTGAAGGATACTACTTTATTAATGTGATGAGCACTAACGTTTTACTTGACAGGCATTATTATAATTATTTGACGGGCACTGATCTATTTACCTGACGGACACTAATCTGTTCCCCTGACAGGCCCTAGTGT